>NC_091169.1:27917543-28267543 GCF_040958095.1 Procambarus clarkii
TCTGCCTCGTGCTGGAATCGAACCCGCGCCACAGAATTACGAGTCCTGCGCGCTATCCACCAGGCTACGAGGAGACATAGCAAGATGGCGCCCACCACACCAGGGGGCGTCTAACAGGTTGAAATATGCCTACTAATGTTGTTGTTGTCACTAAGCCTAGTGCAGGTAGTATTGCAGAGCCTTAAGGAGGATTCGAACCTGGTTTCATTGTGCATTTGAAGAGAAGCGTTGGAGAGACAGAAGCGCTACAGCACAGCCAGAGTGCATGCTCGGAACCCTCACTTGGTTCCAATGGAAGCCTCACGACCCCCCCCCCTCTAAAGGATTCAGTTGAATCCCAGGTTGCATTACTTTTAGCACGTCGTGGTTAAGCGGTTTAAGGCATGTGCCTGGTGAGTAACCCCGAGTGAGCAGGTTCGAATCCTCCTCCTCACAGCTCCTATATAGATATACTCACTGTTAATACTACCGTTAATGGTGTTAGTACCTCTGCAGTGTTTGACCAATATACACATCATCACACTGTAAGTCATGTGTTACCCACGACAAGTGTGGCACACGTAAGCTTGTCTTACACACCTGTTCAGTGTGTTGAGTCACGTCGTGTGTTACCCACGACAAGTGTGGCACACGTAAGCTTGTCTTACACACCTGTTCAGTGTGCTGAGTCACGTCGTGTGTTACCCACGACAAGTGTGGCACACGTAAGCTTGTCTTACACACCTGTTCAGTGTGTTGAGTCACGTCATGTGTTACCCACGACAAGTGTGGCACACGTAAGCTTGTCTTACACACCTGTTCAGTGTGTTGAGTCACGTCATGTGTTACCCACGACAAGTGTGGCACACGTAAGCTTGTCTTACACACCTGTTCAGTGTGTTGAGTCACGTCGTGTGTTACCCACGACAAGTGTGGCACACGTAAGCTTGTCTTACACACCTGTTCAGTGTGTTGAGTCACGTCGTGTGTTACCCACGACAAGTGTGGCACACGTAAGCTTGTCTTACACACCTGTTCAGTGTGTTGAGTCACGTCGTGTGTTACCCACGACAAGTGTGGCACACGTAAGCTTGTCTTACACACCTGTTCAGTGTGTTGAGTCACGTCGTGTGTTACCCACGACAAGTGTGGCACACGTAAGCTTGTCTTACACACCTGTTCAGTGTGTTGAGTCACGTCGTAAGTGTAACTCTTGGCAGAACTTACGAATTAATTTCGAATTTGTGTTTTGTTTCTGATTTTGATTATGCGTTGTGATCATTTTTATTCTGGATAAGATGGTGTGGGGGGAGGGGGTGTTGGGGGAGGGGAGGTGGGTGTGGGGGGAGGGGAGATGTGGGCAAAGTGGGGGGAGGGGAGATTGACCTGACAACCCAGCCTCCCCTGGTGATCTGAGAACACCTCCCCCCCCTCTCCCCCCCCCACCCGATAAAATAAACAGTTTGTGATAAGAGAGCATCGTGTTGTTGTGTTTTGTGAGGTGTTGTGTTCTAATTACTGAGGGTGTGAAGCGATGCTAATGTGGCGTGAAGCCTTCCTTGCCCGACCCTCAAATGGGGGTGGGGGGGGTTGGGGGGTGGGTGGTAGGGTTAGGGGGGTAGGGGTGGGTAGGGGTTTTAGGGGAGGCCTGTGGTGGGTGGCTCTTTACACACTCTGTCTACCAGCATGTAGCTAACGCAATGTTGAAAAAACGATCAGTGTAATATAGTTTGTCAACTTTGTAAGCCTCAGTACAGACATTTCGAAAGCATTCGACAAAGTGTGGCACACAGGCCTAAAATATAAGATATCTGAGCTAGGACTTCCTGAGAGATTTACTGTTACTCTCAGCAGCTTTTATAGACAACAGAACTGCTAGGGTCAATATCTGCAGCTACTTGGGTGACGTAATAGAACTGAAAAGTGGAGTACCACAAGGAAGCTGCCTCTCTCCCACTCTATTCAACATATATACAGCTGACCTACCCCAACCCCAACATGGAGAATACATCACATACGGTGACGAGGTCACCCAAATAATTTGCCAACCGGGGCCCATCAAAACCGCTATTAGCCGACAAGACCAAGGCAGCAATTGAACTCATTAACAACTTTGAGAAGCAATGGAAAATTAGCACAAACAAAAGTTTCAGATAATACACATTGCGAAAAGAAACCCGGACCCCATCATCCTGGACAACCGCCTGATCCAATATGCGGAGGTAGGCAGAATACTGGGACTCATGATAAATAGAACAGGGATAAAAATTCATGTAAAGGACCGACTAAACAAAGCCAAAGCAGCCTTAGGAAAACTAAGGAGATTCCGAAGTCTCAGTACAAACATTGAGATCCACCTATATAAGGCTCTAGTTCGGCCACATCTAGAGTATCCCCCAGTACCACTACACACCATAAAGAAAACTAACATGAACAAACTGCAAGCAGTGCAAAATAAGGCGCTAAGGAGAGCAGCAAAACACCGTCCACCATATGATCAGACAATCCAGGAGCTCCACGAACTCCTGAACACACAGCCACTAAACATCAGACTGCAGAACCAAGCCATCAGGGTGTGGAACACCATCCCAATATTAGAGGACCCAATGTTAGAGGACCCAATGTTAGAGGACCCAATGTTAGAAGACCCAATGTTAGAGGACCCAATGTTAGAAGACCCAATGTTAGAGGACCCAATGTTAGAGGACCCAATGTTAGAGGACCCAATGTTAGAGGACCCAATGTTAGAAACATTACTCCAAGATTTGCCTGGAGAGGGAGGAGGTATAGGAGGAGTCGGGTAAGAGGTGCCAAATAACAGCACTGGATACTCCTTTAAGTACACATTTAGGGTTTTTACATATATTACAAAAAAAAAAAACTTCATCTGGCCCATTTTGGTATTAGATTTCCATCTGTGTCCTCTCACCGTGGCCCCCCCCCTTCTCTTATCAAACTGTCTGGGTCTACCTCATCTCTAAAGGATCTTGTAAGTCGTGACCATATGTCTCCTCCGTTTCTCTCCTCCACTAGTGATGTGCTCGTCTTTGCTCTCTTATCTTGACGTGTAAACTGCTCTCAGGTTTGGTCTTGGTAGACTGCTCTCAGGTTTGGTCTTGGTAGACTGCTCTCAGGTTTGGTCTTGGTAAACTGCTTTCAGGTTTGGTCTTGGTAGACTGCTCTCAGGTTTGGTCTTGGTAAACCGCTCTCAGGTTTGGTCTTGGTAGACTGCTCTCAGGTTTGGTCTTGATAGACTGCTTTCAGGTTTGGTCTTGGTAAACTGCTTTCAGGTTTGGTCTTGGTAGACTGCTCTCAGGTTTGGTCTTGGTAAACTGCTTTCAGGTTTGGTCTTGGTAGACTGCTCTCAGGTTTGGTCTTGGTAGACTGCTTTCAGGTTTGGTCTTGGTAGACTGCTTTCAGTCTACCTACTTTCAGGACTACGAATACAGAGCGCTGTCCACTCAGCCGTCCGACCCCTCACCCCCCCTGTGGTTAGTGTTGCAATCTAACTTGTAGGTTAGTTCCTCTAGCCGCCGCAGCCGTCAATACCAAGTCAACATTTCAGTTTTCAATTCAGCTGGAATTAATTCTCAGGAATTATGGGGTCGGGGGGGTGGAGGGGGGGACTCTTGACAAGCCGCCGGCTTCCTGTCCCAATTGAGGCCACTAGAGATGGTGGCCCTCTGGTATAATCCAGGTAAACCCCCCCCCCCCGTGGCCAATTGGAGTTTCTTGTCAATGTTAAATGAAAGAATCTTTCCCCTTTGGCGCTGCCCAGTAAACTCGCCCCTCGGGGCAAAATTTAAAAAAAAAAAATCCCCTTTGGTGGATAGTTAAGAATTATTTGCAACACTATGTTGAGCGAGCATGTTGTGGTGCAAGTTGCACGCCCCCGTCTCGTCTCCTGTCTACTTCTACCCTTCAGGACGGCCCCCGTCTCGTCTCCTGTCTACTTCTACCCTTCAGGACGGCCCCCGTCTCGTCTCCTGTCTACTTCTACCCTTCAGGACGGCCCCCGTCTCGTCTCCTGTCTACTTCTACCCTTCAGGACGGCCCCCGTCTAGTGTTCTGTCTACTTCAACCCTCCAGGACGGCCCCCGTCTAGTCTCCTGTCTACTTCTACCCTTCAGGACGGCCCCCGTCTAGTGTTCTGTCTACTTCAACCCTCCAGGACGGCCCCCGTCTAGTCTCCTGTCTACTTCTACCCTTCAGGACGGCCCCCGTCTAGTGTTCTGTCTACTTCAACCCTCCAGGACGGCCCCCGTCTCGTCTCCTGTCTACTTCTACCCTCCAGGACGGCCCCGTCTAGTCTCCTGTCTACTTCTACCCTCCAGGACGGCCCCCGTCTAGTCTTCTATCTACTTCTACCCTCCAGAACGGCCCCCGTCTAGTCTCCTGTCTACTTCTACCCTTCAGGACGGCCCCCGTCTAGTGTTCTGTCTACTTGTACAATCAGGACGGCCCCCGTCTAGTCTCCTGTCTACTTCTACCCTCCAGAACGGCCCCTGGTCTAGTTTTCTGTCTACTTCTACCCTTCAGGAAGCCCCGTCTTGTCTTCTGTCTACTTCTACCCTCCAATACGGCCCCCGTCTTGTCTTCTGTCTACTTCTACCCTCCAATACGGCCCCCGTCTAGTCTTCTGTCTACTTCTACCCTTCAGGACGCCCCCCGTCTAGTCTCCTGTCTACTTCTACCCTAAAAGACGGCCCGCGTCTCGTCTCCTGTCTACTTCTACCCTTCAGGACAGCCCCGTCTAGTGTTCTGTCTACTTGTACCCTTCAGGACGGCCCCGTCTAGTCTTCTGTCTACTTCTACCCTCCAGGACGGCCCCGTCTAGTTTCCTTTCTACTTCTACCCTCCAGGACGGCTCCCGTCTCGTCTCCTGTCTACTTCTACCCTTCAGGACGGCCGCGTCTCGTCTCCTGTCTACTTCTACCCTCCAGGACGGCTCCCGTCTCGTCTCCTGTCTACTTCTACCCTTCAGCACGGCCCCCGTCTAGTCTCCTGTCTACTTCTACCCTAAAAGACGGCCCGCGTCTCGTCTCCTGTCTACTTCTACCCTTCAGGACGGCCCCCGTCTAGTCTCCTGTCTACTTCTACCCTCCAAGACGGGCCCCGTCTAGACTCCTGTCTACTTCTACCCACCAGGACGGCCCCCATCTAGTCTCCTGTCTACTTGTACCCTCCAAGACGGACCCCGTCTAGTCTCCTGTCTACTTCTACCCTCCAGGACGGCCCCAGTCTAGTCTCCTGTCTACTTCTACCCTAAAAGACGCCCCCCCGTCTAGTCTCTTGTCTACTTCTACCCTTCAGGACGGCCCCCGTCTAGTCTCCTGTCTACTTCTACCCTCCAAGACGCCCCCCCGTCTAATCTCTTGCCTACTTCTACCCTCCAGGACGGCCCCAGTCTAGTCTCCTGTCTACTTCTACCCTCCAAGACGGACCCCGTCTAGTCTCCTGTCTACTTCTACCCTCCAGGACGGCCCCAGTCAAGTCTCCTGTTTACTTCTACCCTCCAAGACGCCCCCCCCCGTCTAGTCTCTTGTCTACTTCTACCCTTCAGGACGGCCCCCGTCTAGTCCCACCGTCCACAGCAAGTCACAGCTGTTTGCAAATACCGCGTTGGTCTGGGATGGCCGGGAGAGCTCCACATTCCAAACACTGGACCTCACAGTGTCAATGTTCGGCCAGCGTCGCTTGGGAGTCGAACCCTGGGAGCACACACCCTGCATATATATATATATGCCGGAGTCTCTGGAGTGCCAGCCAGCCAGCCAGCCAGCCCTAGTCTTATATAGGCCTCTGTAGTAAGATCATTCAGGTGTGTGAACAATGTTACATTTAGAGGAGGACCTTTATTTAATATTTAGAGGAGGACCTTTGACAAGCCGCCTGCTTCCTGTCCCCCCTCTATATTGACGCCACCATAGAGATGGTGGCCCGCAGCTGGTCGGCTTCCCAAGATAAACGTGTTTGTATTAGAATTAACAAATTTATTCACCAAAAATCGGCAATTCTTGCCTAATCTGAGTGGTTGGACTGAAGTGATTGGACTGAGTGGTTGGACTGAAGTGGTTGGATTGAAGTGGTTGGACTGAAGTGGTTGGACTGAGTGGTTGGACTGAAGTGGTTGGACTGAAGTGGTTGGACTGAAGTGGTTGGACTGAAGTGGTTGGACTGAGTGGTTGGACTGAAGTGGTTGGATTGAAGTGGTTGGACTGAAGTGGTTGGACTGAAGTGGTTGGACTGAGTGGTTGGACTGAAGTGGTTGGACTGAAGTGGTTGGATTGAAGTGGTTGGACTGAAGTGGTTGGACTGAAGTGGTTGGATTGAAGTGGTTGGACTGAAGTGGTTGGACTGAGTGGTTGGACTGAAGTGGTTGGACTGAAGTGGTTGGACTGAAGTGGTTGGACTGAAGTGGTTGGACTGAGTGGTTGGACTGAAGTGGTTGGACTGAAGTGGTTGGACTGAAGTGGTTGGACTGAATGTTGTTGCACCGAGACACGGCTGGTATTCACTGCCACACAGCACAGAGGATCACACACACACACACACACACACACACACACACACACACACACACACACACACACACACACACACACACACACACACACACACACACACACACACACACACACAGGTCCTAGCATGGATAAGGAACTACCTAACAGGAAGGAGCCAAAGAGTTACGGTAGGGGGCGAGAAGTCGGACTGGCGAACAGTAACAAGTGGAGTTCCACAAGGATCGGTGCTGGGACCAATTCTATTTCTTGTATATGTTAACGACATGTTTACAGGCGTAGAGTTCTACATGTCGATGTTTGCGGATGACGCAAAGTTCATGAGAAGAGTGTGACAGATGAGGATTGCAGGATCCTCCAAGAGGACCTGAACAGGTTGCAGAGATGGTCAGAGAAATGGCTACTGGAATTCAACACAAGCAAATGTAAAGTTATGGAAATGGGACTAGGAGATAGGAGACCAAAGGGACAGTACACAATGAAGGGGAACAGCCTACCTGTGACGACGCGAGAAAGAGACCTACCTTGAGGTTACCTTGAGGTGCTTCCGGGGCTTAGTGTCCCCGCGGCCCGGTCGTCGACCAGACCTCCTGGTTGCTGGACTGATCAACCAGGTTGTTAGACGCGGCTGCTCGCAGCCTGACGTATGAGTCACAGCCTGGTTGATCAGGTATCCTTTGGAGGTGCTTATCCAGTTCTCTCTTGAACACTGTGAGGGGTCGGCCAGTTATGCCCCTTATGTGTAGCGGAAGCGTGTTGAACAGTCTCGGGCCTCTGATGTTGATAGAGTTCTCTCTCAGAGTACCTGTTGCACCTCTGCTTTTCAACGGGGGTATTCTGCACATCCTGCCATGTCTTCTGGTCTCATGTGATGTTATTTCTGTGTGCAGGTTTGGGACCAGCCCCTCAATTATTTTCCACGTGTAAATTATTATGTACCTCTCCCGCCTGCGCTCAAGGGCGTACAGATTTAGGCTCTTTAGTCGGTCCCAGTTTTTAGATGTTTTACTGAGTGGATTCTAGCAGTAAAGGATCTCTGCACGCTCTCCAGGTCAGCAATTTCTCCAGCTTTGAAAGGGGCTGAAAAGCGTTTTGAAAAGTATCATCATTTGTATAGCATCTCTAGTGTGAAAAGTTCTTGTTATCCAACCTGGGTGTGGACGTAACACCTAATCTATCTCCTGAGGCATATATAAATAGGATAACGACAGCAGCGTACTCCATACTTTCAAAAGTTAGAACATCATTCAGAAACCTAAGTAAGGAGGCATTTAGGGCGCTTTACACTGCCTACGTAAGGCCAGTCTTAGAGTATGCCGCCTCATCATGGAGTCCCCATCTGAAGAAGCATATAAAGAAACTGGAAAAGGTTCAGAGGTTTGCAACGAGACTCGTCCCAGAGCTAAGAGGGATGGGGTATGAGGAGCGCCTGAGGGAACTGTGCCTTACGACACTAGAAAGAAGAAGGGAGAGGGGGGACATGATAGGAACGTATAAAATACTCAGAATGATTGACAGATTGGACATAAACGAAATGTTCACACGGAATAGTAACAGAACGAGGGGACATGGGTGGGAGCTGGAAACTCAGATGAGTCACAGAGATGTTAGGAAGTTTTCTTTTAGCGTGAGAGTAGTGGGAAAATGGAATGCACTTCAGGAACAGGTTGTGGAAGCAAATACTATTCATAATTTTAAAAGTAGGTATAATAGGGAAATGGGACAGGAGTCATTGCTGCAAACAACCGATGCTCGAAAGGCGGGATCCAAGAGTCAATGCTCGATCCTGCAAGCACATATAGGTGAGTACATATTGGTGAGTACACGATACCAACACTCATATCTGTATTGATTACTCTTTATGTCTCAGTTACCATCATGAAACTCCCTGTTGCCCTAGTAGAAGCTTCCTCAGTGGTGCCCTGTGATGTAGGAGGCTCTTGACAGCTGAGCGTCTTGTGTTGTGACTGCCAATCATCTGCTTATCCACAAAGTTCACCTTCCTGGGAAACCTTGAGAAACTTGACCTTACACATGGCAGTAAACCCGTTGAAGGCTCTGGTGCACTGACCAGTTCAATCTCATCAAAAGTCCTCACACACATCTCTCTTTCATTCTCTCTTTTTCCTGGGTGGAAAAGGAATCGCGTCCCAAGTGTTCTTGGGACGGGATATCATTGCGAGATCTCCTCGTTGTTTGTAATTAAGCGGGTTTTACACACACACACACACACACACACACACACACACACACACACACACACACACACACACACACACACACACACACACACACACACACACACACACACACACACACACACACTCACACACACACACACACACACACACACACACACACACACACACACACACACACACACACACATACATATATCCAACGACGTTGGTATATACTCTCTGGTGGAGAGTATATACCAACATATATAGTACATAGAGAGTATAGTTGGTATATACACTATAAGTCCCAATATGTAGGGACGGACCATTGCCTTAATCGCTATCATAGGCCCTAATACAACGCTATCTTAGGCTCTAATACAACGATATCTATATCCCCCCCCCCGCTCCCTGTAAGTCATCACCCCCCCTGTAAGTCAACATCCCCACCTGTAAGTCAACCCCCCCCTGTAAGTCAACACCCCCCCCCTGTAAGTCCCCCCCCCTCCCCTTCCTCGTAAGCTTTCGTGGTGTGGTCAGGGAGGCGAGTCACGTGACTGGTGTGATGACGTCACCCGGTAATGTGTGCTTTTCCCGGGTCGGGTCAAGACAGGTCACTTGGGAGGGGGGGAGGTCATCCGGCGTGGGGTCATTCGCGAGTCGTCTTGATCGTTATACCCGGTGGTTAAGCGCCATGTTGTGGGGCTTGTCGGCGACTGTGTTTCTAATGCATTCCATTTGTTAACAACTCAAAGAACTGAAAAAGTTCTTTCAAATGTCTCTGTGGCTCATTTGGGCACTCAGTCTCTACCTGTGTCCCCTAGTCCGTGTGCCCATGGTGTTAAATAGTCTGTCTTTATGTACACTATCAATTTCCCTGAGAATGTTGTATGTGGTGATTATGTCCCCTCTAACTCTTCTGTCTCCCAGTGACGTGAGGTTTAATTGTGCATGTGTGCGCATGCGCGCATATCCGTGTCTGTCCGTACGGGTATTTGAGCTTTGAGACGGTCAGTGACAGGTGGCTGATCTGTCAATGACAGTTGAGACGGTCAGTGACAGGTGACTGATCTGTCAATGACAGTTGAGACGGTCAGTGACAGGTGACTGATCTGTCAATGACAGTTGAGACGGTCAGTGACAGGTGACTGATCTGTCAATGACAGTTGAGACGGTCAGTGACAGGTGACTGATCTGTCAATGACAGCTGTACAAGTGTGTGTTTATCTTCTTATGATAAATGTTTGGTTTAGACAGTAGAATACAGGATACGAAACCTCTACATTATACCGTGATCAACAGCCTCCACTCACAACCGTGGAGCCCGGGATCAGTCCCCGGGCAAGACAGTAACGGTTGGGCACGTTTCCTTTCACCTGATGCCTCCAATCACCTAACAGTAAATAGGTATCTACGACTTAGGCAGCTATTGTGGGGTAGCAGTCTGGGAAATGTCAGTGGGTGCCTCATTGGGGGGGGGGGGGGTTTCGATAGACCTATGTACAGTCTTCCTGTCACCAAGAACGGGAATTAAAATAATTAAGAATTCTAATGCTGCTGGTGTCTACTCAATTTCCTGTTCGTCTTGTCCTCTCCAATACTTTGGTGAAACTGGCCGTACACTTAATGACAGACTTAAGGAACACAAAAAAAGTGTTAAGTCTGGAGACAAACAATGCTCTCTTCTGTCATGTTAGGGATTCTAATCATCCTGTTGATTGGTCTTCTAAAATAATCATTCCTGCCTCTACTCTACACAGACGCCGTCTTGTCGACTTGGCTCTGATACCCACCCTTCCCAACATGTAAATGAACAAATCCACAAGGGCCGTGACGAGGATTCGAACCCTGCGTCTAGGAGCATCCCAGACACAAATCCCCATGTGGACTTGTTCATTTGATGCCTCACGTTAGTGTGATCTGTGTGTGTTCCCAACATGACCCTGAGTCCTGGCTTTGTTGGTGCTGACTCTTCCCTTTCACAGTATATACTCAGGTGTTCCAACTTTTCTAACAAACGTGATCTAACATAAGACTAACCCCCCTCTTTTATCTTTCTTTTTCTTTCTCTTATTTTTTCTTACGATCCCTTGCTAATTCTTATTATTACACCCTTCATTACACCTTCCCTTTCGTACCTTTCGCCTTACGAAAGGTACGAAAGGAAGAGATGGAAATCTTCGAAGATTTACATCTCTTTATCTCTCTCTCTCTCTCTCTCTCTCTCTCTCTCTCTCTCTCTCTCTCTCTCTCTTTCTCTCTCTCTCTCTCTCTCTCTCTCTCTCTCTCTCTCTCTCTCTCTCTCTCTCTCTCTCTCTCTCTCTCTCTCTCTCTCTCTCTCTCTCTCTCTCTCTCTCTCTCTCTCTCTCCCTCTCTCTCTCTCTCTCTCTCTCTCTCTCTCTCTCTCATACTCTCTTTCTCATCTCTCTCTCGTTCTCTTTCTCTCTCTCTCTCTCTCTCTCTCTCTCTCTCTCTCTCTCTCTCTCTCTCTCTCTCTCTCTCTCTCTCTCTCTCTCTCTCTCTCTCTCTCTCTCTCCCTCTCTCTCTCTCTCTCCCTCTCTCTCTCTCTCTCTCTCTCTCTCTCTCTCTCTCTCTCTCTCTCTCTCTCTCTCTCTCTCTCTCTCTCTCTCTCTTCTCTCTCTCTCTCTCTCTCTCTCTCTCTCTCTCCCTGTTCTCTCTCGTTCTAATTCCCTCTGTCCAGCCCAACCACTTGGGTTGCACGGTAGAGCGACAGTCTCGCGTCATGCAGGTCGGCGTTCAATTCCCGATCGTCCACAAGTGGTTGGGCAACCATTCCTTCCCCCCCCCCCGTCCCATCTCACATCCTTATCCTGACCCCTTCCCACTGCTATATAGTCGTAATGGCTTGGCGCTTTCTCTTGATAGTTCCCTTCCCTTCCTCCTGCTGCTACCCTACTGCCCAATCGCCTTCACCAGCAATTGCAAGGCAGAGTATTTGCAACACTAGTGGTCGTCGCGGGCTCAGTATTGACACTATAAACTGTTTTTATTTCCGCGCTCTATTTCACCGTTGGGAATTTACTGGGAAATTACGTTTCACCTTTGTAAACGCACAGGCATCACATGTGTAAAAGAACATTCCTGGAACACTGTGTAAGTGTAAGTGTTTATGTAGGACAGACGCAAATCTGTGCGTTTATGTATGTAGGTTAGGTTAGGTTAGGTTAGGTTAGGTTAGGTTAGGTTAGGTTTGGTTAGGTTAGGTTAGGTTAGGTTAGGTTAGGTTAGGTTTGGTTAGGTTAGGTTAGGTTAGGTTAGGTTAGGTTTGGTTAAGTTAGGTTAGGTTTGGTTAGGTTTGGTTAGGTTAGGTTAGGTTAGGTTAGGTTAGGTTAGGTTAGGTTTGGTTAGGTTTGGTTAGGTTAGGTTAGGTTTGGTTAGGTTTGGTTAGGTTAGGTTAGGTTAGGTTAGGTTAGGTTAGGTTTGGTTAGGTTAGGTTAGGTTAGGTTAGGTTAGGTTAGGTTAGGTTAGGTTAGGTTAGGTTTGGTTAGGTTAGGTTAGGTTAGGTTAGGTTTGGTTAGGTTAGGTTAGGTTAGGTTAGCGTTATATGTGTTTAACAGTTATTCTCTAGCCATTGTTCATGGAGGATAGATAGAAATGTATATATGCTGGTTAGCATTGTATATGTGTTGGCACACGTGAAGGGAAAGTTTGGAAATGGGAAATACAGTGTGAGTTATGATAGCAGGCGGACTGTCCGCCTTGCTGACACGATGTGTGAGTGTTGGCAGCTAAGCTAAGCTGACTCCCTCTTATCAGGGAGCCGTGAGTGTGTGAGAGGTTCTTCACGTAAATTTTTCAGCTCATATGAATGTCTGTAGATGAATGGCCAAACGTCTATGGCAGGAGAAAAAAAAAGCCTATCTCCTGTCTGTCTGTCTCTCTCTCTCCCTCCCCCCCTCCCTCCCCCCCTTCACCCCCACCGATATGTTACAAGTATTTAAGACAGTCAATAGACAGGAAGCAGGGGAGCCGGCTGTCTCGGAGGGTCCGACGAGTAATCCACTTTGTCTCACAATACCTTCACTCACCACTTAATTACTCCTTGCCCCCCCCCTCGTCCATCCCCTGAGGAGAGGGCTGTGAGGAGGTCACGAGGACAGGGGGATGGGAGAGGACAGATGAGGACACTAAGAGAAGGGATAGGTGAGGACAGATGAGGCAGGGGAGGGGGCGAGGACATGAGTGAGGACGATGATTAGTGTGGAAGCCTCCAGAGACTCAGGAGCCTCGCGTGGAAGCCTCCAGAAACCCTCCAGACTCAGAAGCCTCGTGTGGAAGCCTCCAGAAACCCAGAAACCTCGTTTGGAAGCTTACAGAGACACAGGAGCCTCGTTTGGAAGCCTACAGAGACCCAGAAGCCTCGTGTGGAAGCCTCCAGACTCAGAAGCCTCGTGTGGAAGCCTCCAGAAACCCTCCAGACTCAGAAGCCTCGTGTGGAAGCCTCCAGAAACCCAGAAACCTCGTTTGGAAGCTTACAGAGACACAGGAGCCTCGTTTGGAAGCCAACAGAGACCCAGAAGCCTCGTGTGGAAGCCTCCAGAGACCAAGGAGCTTCACAGAAGCCAACAACACCACCAAGGCTTAACGTTATCTAAACAACAACAAAATAGTTTAAGTTAAGATATCCTCAGTTAAGAGAATCGTACGGCTATCGCAGCCTGATTTGTTGTGCTACTGTGCTTGCTTATGAGCTACGATATCGACGATATGTTATCTCGGCTATCGTAGCTCATATCCTCACGCGTTCCGCTCGCTATCTGGGGCGTTATCACTCCGGGGGGGAGCGTATATTACTCCAGGTTACTCCAGGTTACTCCAGGTTACTCCAGGTTACTCCAGGTTACTCGAGGTTACTCTTAGGTTACTCCAGGTTACTCCAGGTTACTCCAGGTTACTCCAGGTTACTCCAGGGTTACACCAGGTTACTCCAGGGTTACACCAGGTTACTCCAGGTTACTCCAGGTTACTCCAGGTTACCCCAGGTTACTCCAGGTTACTCCAGGTTACTCCAGGTTACTCCAGGTTACTCCAGGTTACTCCAGGTTACCCCAGGTTACTCCAGGGTTACACCAGGTTACTCCAGGGTTACACCAGGTTACTCCAGGTTACTCCAGGTTACTCCAGGTTACCCCAGGTTACTCCAGGTTACTCCAGGTTACTCCAGGTTACTCCAGGTTACTCTTAGGTTACTCCAGGTTACTCCAGGTTACTCCAGGTTACTCCAGGTTACTCCAGGTTACTCCAGGTTACTCCAGGTTACCCCAGGTTACTCCAGGGTTACACCAGGTTACTCCAGGGTTACACCAGGTTACTCCAGGTTACTCCAGGTTACTCCAGGTTACCCCAGGTTACTCCAGGTTACTCCAGGTTACCCCAGGTTACTCCAGGTTACTCCAGGTTACTCCAGGGTTACACCAGGTTACTCCAGGTTACCCCAGGTTACTCTAGGTTACTCCAGGTTACTCTAGGTTACTCCAGGTTACTCCAGGTTACTCCAGGGTTACACCAGGTTACTCCAGGGTTACACCAGGTTACTCCAGGGTTACACCAGGTTACTCCAGGTTACTCCAGGTTACTCCAGGTTACTCCAGGTTACTCCAGGTTACCCCAGGTTACTCCAGGTTACTCCAGGTTACTCTAGGTTACTCCAGGTTACCCCAGGTTACTCCAGGTTACTCCAGGTTACTCTAGGTTACTCCAGGTTACTCCAGGTTACTCCAGGTTACTCCAGGTTACTCCAGGTTACCCCAGGTTACTCCAGGGTTTCACCAGGTTACTCCAGGTTTCCCCAGGTTACTCCAGGTTACTCCAGGTTACTCCAGGGTTACCCCAGGTTACTCCAGGTTACTCCAGGTTACTCCAGGTTACTCCAGGTTACTCCAGGTTACTCTAGGTTACTCCAGGTTACTCCAGGTTACTCCAGGTTACTCCAGGTTACTCCAGGTTACTCCAGGTTACTCCAGGTTACTCTAGGTTACTCTAGGTTACTCCAGGTTACTCCAGGTTACTCCAGGTTACTCCAGGTTACTCCAGGGTTACACCAGGTTACTCCAGGTTACTCCAGGTTACTCTAGGTTACTCCAGGTTACTCCAGGTTACTCCAGGTTACTCCAGGTTACTCCAGGTTACCCCAGGTTACTCCAGGGTTTCACCAGGTTACTCCAGGTTTCTCCAGGTTACTCCAGGTTACTCCAGGTTACTCCAGGGTTACCCCAGGTTACTCCAGGTTACTCCAGGTTACTCCAGGTTACTCCAGGTTACTCCAGGTTACTCCAGGTTACTCTAGGTTACTCCAGGTTACTCCAGGTTACTCCAGGTTACTCCAGGTTACTCCAGGTTACTCCAGGTTACTCCAGGTTACTCTAGGTTACTCCAGGTTACTCCAGGTTACTCCAGGTTACTCTAGGTTACTCCAGGTTACTCCAGGTTACTCCAGGTTACTCTAGGTTACTCCAGGTTACTCCAGGTTACTCTAGGTTACTCTACGTTACTCCAGGTTACTCCAGGTTACTCTAGGTTACTCTAGGTTACTCCAGGTTACTCCAGGTTACTCCAGGTTACTCCAGGTTACCCCAGGTTACTCCAGGTTACTCCAGGTTACTCCAGGTTGCCCCAGGTTACTCCAGGTTACTCCAGGTTACTCCAGGTTACTCCAGGTTACCCCAGGTTACTCCAGGTTACTCTAGGTTACCCCAGGTTACTCCAGGTTACTCCAGGTTACTCCAGGTTACTCCAGGTTACCCCAGGTTACTCCAGGTTACTCCAGGTTACTCCAGGTTACTCCAGGTTACTCCAGGTTACCCCAGGTTACTCCAGGTTACTCCAGGTTACCATAGGTTACTCCAGGTTATTCCAGGTTACTCCAGGTTACCCCAGGTTACTCCAGGTTACTCCAGGTTACTCCAGGTTACCCCAGGTTACTCCAGGTTACTCCAGGTTACCATAGGTTACTCCAGGTTATTCCAGGTTACTCCAGGTTACCCCAGGTTACTCCAGGTTACTCCAGGTTACTCCAGGCTACTCCAGGTTACTCCAGGTTACCCCAGGTTACTCCAGGTTACTCCAGGTTACTCCAGGTTACTCCAGGTTACTCCAGGTTACTCGAGGTTACTCTTAGGTTACTCCAGGTTACTCCAGGTTACTCCAGGTTACTCCAGGTTACTCCAGGGTTACACCAGGTTACTCCAGGGTTACACCAGGTTACTCCAGGTTACTCCAGGTTACTCCAGGTTACCCCAGGTTACTCCAGGTTACTCCAGGTTACTCCAGGTTACTCCAGGTTACTCCAGGTTACTCCAGGTTACCCCAGGTTACTCCAGGGTTACACCAGGTTACTCCAGGGTTACACCAGGTTACTCCAGGTTACTCCAGGTTACTCCAGGTTACCCCAGGTTACTCCAGGTTACTCCAGGTTACTCCAGGTTACTCCAGGTTACTCTTAGGTTACTCCAGGTTACTCCAGGTTACTCCAGGTTACTCCAGGTTACTCCAGGTTACTCCAGGTTACTCCAGGTTACCCCAGGTTACTCCAGGGTTACACCAGGTTACTCCAGGGTTACACCAGGTTACTCCAGGTTACTCCAGGTTACTCCAGGTTACCCCAGGTTACTCCAGGTTACTCCAGGTTACCCCAGGTTACTCCAGGTTACTCCAGGTTACTCCAGGGTTACACCAGGTTACTCCAGGTTACTCCAGGTTACTCCAGGTTACTCCAGGTTACTCCAGGTTACTCTAGGTTACTCTAGGTTACTCCAGGTTACTCCAGGTTACTCCAGGTTACTCTAGGTTACTCCAGGTTACTCCAGGTTACTCCAGGTTACTCCAGGTTACTCTAGGTTACTCCAGGTTACTCCAGGTTACTCTAGGTTACTCTACGTTACTCCAGGTTACTCCAGGTTACTCTAGGTTACTCCAGGTTACTCCAGGTTACTCCAGGGTTACACCAGGTTACTCCAGGTTACTCCAGGTTACTCCAGGTTACTCCAGGGTTACACCAGGTTACTCCAGGGTTACACCAGGTTACTCCAGGGTTACACCAGGTTACTCCAGGTTACTCCAGGTTACTCCAGGTTACTCCAGGTTACTCCAGGTTACCCCAGGTTACTCCAGGTTACTCCAGGTTACTCTAGGTTACTCCAGGTTACCCCAGGTTACTCCAGGTTACTCCAGGTTACTCTAGGTTACTCCAGGTTACTCCAGGTTACTCCAGGTTACTCCAGGTTACTCCAGGTTACTCCAGGTTACCCCAGGTTACTCCAGGGTTTCACCAGGTTACTCCAGGTTTCTCCAGGTTACTCCAGGTTACTCCAGGTTACTCCAGGGTTACCCCAGGTTACTCCAGGTTACTCCAGGTTACTCCAGGTTACTCCAGGTTACTCCAGGTTACTCCAGGTTACTCTAGGTTACTCCAGGTTACTCCAGGTTACTCCAGGTTACTCCAGGTTACTCCAGGTTACTCCAGGTTACTCCAGGTTACTCTAGGTTACTCTAGGTTACTCCAGGTTACTCCAGGTTACTCCAGGTTACTCCAGGTTACTCCAGGGTTACACCAGGTTACTCCAGGTTACTCCAGGTTACTCTAGGTTACTCCAGGTTACTCCAGGTTACTCCAGGTTACTCCAGGTTACTCCAGGTTACTCCAGGTTACCCCAGGTTACTCCAGGGTTTCACCAGGTTACTCCAGGTTTCTCCAGGTTACTCCAGGTTACTCCAGGTTACTCCAGGGTTACCCCAGGTTACTCCAGGTTACTCCAGGTTACTCCAGGTTACTCCAGGTTACTCCAGGTTACTCCAGGTTACTCTAGGTTACTCCAGGTTACTCCAGGTTACTCCAGGTTACTCCAGGTTACTCCAGGTTACTCCAGGTTACTCTAGGTTACTCTAGGTTACTCCAGGTTACTCCAGGTTACTCCAGGTTACTCTAGGTTACTCCAGGTTACTCCAGGTTACTCCAGGTTACTCTAGGTTACTCCAGGTTACTCCAGGTTACTCTAGGTTACTCTACGTTACTCCAGGTTACTCCAGGTTACTCTAGGTTACTCTAGGTTACTCCAGGTTACTCCAGGTTACTCCAGGTTACTCCAGGTTACCCCAGGTTACTCCAGGTTACTCCAGGTTACTCCAGGTTGCCCCAGGTTACTCCAGGTTACTCCAGGTTACTCCAGGTTACTCCAGGTTACCCCAGGTTACTCCAGGTTACTCTAGGTTACCCCAGATTACTCCAGGTTACTCCAGGTTACTCCAGGTTACTCCAGGTTACCCCAGGTTACTCCAGGTTACTCCAGGTTACTCCAGGTTACTCCAGGTTACTCCAGGTTAACCCAGGTTACTCCAGGTTACTCCAGGTTACCATAGGTTACTCCAGGTTATTCCAGGTTACTCCAGGTTACCCCAGGTTACTCCAGGTTACTCCAGGTTACTCCAGGTTACCCCAGGTTACTCCAGGTTACTCCAGGTTACCATAGGTTACTCCAGGTTATTCCAGGTTACTCCAGGTTACCCCAGGTTACTCCAGGTTACTCCAGGTTACTCCAGGTTACTCCAGGCTACTCCAGGTTACTCCAGGTTACCCCAGGTTACTCCAGGTTACTCCAGGTTACTCCAGGTTACTCCAGGTTACTCCAGGTTACTCCAGGTTACTCCAGGGTACTCCAGGTTACTCCAGGTTACCCCAGGTTACTCCAGGTTACTCCAGGTTACTCCAGGGTACTCCAGGTTATTCCAGGTTACTCCAGGTTACTCCAGGTTACTCCAGGTTACTCCAGGTTACTTCAGGTTACTCCAGGTTACCCCAGGTTACTCCAGGTTACTCCAGGTTACTCCAGGTTACTCCAGGTTACTCCAGGTTACTTCAGGTTACACCAGGTTACTCCAGGTTACACCAGGTTACTCCAGGTTACTCCAGGTTATTCCAGGTTTCTCCAGGTTACTCCAGGTTACTCCAGGTTACTCCAGGTTACTCTAGGTTACTCCAGGTTACTCCAGGTTACTCCAGGTTACCCCAGGTTACTCCAGGTTACTCCAGGTTACTCCAGGTTACTCCTGCTTACTCTAGGTTACTCCAGGTTACTCCAGGTTACCCCAGGTTACTCCAGGTTACTCCAGGTTACTCCAGGTTACTCCAGGTTATTCCAGGTTACTCCAGGTTACCCCAGGTTACTCCAGGTTACTCCAGGTTACTCCAGGTTACTCCAGGCTACTCCAGGTTTCTCCAGGTTACCCCAGGTTACTCCAGGTTACTCCAGGTTACTCCAGGTTACTCCAGGTTACTCCAGGGTACTCCAGGTTACTCCAGGTTACCCCAGGTTACTCCAGGTTACTCCAGGTTACTCCAGGGTACTCCAGGTTACTCCAGGTTACTCCAGGTTACTCCAGGTTACTTCAGGTTACTCCAGGTTACCCCAGGTTACTCCAGGTTACTCCAGGTTACTCCAGGTTACTCCAGGTTACTCCAGGTTACTTCAGGTTACACCAGGTTACTCCAGGTTACACCAGGTTACTCCAGGTTACTCCAGGTTACTCCAGGTTACTCCAGGTTACTCCAGGTTACTCCAGGTTACTCCAGGTTACCCCAGGTTACTCCAGGTTACTCCAGGTTACCCCAGGTTACCCCAGGTTACTCCAGGTTACTCCAGGTTACCCCAGGTTACTCCAGGTTACCCCAGGTTACCCCAGGTTACTCCAGGTTAATCCAGGTTACCCCAGGTTACTCCAGGTTACTCTAGGTTACCCCAGGTTACTCCAGGTTACTCTCGGTTACTCCAGGTTACTCCAGGTTACTCCAGGTTACTCCAGGTTACTCCAGGTTACTCCAAGTTACCCCACGTTATCCCAGGTTACTCCAGGTTACTCCAGGTTACCCCAGGTTACTCCAGGTTACTCCAGGTTACTCCTGGTTACTCCAGATTACCCCAGGTTACTCCAGGTTACTCCAGGTTACTCCTGGTTACTCAGGTTACTCTATTTTACTCCAGGTTACCCCAGGTTACCCCAGGTTACTCCAGGTTACCTCAGGTTACTCCAGGTTACTCCAGGTTACTCCCAGGTTACTCCGGGTTACTTCAGGTTACCCCAGGTTACCTCAGATTACCCCAGGTTACTCCAGGTTACTCCAGGTTACCCCAGGTTACCCCAGGTTACCCCAGGTTACTCCAGGTTACCCCAGGTTATCCCAGGTTACTCCAGGTTACTCCAGGTTACTCCAGGTTACTCCAGGTTACCCCAGGTTACTCCAGGTTACTCCAGGTTACTCCAGGTTACTCCAGGTTACCCCAGGTTACTCCAGGTTACTCCAGGTTACTCCAGGTTACTCCAGGTTACCCCAGGTTACCCCAGGTTACTCCAGGTTACCCCAGGTTATCCCAGGTTACTCCAGGTTACTCCCAGGTTACCCCAGGTTACTCCAGGTTACTCCAGGTTACTCCAGGTTACCCCAGGTTACCCCAGGTTACTCCAGGTTACTCCAGGTTACTCCAGGTTACTCCAGGTTACTCCAGGTTACTCCAGGTTACTCCAGGTTACTCCAGGTTACCCCAGGTTACTTCAGGTTACCCCAGGTTACTCCAGGTTACCCCAGGTTACTTCAGGTTATCCCAGGTTACTCCAGGTTACTCCAGGTTACGCCAGGTTACTCCAGGTTACTCCAGGTTACTCCAGGTTACCCCAGGTTACTCCAGGGTTACTCCAGGTTACTCCTGGTTACTCAGGTTACTCTAGGTTACTCCAGGTTACCCCAGGTTACTCCAGGTTACCCCAGGTTACTCCAGGTTACTCCAGGTTACCCCAGGTTACTCCAGGTTACTCCAGGTTACTCCAGGTTACTCCAGGTTACCCCAGGTTACCTCAGATTACCCCAGGTTACTCCAGGTTACACCAGGTTACCCCAGGTTACTCCAGGTTACCCCAGGTTATCCCAGGTTACTCCAGGTTACTCCAGGTTACTCCAGGTTACCCCAGGTTACTCCAGGTTACTCTAGGTTACTCCAGGTTACTCCAGGTTACCCCAGGTTACTCCAGGTTACTCCAGGTTACCCCAGGTTACTCCAGGTTACTCCAGGTTACTCCAGGTTACTCCAGGTTACTCCAGGTTACCCCAGGTTACTCCAGGTTACTCCAGGTTACTCCAGGTTACCCCAGGTTACTCCAGGTTACCCCAGGTTACTCCAGGATACTCCCAGGTTACTCCAGGTTACTCCAGGTTACTCCAGGTTACTCCAGGTTACTCCAGGTTACCCCAGGTTACTCCAGGTTACTCCAGGTTACCCCAGGTTACTCCAGGTTACTCCAGGTTACTCCAGGTTACCCCAGGTTATTCCAGGTTACCCCAGGTTACTCCAGGATACTCCCAGGTTACCCCAGGTTACTCCAGGATACTCCCAGGTTACCCCAGGTTACCCCAGGTGATTCCAGGTTACCCCAGGTTACTCCAGGTTACTCCAGGTTACTCCAGGTTACTCCAGGTTACTCCAGGTTACCCCAGGTTACTCCAGGATACTCCCAGGTTACTCCAGGTTACCCCAGGTTATCCCAGGTTACTCCAGGTTACTCCAGGTTACTCCAGGTTACTCCAGGTTACCCCAGGTTACTCCAGGTTACTCTAGGTTACTCCAGGTTACTCCAGGTTACCCCAGGTTACCCCAGGTTACTCCAGGTTACCCCAGGGTATCCCAGGTTACTCCAGGTTTCTCCAGGTTACTCCAGGTTACTCCAGGTTACCCCAGGTGATTCCATGTTACCCCAGGTTACTCCAGGTTACTCCAGGTTACCCCAGGTTACCCCAGGTTACTCCAGGTTACTCCAGGTTACCCCAGGTTACTCCAGGTTACCCCAGGTTACTCCAGGATACTCCCAGGTTACCCCAGGTTACCCCAGGTTACCCCAGGTTACTCCAGGTTACTCCAGGTTACCCCAGGTTACTCCAGGTTACCCCAGGTTACTCCAGGTTACTCCAGGTTACCCCAGGTTACTCCAGGTTACCCCAGGTTACTCCAGGATACTCCCAGGTTACCCCAGGTTACCCCAGGTTACCCCAGGTTACTCCAGGATACTCCCAGGTTACCCCAGGTTACCCCAGGTGATTCCATGTTACCCCAGGTTACTCCAGGTTACTCCAGGTTACTCCAGGTTACTCCAGGTTACTCCAGGTTACTCCAGGTTACTCCAGGTTACCCCAGGTTACTCCAGGTTACTCCAGGTTACTCCAGGTTACTCCATGTTACTCCCAGGTTACCCCAGGTTACTCCAGGTTACTCCAGGTTACTCCCAGGTTACCCCAGGTTACTCCAGGTTACCCCAGGTTACTCCAGGTTACTCCAGGTTACCCCAGGTTACTCCAGGTTACTCCATGTTACTCCCAGGTTACCCCAGGTTACTCCAGGTTACCCCAGGTTACTCCAGGTTACTCCAGGTTACTCCCAGGTTACTCCAGGTTACTCCAGGTTACTCCAGGTTACCTCAGATTACCCAAGGTAACCCCAGTCAATATTTGTTGTATTGAGAAAATCAGTATTATTCATGAGGAGGATTCGAACCGGTGCTCTGTGTACTATAAGCACACGTCTTACACCACTACCCCACGACATGAAGGCAAATACAATTTTGGATTCAAGTGAATCCTCTATGGGTCCTGAGGCTTCATATGAAGCCAAGTCAGGGTTTTTCAGTTGAATCTTCATGACTCGTAGAGGATTCAGTCGAGTTCCAAGTTGCAATGCTCTGAAGTTGTCGTGGTGTAGTGGTGTGGGGCGTG
The DNA here is from genome assembly GCF_040958095.1 of Procambarus clarkii. Taxonomy (NCBI): domain Eukaryota; kingdom Metazoa; phylum Arthropoda; class Malacostraca; order Decapoda; family Cambaridae; genus Procambarus; species Procambarus clarkii. The sequence goes on from NC_091169.1 coordinate 27,939,995, forward strand.
TGCTTGGGAGTACCCCTGAGCATGGGTTCGAATCCTTCTCACGGCTCCCACTATTGTCACACTGCATGAGGTGGCACTCACACTTCATCCTCACTGAAGTGTGAGTTCATCCTCATACTGTGAGGGTGAACTCACACTCAAACTCTTCATGCAAGCTGTGTACCCTGTATCGTCCCTTCATTCCTCTACCGGAATCGTCCCTTCATTCCCTACCGGAATCGCCCCTTCATTTCCCTACCGGAATCGCCCCTTCATTCCCTACCGGAATCGCCCCTTCATTTCCTTACCTGAATCGCCCCTTCATTCCCTACCGGAATCGCCCCTTCATTTCCCTACCGGAATCGTCCCTTCATTCCCTACCGGAATCGCCCCTTCATTCCCCTACCGGAATCGCCCCTTCATTTCCTTACCGGAATCGCCCCTTCATTTCCTTACCGGAATCGCCCCTTCATTTCCTTACCGGAATCGCCCCTTCATTTCCTTACCGGAATCGCCCCTTCATTTCCTTACCGGAATCGCCCCTTCATTTCCCTACCGGAATCGCCGCAACAAACCGCAGGGGTATCGTCCCCCCCCCCCCCCTCTAAGGGTATTGATCCGGGCGTGACCGGTGATTACCATACCCAGCGTCACGGGACAGTTAGACCTGTGATGGGGTAATCCTGGAGTTGGATAACGGACTCCTGTTGCTCAGGTTACCTCTGCTCCCTCTACTCCGGCCCGCGCCCCTAGTAGGGGCGCCCCTGGAGGGGATTAGGGGGGTGAGATTCAGGGAGAACCTCTGATTGGATTACCCCTCCCTTCACTGTCCCTCGCTCCCCCTCAAATACACCTCAACTTGCCCCTTCCACCACTTTCCCTTCAACCTCCCCAACCCCTTAATTCCATTCTATATCACCCTCACTCTCATCCGGTTTTGAAGAACGGAACGGAACGGAACGTGTTGGAACGGAAGGAACTCTCTGGATAAAGCGCCAAGCAATTACGGCGATATAGCACTTGGATTGAGGTCAGGATAAGGATTTGGGATGGGACGGGGGGGGGGAGAGAAGAGAGGGATGGTGCCCAATCACTTGTGGACGGTCGGGGATTGACCGCCGATCTGCAGGAAGTAAGACAGTCGCTCTACCGTAGTGAGTTAAGATGATGCGGTGGAAGATGTCCATTGTAGTGTGTGTGAAGCAGTGTTGTGCCTCTCAGTCCCTAGAGGCAGCATCTTGAGGCACCATCTTTAGGCACCACCTTGAGGCACCACCTTGAGGCACCACCTTGAGGCACCACCTTGAAGCACCATCTTGAGACAGCATATAGAAGCACCACCTTGAGGCACCACCTTGAGGCACCACCTTGAGGCACCACCTTGAGGCACCACCTTGAGGCACCACCTTGAAGCACCACCTTGAAGCACCATCTTGAAGCACCATCTTGAGGCCGCATATAGAAGCACCATCTTGAGACAGCATATAGAGGCACCACCTTGAGGCACCACCTTGAGGCACCACCTTGAGGCACCACCTTGAAGCACCATCTTGAGGCACCACCTTGAGGCACCACCTTGAAGCACCATCTTGAGGCACCACCTTGAGGCACCACCTTGAGGCACCACCTTGAGGCACCACCTTGAGGCACCACCTTGAGGCACCACCTTGATGCACCACCTTGAAGCACCATCTTGAGGCACCACCTTGAGGCACCACCTTGAAGCACCACCTTGAGGCACCACCTTGAGGCACCACCTTGAGGCACCACCTTGAGGCACCATCTTGAGGCAGCATATAGAAGCACCACCTTGAGGCACCACCTTGAGGCACCACCTTGAAGCACCATCTTGAGGCACCACCTTGAGGCACCACCTTGAAGCACCATCTTGAGGCACCACCTTGAGGCACCACCTTGAAGCACCATCTTGAGGCACCACCTTGAGGCACCACCTTGAGGCACCACCTTGAGGCACCACCTTGAGGCACCATCTTGAGGCAGCATATAGAAGCACCACCTTGAGGCACCACCTTGAGGCACCACTTTGAGGCACCACTTTGAGGCACCATCTTGAGGCACCATCTTGAGGCACCATCTTGAGGCACCATCTTGAGGCACCATCTAGAGCCACCACCTTCAGGCACCATCTTGAGGCATCATCTTGAGGCACCATCTTGAGGCACCATCTTGAGGCACCATCTTGAGGCACCATCTAGAGCCACCACCTTCAGGCACCATCTTGAGGCACCATCTTGAGGCATCATCTTGAGGCACCATCTAGAGCCACCACCTTCAGGCACCATCTTGAGGCATCATCTAGAGCCACCACCTTCAGGCACCATCTTGAGGCACCATCTTGAGGCACCATCTAGAGCCACCACCTTCAGGCACCATCTTGAGGCATCATCTTGAGGCACCAATTTGAGGCACCATCTAGAGCCACCACCTTCAGGCACCATCTTGAGGCATCATCTTGAGGCACCATCTTGAGGCACCATCTAGAGCCACCACCTTCAGGCACCATCTTGAGGCATCATCTTGAGGCACCATCTTGAGGCACCATCTAGAGCCACCACCTTCAGGCACCATCTTGAGGCATCATCTTGAGGCACCATCTTGAGGCACCATCTAGAGCCACCACCTTCAGGCACCATCTTGAGGCATCATCTTGAGGCACCATCTTGAGGCACCATCTAGAGCCACCACCTTCAGGCACCATCTTGAGGCATCATCTTGAGGCACCATACAGAAGCCTCAATCTCGCTAAAGATCAGCAACATGGATCCGTATCAAGGGATGGATGATCCCATTGAGTAAGTAATTTCGCTGCTCAACACGTCTGCAACACGAAACAGAGCAGCGCGAGTCTTTTATCTCGTAGCCACTCGTGCTATCATCACTGATAGCCGTCTATCTCACTCTACAAATATAGCTCGAATTTTATATATTCATAAGCTAGATCTGCGGTCATATACCAATATATCATCTTGCATAGATCAAATCAACACTTACGATACAACATATTTGTTTCAGTCTTTTGAAATTAAATCATAGAGCGCTGAGGTGCATATGTTTATGATATTCCGACAGAGGCCGACAGCCCTTAGAGCCACAGTCAACGGTCGACAGCCGTCAGAGCCACAGTCAACGGCCGACAGCCGTCAGAGCCACAGTCAGCGGTCGACAGCCCCCCAGAGCTACTGTCAACGGCCGACAGCCCCCCAGAGCCGCAGACAACGGCCGACAGACCCCCAGAGCCGCAGACAACGGCCGACAGACCCCCAGAGCCACAGTCAACGGCCGACAGCCCCCCAGAGCCACTGTCAACGGCCGACAGGCCCCCAGAGCCACAGTCAACGGCCGACAGGCCCCCAGAGCCGCAGACAACGGCCGACAGACCCCCAGAGCCACAGTCAACGGCCGACAGCCCCCCAGAGCCACTGTCAACGGCCGACAGGCCCCCAGAGCCACAGTCAACGGCCGACAGGCCCCCAGAGCTACAGTCAACGGCCGACAGCCCTCCAGAGCCACAGTCAACGGCCGACAGCCCCCAGAGCTACAGTCAACGGCCGACAGCCCCCAGAGCCACAGTCAACGGCCGACAGGCCCCCAGAGCCACAGTCAACGGCCGACAGGCCCCCAGAGCTACAGTCAACGGCCGACAGCCCCCCAGAGCCACTGTCAACGGCCGACAGCCCCCCAGAGCCACAGTCAACGGCCGACAGCCCCCCAGAGCCACTGTCAACGGCCGACAGCCCCCCAGAGCCACTGTCAACGGCCGACAGGCCCCCAGAGCCACAGTCAACGGCCGACAGCCCCCAGAGCCACAGTCAACGGCCGACAGCTCCCCAGAGCCACAGTCAACGGCCGACAGCCCCCCAGAGCTATAGTCAACGGCCGACAGCCCCCAGAGCCACAGTCAACGGCCGACAGCCCCCCAGAGCGACAGTCAACGGCCGACAGCCCCCAGAGCCACAGTCAACGGCCGACAGCCCCCCAGAGCCACAGACAACGGCCGACAGCCCCCCAGAGCCACAGACAACGGCCGACAGCCCCCCAGAGCCACAGACAACGGCCGACAGCCCCCCAGAGCCACAGACAACGGCCGACAGCCCCCCAGAGCCACAGACAACGGCCGACAGCCCCCCAGTGCCACAGTCAACGGCCGACAGCCCCCCAGAGCCACAGTCAACGGCCGACAGCGCCCCAGTCAACGGCCGACAGCCCCCCAGAGCCACAGTCAACGGCCGACAGCCCCCCCAGAGCCACAGTCAACGGGCGACAGCCCCCCAGATCCACAGTCAACGGCCGACAGCCCCCCAGAGCCACAGTCAACGGCCGACAGCCCCCCAGAGCTATAGTCAACGGCCGACAGCCCCCAGAGCCACAGTCAACGGCCGACAGCCCCCCAGAGCGACAGTCAACGGCCGACAGCCCCCAGAGCCACAGTCAACGGCCGACAGCCCCCCAGAGCCACAGACAACGGCCGACAGCCCCCCAGAGCCACAGACAACGGCCGACAGCCCCCCAGAGCCACAGACAACGGCCGACAGCCCCCCAGAGCCACAGACAACGGCCGACAGCCCCCCAGAGCCACAGACAACGGCCGACAGCCCCCCAGAGCCACAGACAACGGCCGACAGCCCCCCAGTGCCACAGTCAACGGCCGACAGCCCCCCCAGAGCCACAGTCAACGGCCGACAGCCCCCCAGAGCCACAGTCAACGGCCGACAGCCCCCCAGAGCCACAGTCAACGGCCGACAGCCCCCCCAGAGCCACAGTCAACGGGCGACAGCCCCCCAGATCCACAGTCAACGGCCGACAGCCCCCCAGAGCCACAGACAACGGCCGACAGCCCCCCAGAGCCACAGACAACGGCCGACAGCCCCCCAGTGCCACAGTCAACGGCCGACAGCCCCCCAGAGTCACAGTCAACGGCCGACAGCCCCCCCAGAGCCACAGTCAACGGCCGACAGCCCCCCCAGAGCCACAGTCAACGGCCGACAGCCCCCCAGAGTCACAGTCAACGGCCGACAGCCCCCCCAGAGCCACAGTCAACGGCCGACAGCCCCCCCAGAGCCACAGTCAACGGCCGACAGCCCCCCAGAACCACAGTCAACAGCCGACAGCCCCCCAGAGTCACAGTCAACTGCCGACAGCCCCCCAGAGCCACAGTCAACGGCCGACAGCCCCCCCCCCAGAGCCACAGTCAACGGCCGACAGCCCCCCCAGAGCCACAGTCAACAGCCGACAGCCCCCCAGAGTCACAGTCAACGGCCGACAGCCCCCCAGAACCACATAGTCAACAGCCGACAGCCCCCCAGAGCCACAGTCAACGGCCGACAGCCCCCCCAGAGCCACAGTCAACGGCCGACAGCCCCCCAGAACCACAGTCAACGGCCGACAGCCCCCCAGAACCACAGTCAACGGCCGACAGCCCCCCACGCAATATTGAAGAATTCTTAACAGTGAGATCACAGCTCTCCCATTAGTGAATATTACGCCCGGCCATTTAGCTGGTGTTTGATTCTTCTGGCCAATCGTATGGCCACTCGTTTGTAATCATTAGCGTCCGGGATGCGACCCAATCAAGGGCAAGCGCTCGCTCACTTAAATGGCAGTTAGGCTTTCTCTAAATTATTCAAAGCGCCTCTAAATCGCTCAAAGTTGAGAGCGCGTGATTGAAGATTGCTTTTTGTCTTGCGTGAACGCTGCGAAGAGACATATTACCCCCCCCCCCCCCCACGCCTCGCTTTCAGGCATTGATTTCCCGGAATTGTGAACGATGGTTTTTTGTCATTTTCGCCTTTTTTTTTAAATCATTGTTTAATTTGAGTGAATAATCTATTGACGGCCGGTGATGCGCCGGTTTATTCTCTCTGTGATGATTGTTTTATCCGGATTTAATTGATTTATCATCGGCCGGTTGTTCTAAGCGGCGGCTGTTGTGTTATTTATATGTTATATTTGTTCATGTTATATTTGTTCATGTTTTATTTTTTCGTGTTCCTTTCTAAGCCTTGGGCATTGGGAGAGAAATTATTTTATGCAGGGGAGGTATTTGTGAGATTTTAATGGGAAAACTAGTTTTTGGATTGTTAGCATGTTGGGTGATTGACACCTGTCAGTATGTTGGGTGATTGACACCTGTCAGTATGTTGGGTGATTGGCACCTGTCAGTATGTTGGGTGATTGACACCGGTCAGTATGTTGGGTGATTGACACCTGTCAGTATGTTGGGTGATTGGCACCTGTCAGTATGTTGGGTGATTGGCACCTGTCAGTATGTTGTCACAATATGACCTGCATAACACTGTCTCTTCTCCCCATCTCCTTAAGTCCTCCCCCATCTCCCCAAGTCCTCCCCATCTCCGCAAGTCCTCCCCATCTTCCCAAGACCTCCCATTTCCCCAAGTCCTCCCCCCATCTCCTCAAGTCCTCCCCATCTCCCCAAGTCCTCCCCATCTCCCCAAGTCCTCCCCATCTCCCCAAGTCCTCCCCATCTCCCCAAGTCCTCCCCCATCTCCCCAAGTCCTCCCCACCTCCCCAAGTCCTCCCCATCTCCCCAAGTCCTCCCAATCTCCCCAAGTCCTCCCAATCCGTTTAAGCAATACCAGGTAACAACAATAAAGCACAGATCTGCAAATCAATTCCTCCCCCCACCATCACCTGCCCCCCCTCCCCTCCCCCCCACCCCTCCCTTTGGTGTCTATATCGGCCGGGTTCCGAACCCGTCCCTGGCGCAGCGCCGCCTCTCACGACCCGCTGCCACCCAACCCAACAACAAAACAACTGACGATCTCACGTTCGATAAACACGGATAAACGTTCGAAATCAGTTTAAACGCTGCTGCTGGTGGGTTCCCCCCTCTCACGCCCGCGCGGAACTACTCTTACCTGATGCGATCCAATCTCAGAGCCGCCCTGGGCCCCGATAACATCAAGGGGAGACTAAAGCTTTTTTTTCCTCCTCCTCCTCTCGCCCCGTCAACGAAAACCCCCATGACCGGGCCCTTCCTCACTTGCCCCTTTGGGTCGCGCATATACGCAGCAGCGGACAGATTACGCAATACGCCCTCTAACGCGTTTGAAAGCACTCAACTGAAAGAAAAATTGATAACGAAAAAAAAAGATTAAAAAAAAAAATGGGAGCTGTCCTAACAATATTATTACATCTCCATGGCAACCGTGGCTGTGATCAGATAAGCAAGGCGGTCACCGGATGCGTCCCGCGTGATGGCTTGATAGTTTTCACGGCTGCCTAATTACCACGATTTCCGTTCGCGTTTGTGAAGCACAAGCGATCAATAGCCGTCTTAAGAGACGGTAAGAAGGAAGGCTAGAGGACAGAGGGGAGGGGGGGGGGCCTAGAGACAGGATAGTCTGTCTATTCCTGTGAAAGCCTGTTTGTCCAGCTGTTGTTCTCTTGTTAAGAGATCAATTCGACATTATCTGTCAGCTTTGTTGGGTGTTATGGACGCGTCTCCCGGCCTCCTGTCTTCTCTTGTTAATTACGTAACGTCTATGGGGGGAAATTTGCCTGATTTGCGTCGTGTTGGTTCCCAGTGGATATTATTTGTCTCGTGTTGGTTTCCAGTGGATATTATTTGCGTCGTGTTTGTTGATCCTACCTACCACGACTGATGGATCACTTAGCTACCACAGCTGAGAAATCTCCTAGCCATCTCAAAGGAGGAATCTCCTAGTTACCATGGCTGAGGAATCTCATGTCATGTCATCTCATCTCAGCTTTGCTCACTCATCCTCGATGCTCATTACATACACACGCAAGTGCACCCCCCTCCACCCAACACTCACAGGGAATCGAATCTCAAACACATTTTTAAACCTCGATTTAACAGTAGACTTGAACCCTTGGACTTGACATTACAACCCTGACAGCATTAAGGGGGTAATTCTCAGGGGAATTTACATTGTAGACAAAGACAAACTATTTAGCACGGGTGGAACACGAACAAGGGGACACAGGTGGAGACTTGGTCCCCAGATGAGCCACAGAGTCATTACAAATCATTTTTTCAGCCTCAGAAAAGTTAACAGGTGAAATATATTAGGCAGTGATGTGGTGGAGGCTGACTCCATACACAGTTTCAAGTGTAGATATGATAGAGCCCAGTAGGCTCAGGAACCTGTATACCAGTTGATTGACAGTTGAGAGGCGGGACCAAAGAGCTAGAACTCAACTCCCCGCAAGCACAACTGAGTACAACTAGGTGAGTACAAACTCAATGTTTGATTTTTGGAAGTTTTCAAAATATAATTGTACCTGCCACACAGTGGAAGTGAGAATGTACCATTAATAACACAATAAACACATTTAGTGTCTCTAAGGAAGTGCATTAGAGTTCTGACCAGGGAAGATTGACTGGGCGCCAATCCGTAAGCTTCTGCCCCCTGTTCACCCAGCAGTAATTGAATACCTGGTTGTTCGCCAATTGACAGGTCGTTTTCCAGGGAAAACTAGTAGAATAAGGCTTACTATGAGCTATGGTAAAGGAGAGGTAATTATCACGAGAGAGTACTATGCCATTACGACTATATTTAGCCCTTGGAATGGCTGTTTATGATGATGATCTGGTTAAGACAGAAGGAAGGAATGGTACCCAACCACTCGGATGGTCGGGGATTGAACCTCGACCTGCATAAAGTGAGACCGTTGTTCTACTGACAAAGTTCTCAGCCTGCTAACAAGATTTAGAAATCGTCCTGTACCCACATGCGTAAAAAAAAATCTAAATCAGAACCCAATATAATATCCTCGTACATCCTAAAGGAGTGAGGTGAAGTGCTGAGCAGACCTCTGGTTAACCTGTCCTCTCACCTATTACATCGCATCGGAATTGACTAATCCGTTAAAAAAGGCAATATGTTAGTAAAAAAATAATTCCCTGTAATATTCTCGTTTTCTATGCATGCGCCTAGACAAGTCAGGCAGAATGCCTTGGTTTGAATGTTTCAGGTCAAGCGAAAACAGTTGTTTATTTGTATCGAGTGGATAATCGTGGCTTTTGCTGCGATCTTCATTTCAATAAACAAAGAGGAAATATAGAACTGGAATGCAACCATCTGCCCCTAAACTGTAAGCCCAACCACTTGTACTGGTCGGCAGAGGGACGTCTTTGCTTTTAGTTGGATCGACGTTCAATGCCCGATGATCCAAGTGGTTGGGCATTGTATCTCTGAGAAGGTGGGGCTTTTTTGGGGAGAAAGAGGTACTGGGCAGTCGCAGTACCTCTAGCCCTTTCACGCAGATTAACTGCCAAAGCTGTGCTAAGCTATATTGAAAACGACTCTATAGATGAAAACGATAGACAAAGTGTACTAGTGTACTAGGAGGCAAAGGTGTGACATTCGTAATATGCTAAGAAATGTTCCTAGACTTATATCGCAGTGAAATAGATAATATATATTAAGTGGACTAATAATATCAATCTATATAATTCTTACTTTTAGTGCACAAATAACTAAGTTATCCATCCATAGCTGGAACATTGCATCCATCAAAAAAAGGTTCTGTGATTTACATCACAAAGTAACAGCTGAACACATCGATATTGAATGTCTCCAGGAGTGAAGAATTCCCGCAAGATCCTCACCCCCGAAATTGATCTCATTGGTTTCTTACAGCCTCAGAGCCAGTAACTCTTGCATTCTATACATCAAACAATCCCTACAACATCAACTTCTGCCAGAAAAACAAACTGCCGGTCAACAGTATCATGGAGTGAGGATCTATGTGGGCAACTCTGTTCTCAATGTATTTAATCTATATGCTCCAGCAGGAAAGTTAAATTATATTGATCTTCCGGCCTGCGCTCAAGCAGAGCCAACCATCATTCTTGGTGACTACAATGCTAGACACAAGGACATTGGTGACTCTCGCTTCAGTAACGGTAACGGGAATCAACTGCTGTCGCTACTAAATAGTCACCAAGATGTGCAGATTGTGGGTGACCTTGAACCCACGCATATTTGTGGAGGCATTCTAGACCTCTGTGTTGGTTTCAACGTCTCTCACGTCTGGTGCACATCATCTATTGTAACAGATTTGTTGTCAGATCATCACCCTTGATTGACTACTCTATGTATAGGAAATACCATCCTGCCCGGTGGGACTTTCAAACGCAAACGGCTCAGTGTTCCTCCTGCTCGACGTGAAGACTTTGTTGCTCATGTGTCAGAGTGGTACAGCACTTATGATCCCTCCACAGTCCAGACATTTAACGGCGGTCTAGTACAGAGCATTCAGATGTTTGCTGACCCTTTAGGTCGGCCCCCTGCACCATCCAATAGTCGGAACGATATGAAATGTAATAAACACCATTACAATGACCCCCAAACTGCGTACTTTGAAACGCACTGCCAGAAGAGTTGGACTTGCGCATAGGGAAACACACACGCCAGCAATGCTCAAGCTCTTTCAGAAAGCGAGGGAGCGCATGACAGAGCTCAGGCAAGATAACTGGGAAACTTTTGTTAACAGCCTCAACTCTCACCCCCCCCCCCCCCTTCCTCAGTCAGGCATGGAAGGATATTACAAGAATTTAAGGCGATAAGATCGGCCAAGTAGCAAACCCTCACCCTCTACACAGAACAAACGAGTTAGTCGATGCTTGGGCAACCACCTCTAGCTTCAATAATCTTCCCCCAGACATACAGTTCAGATTAAATGCTGGTTACGGAGATCGAGAAAGGCTCGTTGACTTCATGCTCCACAAGGAAGATGAATGCAACGTGCCATTTACTGAGTTTGAATTACTCACGGCCCTAAACCAAGGTAAAGCCACATCCCCCGGTGAAGATGGTATCACTTATGACATATTGCATCTGCTCCCTTTAGTACCAGGGAATCCCCTGCTTGAGCTGTATAATATGAGCTATGTTACTGGGGAGCTTCCTATCTCTTGGACCAACAGTATAATCATTCCAGTTCCCAAGCCAAATCAGGATAATGCGTTCCGCCTAATTTCCCTTACTAGCTGCATTTGCAAAACATGCGAGAGAATGGTGCTAAACCGTCTCCTCCATAGAATAAGAACCATGCTATTCCCCCAGATATATGGCTTCATGCATGGAAGGAGTGTGCATCATTGCATCACCACCTTTCTTGCCCTGCACACTAAAAAGTCATATACCACCTTCCTAGATCTCAAGTCTGCCTTTAATATTGCAAACCGACATGTTATCTTGAGTGAACTTGCAAGAATGAATATTGGTGGTCGGCTTCTTTGTTGGATCAGAGGTTACTTGTCCAACAGGAAGTCATCTGTGTTTTTTCCAAGGACATAGGAGTGTAACAAGAGACTTAGAACTAGGTATCCCACAGGGAGGTATTCTGAGTCCTACATTATTTAATATCTTAATAAACACGCTGTTAAACGCTGTACCGAGCAAACCCAACGTGCACATAATAAGCTATGCTGGTGATATAATGATAAACACCACTGGGTATGCTGGTGATATAATGATAAACACCACTGGGTATGCTGGTGATATAATGATACACACCACTGGGTATGCTGGTGATATAATGATAAACACCACTGGGTATGCTGGTGATATAATGATAAACACCACTGGGTATGCTGGTGATATAATGATACACACCACTGGGTATGCTGGTGATATAATGATAAACACCACTGGGTATGCTGGTGATATAATGATAAACACCACTGGGTATGCTGGTGATATAATGATAAACACCACTGGGTATGCTGGTGATATAATGATAAACACCACTGGGTATGCTGATGATATAATGATACACACCACTGGGTATGCTGATGATATAATGATACACACCACTGGGTATGCTGATGATATAATGATACACACCACTGGGTATGCTGATGATATAATGATACACACCACTGGGTATGCTGATGATATAATGATACACACCACTGGGTATGCTGATGATATAATGATACACACCGCTGGGTATGCTAACACGCAGAACACTCTTAACTCTGTATTAGACTCATGTCAGGACTTAGGTTTAGTTATCGCAGCAAAGAAAACAAAGATACACAATCGGCGCCCACCCAGGCAGGGAGGAGCTGTTCGCAAGATGCAACTGTCTGATGGCTCCCAGCTTGACTATGTAAACAGATTCAAATACCTTGGCCTTGAGGTGCCACTGTATGGTCCTGTTGTATTCAGACTCTGTCGTCAGTATTTAGAGAGGCTCAGAGCTCTCAAGGCTGTTGCAGGTTATCACTCAGGCTATGGTGCCAATGTCAGAATTGTCAAAATGATGTACCTTGCATACATAAGATTTTTAGTGGATTATGCTGCATCTCTGCTTGTTTTGATGCCTGGAAGAAAGCTTGGAGGGCTTGACAAATTGCAGAACGAAGCCTTGAGGATAATCCTTGGGTGCCCTCGTACCACAAAGATACTTAATATGAGAAAGGAACTTAATATTTCGAGCGTCGTTGATCGTGTTACTGAAATTAACTGTTAAATTGCTATAAAAATGCTTAGGTTAGCTAATCCTAACCCTTGCACAGAAGGCCGCCAGAATTTCTTTATTGAAGGTCAACATTGTTCCAAATGGATAACTAAAACTAGAACTGAACTCAGAATGTATCTGGTTTATAATTTGTACCAAGAGAGACAACAACGGCACTTTCCTGCACCGTGGGAGGTTACACCCTTTCCAATTTTAATCCCTCCCTTTCCACCCAAGAAGCAAATTAGAGATCAGCCCAAGCTTCGTCTTGAGGCAAAGCTCAACGCCTTAAGCCATATTGATGCTCTGTCCACAGAGCATTCTCTTTCTCAAATCATATACACTGATGGTTCCCTACACCGCACCACGGGTGCAGCTGGAAGTGCAGTTGTGCTGACAATGGGCGATGGCTTATACTTTGAGTGGGGAGTCCGTATATACAATTGGGCCTCTACCCTTCAGACCGAACTATTTGCCTTGATCCTTGCACTGAAATGTGTACAAGTCTCCAAACTTGATACATTAATTGTAAGTGACTCTTTATCATCCTTAATTGCTCTCAACTCTTTAAGACATAACTGTAACATGCTCGTGTCCGAAGCTAGACACAAATACAACAAAATTATTAATGATGGTGACAGTCCATTTCATGTGGTCTCCATCTCATGTTGGCCTCCGAATGCATGGTAGAGCTGATGAGTTAGCCAAAGAATTCTCCTTTAAAGGAAAAATTCAGTATAACTTTGGATTGTCAATAAGCAGTTTGAGAGCAATAGTACACCAAGAACTTCAACAAAATCATGTAGATCTGAGGCACAGTGAAATAGACACAAGTAAATCCATCTGTCATCATACTATCATACAAGAGGAGCCACACATCTATGGATCAGCCAATAAAATCAGCAGACTTCTAGATGTTACTACTGCTCGGCTTAGACTCGGTTACAAGTATCTCTGGGAATTCTCATTATCTGCTGATGTAGACCTGACCAAATGTAAACTGTGTCAACAAAATTATTCGCACACCCTCCGTCACTATGTGATGGAGTGCGAAAAGATACGTGAATTCAGAGACAATTCTATAGCAAATGTTCCTGAGATGTGAAAATATTTCATTCAAAATGATCTGCTACCAGAAATTTTAGCCAAATATCCCCAGTTTGCTAACTGTAGGTAGTAACTAAGTGACTGTAACCTATCCACCGCTGCCCACTGGATGGGGGGCGGTGTGCAGGACATACATATCAATTGTGACACTAGCTCTCCACATATGTCAGTTGCTTAATTTAGAAACTGTACTTGTGGTCGATCTCGAACCCATTGATGATGTGACGATGTGTTTTGAATTTTGTAACTAGCTCATCAAGATTGTTACTTTCTTAGCTGGATGAATGGTGAGGTTCAGTCCCTGAGCCCATTATTTGCCTGTGTAACCCTTTCCACTACCGCCCACAGGATGGGTATGGGGTGCATAATAAATGAACTAAACTACAAACAGCTGTACGTGCGAATGACCTCCATGAATGATGTGACAGTCACGTGATTGTTTACAGATGATTCACGAACAAATCCACAAGGGCCGTGACGAGGATTCGAACCTGCGTCCGGGAGCATCCCAGACACTGCCTTAATCGACTGAGCTACGACAGTCGACAGGTAATGCACAATTGTCGAAGAGTCCCAACACACGCTAACTACAAAATGACTCAGAACGACCGGGATAAGCTTCAGGTATGGTCGGAGAAATAGTTACTAGACCTCAATCCCCAACAAATGCAAGGTAAGGAGAATTGACAAGGAAGCAAGAAGACCCACTGACCAATGTGAATTGAAAGAATGAGAGAAAAGGTTCACATCAACAGATAAAAGCATCAACATATTGTGGGGGTTCAACATCAACATATTGTGGGGGTTCAACATCAACATATTGTGGGGGTTCAACATCAACATATTGTGGGGGTTCAACATCAACATATTGTGGGGGTTCAACATCAACATACTGTGGGGGTTCAACATCAACATACTGTGGGGGTTCAACATCAACATACTGTGGGGGTTCAACATCAACATACTGTGGGGGTTCAACATCAACATACTGTGGGGGTTCAACATCAACATACTGTGGGGGTTCAACATCAACATACTGTGGGGGTTCAACATCAACATACTGTGGGGGTTCAACATCAACATATTGTGGGGGTTCAACATCAGCATACTGTGGGGGTTCAACATCAGCATACTGTGGGGGTTCAACATCAACATACTGTGGGGGTTCAACATCAACATACTGTGGGGGTTCAACATCAACATATTGTGGGGGTTCAACATCAGCATACTGTGGGGGTTCAACATCAGCATACTGTGGGGGTTCAACATCAGCATACTGTGGGGGTTCAACATCAACATACTGTGGGGGGTTCAACATCAACATATTGTGGGGGTTCAACATCAACATATTGTGGGGGTTCAACATCAACATATTGTGGGGGTTCAACATCAACATATTGTGGGGGTTCAACATCAACATATTGTGGGGGTTCAACATCAACATATTGTGGGGGTTCAACATCAACATATTGTGGGGGTTCAACATCAAAATATTGTGGGGGTTCAACATCAACATATTGTGGGGGTTCAACATCAACATATTGTGGGGGTTCAACATCAACATATTGTGGGGGTTCAACATCAACATATTGTGGGGGTTCAACATCAACATATTGTGGGGGTTCAACATCAACATATTGTGGGGGTTCAACATCAACATATTGTGGGGGTTCAACATCAACATATTGTGGGGGTTGAACATCAACATACTGTGGGGGTTCAACATCAACATATTGTGGGGGTTCAACATCAACATATTGTGGGGGTTCAACATACGCCATACTGGCAAACAAAAGAATAGATTCAGGTATCCTCGGAGGAGCAGTGTCCACGAGACTGATAGTGCTTAATTCTGCTTCACGCTGCTGGTGTCGACGGTTCGAGTCCCCTAGTGCCCAAGGGAATGAAATGTTTATTTTGAATTGTGGTTGATAATTTATTTCACAGATGGTGTGAAACCATTTTTGGTATTGTTTGTTTGTTTAGATGTTTGACAGTTTAGGTCACAACTGACAATTCTGCAGTGAAGTCTGACGCTAGAATTTAGTGAAGTCTAGAGTCAGATTGACTCTAGAAGGATTAGGTTATACTCAGACTAGAGCAGGGGCTTGGGGGGGGGTAGTGAACCCCACGCCCTCTGTAGGCTCGGAACAATTTGGACACGTGAGGACAGGTAAAGGTAAACTCTTGACAATCAATTACAGGTTAATGGAACTACACGATAGTCAAGGCGTAGTGAAACTTCACTACTTCACCAAATACATTATATTTACAATGTAACATCTACGTTACGTATCTAGAAGATATCGAGGGGCCGTACTCTGGGAAGTCCAGGGTTGCAGGTTCGATCCCATTGTATAACCACAACCTATTTCCCCAACACGATGTGCGTTGTTCTCTGGATGGGTTCCTCTGCGGTACAACTCATCAGACCGGTTGTTTGCATCACCAAACAATCATTTACGTAACCGCCGCCGCAGAGGCGCTACCCGCGGGTAACCACCCTCCCCCCCCCCCATCCATCTCTCTCTCTCGCGGCCGGATGACGGAAGGTGTTCAGTAATCGAGTACTCGGTTTTGGAGAGGCTCAACCGGCCAACGGGATCAAATAGTGATCAGTCATCGATGCTCGACAATTATCTCCCGCCTCCGGGACAAGGTGTTATAAATATGTTGGTTCAATATGGATTTGTAAGGCCAACTGGGGGCCGGGCCTGGCCAGGTCGACACACTGGAGGCCATTCATACCTTGTTGTCCTATTATCTGAGGCTATCCATCAAGCCCCCCCCCTCACCCCGCGGCTCAACCCACACGCCTCTGATCGCGGCGGTTTTGGGCCTTAGGGCATATTTACGGACGGGTGAGAGGGGAGGGCGGGGCGGGGCGGGGCTTTGGGCGCCATATCGGGGCGGTAGCGCGGCCCAGCGGGGCGGAAGCACAGGTGATATCCGCTACACTGCGTTCTCAATGGCGGGAGGGAGAGACGCGCGCCAACCGCTTCACCCGCTATCGTTCCGCTTCGCGGCTGGGGTATCACCTCCGCGTGGCGGCGAGCGATGCTCCGCGACCGCGAGCGAAGTATTCGGCGGGGGCCTGGCCCGCCGCGTCTTCCCTCTCACTACACCTAAAAAGGGTATTAATGACGCTATTGGTAAATTAGTCCCCAGCAGAAGGGGCGGAGCGGGATAATTCCTCCATAACCAGGCTTTTCAGCCCGGCCACCCGACCCCACCCACCACCCGCCACAAGTCTATTCCCGCCGTGGCCCGCCTAAACCGGCCCACCCGCTGTGGCCCGCTTTGACCCGCTGTGGCCTGCTGTGGCCCGCTGTCGACTGCTGTCGACCGCTGTCGACCGCTGTGGCCCGCTGTGGACCGCTGTCGCCCGCTGTGGCCCGCTGTCTACTGCTGTCGACCGCTGTGGACCGCTGTGGCCCGCTGTGGACCGCTGTGGCCCGCTGTCGCCCGTTGTGGCCCGCTGTGGCCCGCTGTCGCCCGCTGTCGCCCGCTGTGGCCCGCTGTCGCCCGCTGTGGCCCGCTGTGGCCCGCTGTGGCCCGCTCACATGATACACTATTGCGGTGGTCGACCACCACCATAATGGACTGTCGCCATGGTAGATCGTAGACCTGGTAGATCGTAGACCTGGTAGCTCGTAGATCGTAGACCTGGTAGATCGTAGACCTGGTAGATCGTAGACCTGGTAAATCGTAGACCTGGTAGATCGTAGACCTGGTAAATCGTAGACCTGGTAGATCGTAGACCTGGTAAATCGTAGACCTGGTAGATTGTAGACCTGGTAGATCGTAGACCTGGTAAATCGTAGACCTAGTAGATCGTAGACCTAGTAAATCGTAGACCTGGTAGATCGTAGACCTGGTAAATCGTAGACCTGGTAGATCGTAGACCTAGTAAATCGTAGACCTGGTAAATCGTAGACCTGGTAGATCGTAGACCTGGTAGATCGTAGACCTGGTAGATCGTAGACCTGGTAAATCGTAGACCTGGTAGATCGTAGACCTGGTAAATCGTAGACCTAGTAGATCGTAGACCTGGTAAATCGTAGACCTGGTAGATCGTAGACCTAGTAGATCGTAGACATGGTAGATCGTAGACCTGGTAGATCGTAGACCTGGTAGATCGTAGACATTGTAGATCGTAGACGTGGTAGATCATAGACCTGGTAGATCGTAGACATGGTAAATCATAGACATGGTAGATCGTAGACATGGTAGATCGTAGACATGGTAGATCGTAGACCTGGTAGGTCGTAGACATGGTAGATCATAGACCTGGTACATCGTAGACATGGTAGATCGTAGACCTGGTACATCGTAGACCTGGTACATCGTAGACATGGTACATCGTATACCTGGTAGATCGTAGACATGGTAGATCGTAGACCTGGTAGATTGTAGACATAGTAGATCATAGACCTGGTACATCGTAGACATGGTAGATCGTAGACCTGGTACATCGTAGACATGGTAGATCGTAGACCTGGTAGATTGTAGACATGGTAGATCGTAGACCTGGTACATCGTAGACATGGTAGATCGTAGACCTGGTAGATTGTAGACATGTTAGGGATACACCTTCCATATACAATGTGTTCACATTTCTTGCATGGGGTCCAAGCTGGGGTACAGGGCGTGGGGTCCAAGCTGGGGTACAGGGCGTGGGGGTCCAAGCTGGGGTACAGGGCGTGGGGGTCCAAGCTGGGGTACAGGGCGTGGGGGTCCAAGCTGGGGTACAGGGCGTGGGGTCCAAGCTGGGGTACAGGGCGTGGGGGTCCAAGCTTGGGTACAGAGCATGGGGTCCAAGCTGTGGTACAGAGCATGGGGGTCCAAGCTGTGGTATAGGGCACGGGGGTCCAAGCTGTGGTACAGGGCGTAGGGGTCCAAGCTGGGATACAGAGCATGGGGTCCAAGCTGGGGTACAGGGCGTGGGGGTCCAAGCTGGGATACAGAGCATGAGAATCCAAGATGTGGTACAGAGCATAGGGTCCAAGCTGGGGTACAGGGCGTGTGGGGGGGGGGTATCAGTGCGGGGCAAAAGAGCGACTATAGAGGCGGCAGAGTGGGGGGTATCAGTTACCCCAACACTGGCTGGGACATAGAGCGATGGGAGGTAAATTACCAGAGGTTAGCATCTTTATGTGGTGCTCGAGCGAGAGGACCGTGTTCCACGGGCCATATGGCGCCCCCTCCCCCCCTCCCCACATATTCTATCCGGCCCCTCCCCGGAGTCCGGCCCCTCCTCGCTGTCCGGCCCCTCCTCGCTGTCCGGCCCCTCCATGGAGAGGTATTGAAATTTAAATAAGTTTATTAAGGTATAAATACACACAAAATGATGAGGTAGCTCAAGCTATTCTCACCCTGTTCAGTACAACGTGTTCATATATATATATATATATATATATATATATATATATATATATATATATATATATATATATATATATATATATATATATATATATATATATATATTTGCATCTAGTCTTGGTGTAAAATTCTTCATATCTCTCCAGATTATCACCAATTTTTCCGTTGTGACACATATAGGCTATTTGTTCAGGAACAGTCCTTATCTCAGTGTTTCTATGTACATTAATCCACAGGCCATCAAGAACATAATGGTTGAGGGTGTGAGACCTTAACATACCACATAGTTTACACTTCGTTACATGATCATTAACATTAGTTTCATATTCCTTACGTCCTCCACCCCATATATTCTAACGTCAGGCAAATGTAATGTCTTGACAACGCAGGTTACTCATTGCTAGTTTCGTCATGTTCTTAATTTCCTCTACACTAAGAAATCATCAATGCCACAACTCTGCAGCACCTCTAATTCAGATCTTATATGACGCCCAGAACATGTGAAAGTTGGTCAGAATTGCATTTCACCTTTGTAAACGGACATTAATGACTCTATGTAAAAGATACCTCGAACACTGTTTATTCAGGACAGACGTAAATATGTATATTTATGTATGTTGGTTACATTAGCATTTTAAAAGCACTACAATCACCTTCTGTGGTTGATTGTTCAATAAATCACTGAACTACATGTTTAACAGATCTCTAACCCTGTCCATGGAGGACAGAAGAAAATGTATATATGTTGGTCAGCATTGTAAATGTGTGGCCACGTTTGTGGTAGAAAAAAAAAAAATTCCACACAGTCTAAACTGTTCCTCCACTTCAAGGACTGTCATATATGGAACGACATGTCGCCCACACTTCGAAATACATCACTTTCGTTATTTATACACAGATTCAATCTTCACTATACCAATCACAGTGTATAAACTACACTATAGACAGCAATACAATCACAGTGTATAAACTACACTATATACAGCAATACAATCACAGTGTATAAACGACACTCTATACAGCAATACAATCACAGTGTATAAACTACACTATATACAGCAATACAATCACAGTGTATAAACTACACTATATACAGCAATACAATCACAGTGTATAAACTACACTATATACAGCAATACAATCACAGTGTATAAACTACACTATATACAGCAATACAATCACAGTGTATAAACTACACTATATACAGCAATACAATCACAGTGTATAAACTACACTATATACAGCAATACAATCACAGTGTATAAACTACACTATATACAGCAATACAATCACAGTGTATAAACTACACTCTATACAGCAATACAATCACAGTGTATAAACTACACTATATACAGCAATACAATCACAGTGTATAAACTACACTATATACAGCAATACAATCACAGTGTATAAACTACACTATATACAGCAATACAATCACAGTGTATAAACTACACTATATACAGCAATACAATCACAGTGTATAAACGACACTCTATACAGCAATACAATCACAATATATAAACGATACTTTATACAACACTACAATCCCAATGTATAAATGACACATACAACAATACAATCATAATGTATAAATGACACTTTATACAACAATACAATCATTTATATAGAAAATCTAAGCCCCTAACCAGTTGTCTGCTGGAACCCATCCTGTTGTCTGCTGGAACCCATCCAGGTGTCTGCTGGAACCCATCCTGTTGTCTGCTGGAACCCATCCAGGTGTCTGCTGGAACCCATCCAGGTGTCTGCTGGAACCCATCCTGTTGTCTGCTGGAACCCATCCTGTTGTCTGCTGGAACCCATCCAGGTGTCTGCTGGAACCCATCCTGTTGTCTGCTGGAACCCATCCAGGTGTCTGCTGGAACCCATCCAGGTGTCTGCTGGAACCAATCCAGGTGTCTGCTGGAACCCATCCTGTTGTCTGCTGGAACCCATCCTGTTGTCTGCTGGAACCCATCCAGGTGTCTGCTGGAACCCATCCAGGTGTCTGCTGGAACCCATCCAGGTGTCTGCTGGAACCCATCCAGGTGTCTGCTGGAACCCATCCTGTTGTCTGCTGGAACCCATCCAGGTGTCTGCTGGAACCCATCCTGTTGTCTGCTGGAACCCATCCAGGTGTCTGCTGGAACCCATCCAGGTGTCTGCTGGAACCCATCCAGGTGTCTGCTGGAACCCATCTAGGTGTCTGCTGGAACCCATCCAGGTGTCTGCTGGAACCAATCCAGGTGTCTGCTGGAACCAATCCAGGTGTCTGCTGGAACCCATCCAGGTGTCTGCTGGAACCCATCCAGGTGTCTGCTGGAACCCATCCAGGTGTCTGCTGGAACCAATCCAGGTGTCTGCCGGAACCAATCCAGGTGTCTGCCGGAACCAATCCAGGTGTCTGCTGGAACCAATCCAAGTGTCTGCTGGAACCAATCCAGGTGTCTGCCGGAACCAATCCAGGTGTCTGCCGGAACCAATCCAGGTGTCTGCTGGAACCAATCCAGGTGTCTGCTGGAACCAATCCAGGTGTCTGCTGGAACCAATCCAGGTGTCTGCTGGAACCCATCCAGGTGTCTGCTGGAACCCATCCAGGTGTCTGCTAGAACTAATCCAGATTTTGATGATTGACGATGATTTTGACGATTGGTGATGTTAATAATGATTTATCGTGATTGATGATGTTAATGATTGACTATAATTTATATTAACGATGATTCTTCATGATTGATGATAACGATTCGTCATAATTCATGATATTTATTCATCATGATTTAACAATGTATATATATATACACATTTATGTACAAGTGAAAACAATGTATACATACACATTTATGTATAAATAAAAACAATGTATATATACACATTTATGTATAAATAAAAACAATGTATATATACACATTTATGTACAAGTGTAAACAATGTATATATACACATTTATGTACAAGTGTAAACAATGTATATACACACACATTTATAAGTGTAAGCACTTATCAACAGTTTCCTTTCCCAGGTGCGTCTGAGGCGTCGGCCGCCAAGGCGGGATCAACGGGGTAATTACCAATAAATATCCCCGTGATCCAGGATGAACAAGGCTTAACTATTTCATTTATGCTACCTGTCCCTTTGTGTGTGGGGGGCGGCTCCCCCCCATACCCCCCCCCCCGGGGGTCCCATTGTGGCGCCCTCGGCCTCATCAATTGACCACCAGCCTAGAAAATTATTTGTCGTTGTCGGGTGACTGGGGGGGGGGGGGGTGAGGGGGCGCGGATGGGGGGGGGGAGGGGGCGCGGAAGGGGGGGTTGATGTGTGGAAGGGAAGCGCCATATATTAATGGCTAGGCTCGTCCAGGCGGCGGCCGACCCCAAAGACGCAATCGTTAATTTCCACCTATGGTGTGTGGAAATATAAATTTTGATCCGAGGGGGGAGTTTATTGGGCAGCGCCACTCATCCTGTGAGTGGACAGACCGTTATAGTGACAGTATTGGGCAGCGCCACTCATCCTGTGAGTGGACACACCGCCATAGTGACAGTATTGGGCAGCGCCACTCATCCTGTGAGTGGACACACCGCCATAGTGACAGTATTGGGCAGCGTCACTCATCCTGTGAGTGGACACACCGCTATAGTGACAGTATTGGACAGCGTCACTCATCCTGTGAATGGACACACCGCCATAGTGACAGTATTGGGCAGCGTCACTCATTCTGTGAGTGGACAGACCGTTATAGTGACAGTATTGGGCAGCGTCACTCATCCTGTGAGTGGACACACCGCTATAGTGACAGTATTGGACAGCGTCACTCATCCTGTGAATGGACACACCGCCATAGTGACAGTATTGGGCAGCGCTACTCATCCTGTGTGTGGACACACCGCCATAGTGACAGTATTGGGCAGCGCCACTCATGCTGTGAGTGGACACACCACCATAGTGACAGTATTGGGCAGCGCCACTCATCCTGTGAGTGGACACACCGCCATAGTGACAGTATTGGGCAGCGCCACTCATCCTGTGAGTGGACACACCGCCATAGTGACAGTATTGGGCAGCGCCACTCATCCTGTGAGTGGACACACCGCCATAGTGACAGTATTGGGCAGCGCCACTCATCCTGTGAGTGGACACACCGCCATAGTGACAGTATTGGACAGCGTCACTCATCCTGTGAGTGGACACACCGCTATAGTGACAGTATTTGGCAGCGCCACTCATCCTGTGAGTGAACACACCACCATAGTGACAGTATTGGACAGCGTCACTCATCCTGTGAATGGACACACCGCTCTAGTGACAGTATTTGGCAGCGCCACTCATCCTGTGAGTGGACACACCGCCATAGTGACAGTATTGGGCAGCGCCACTCATCCTGTGAGTGGACACACCGCCATAGTGACAGTATTGGGCAGCGCCACTCATCCTGTGAGTGGACACACCGCCATAGTGACAGTATTGGGCAGCGCCACTCATCCTGTGAGTGGACACACCGCCATAGTGACAGTATTGGGCAGCGCCACTCATCCTGTGAGTGGACACACCGCCATAGTGACAGTATTGGGCAGCGCCACTCATCCTGTGAGTGGACACACCGCCATAGTGACAGTATTGGGCAGCGCCACTCATCCTGTGAGTGGACACACCGCCATAGTGACAGTATTGGGCAGCGCCACTCATCCTGTGAGTGGACACACCGCCATAGCAGCATGTACAACACTCCCCAATAGGAAGTAAACCCGCTGGGTTGTTCATCCTGTCACTTGTACCCAGACACAGCTGGGACTTGCTTAACTGTTTCAAGTGAACAGCTCCTCAAACAAGAAGATTAACATTCGTCAAGCCTTAAAATCTTACGTTATCTTGCGAGTGCAAAATGGGGGGAATCTTTTAAGAACAGTATCTGTATTTGACAAATGATATTTTCCTAACTCAAACAATGTGGGGTTTATTATTCTACACATACTTCTATTGACTCTCAGGTGTTCACATTCTCTCAGGTAGTGGTCAAGGCGGTGTCCGTCACTCTCACCACAGATTCTGCAACTCCGCTGTTCAACTGTTGTTTCCATCCCAAGTCTCCATGGATATTTGTATCCAAGACGGATTCTCGCTATTACTGATTCTCTCCCGCGACCTTCCAACATGGGAGGGGATCCACAGAAATTTCATGACTCTTCCCTGATTGGTTAGTACTCTCACAGCTCGCTTCATCTCAGCGACTATCGCAGGATTTTCTGCCCGATTTTTATTACGGCTTTGTAGTGCTGCTTTAGAATCAGTGCAGCTCACTGCACCGTTAGTGTTTCGTTCGAGGAATCTTAACGCCAGAGCCGGTCGGCCGAGCGGACAGCATACTGGTCTTGTGATCCTGTGGTCCCGGGTTCGATCCCGGGCGCCGGCGAGAAACAATGGGTAGAGTTTCTTTCACCCTATGCCCCTGTTACCTAGCAGTAAAATAGGTACCTGGGTGTTAGTCAGCTGTCACGGGCTGCTTCCTGGGGGTGGAAACCTGGTCGAGGACCAGGCCGCGGGGACACTAAAGCCCCGAAATCATCTCAAGATAACCTCAAGATAGCCATAACAATGGCGGTGAGTTACGCTTGTGTTGAAGAGGAATAATTTTCAATATGAGCTTTTCCTTCAGTTCCGCGTTGTAAGGCATAGATCCTAATTACAGTGTATGCTACACCAGCCCTGCTATTGACTGGGTTAGATGTCCCATCAGTGTAGATTTGATCTAACTCATCTCCGGCTTCTTTATTAATTTCTTCAAGATAATTGTGCCTCATTTCTTGTGGAATCAGGTTGGACTTTTTCGTTGCCATTTCGTTTAACAGTCTCCGTGGTGTAGTGGTAAGACACTCGCCTGGCGTTCCCCGAGCGCTTTGTCATGGGTTCGTATCCTGGCCGGGGAGGATTTACTGGGCGCAAATCCTTAACTGTAGCCTCTGTTTAACTCAACAGTAAAATGAGTACTTGGTTGTAACAACGATTCTTCGCGGCGGGGATCGTATTCCAGGGACCTGCTCGAAACGCTACGCGTACTAGTGACTGTACAAGAATGTAACAACTCTTGTATATATCTCAAAAAAAAAAAATCGGATGATCCTGCATGGATCATCCTCCCAAGGAGGTAACCTCCCTACAGGCATTGATGAGCTCACGGGCTTGCTCAAGCAGGTGAAGTTCTTTGAGGTCGCAGACTGATCTGTGATGCCATTTTTTTTGCTTCTCCTGTTTTCCCCTGAAAGTAGCACAAAACTCAGTTTTTTCTTGGCAATATCATTATAATGGTGATCTCTGGCTATCCTAATTGCAAGCTTAGCATTCAGTTCCTTAATTCTGCTTTTAACAATCGGAAGAGACAACTCCTCTCGTAGATTAGATGTTTAGACAGTTCTTGGGACTCCAAGAATGATGGTCATGGCTTCATTTTGTATGCAATCAAGTTTTTCATATCGCTTTGGGAGTAAGTGCACCAAACTGGTGCGGCATAGTCTATGGCGGAGCGCACATAGGCTGTGTACATCATTTTAAGCACGGCAATAGAGGCTCCATGTCCATTCCAGGTCTTAACTTTCAGTGCCCTGAGTCGACTGTTGCATGTTCCTATGAGCTCCTCTTTCTTCCCCTTGTTAGAGCCGACAGTGACGCCAAGGTACCGATAGTGGTCAACCCATTCAAGTGTTACACCATTAATTTGTAGTTCTTCATTTTCTCCCCTCTTGTGATGAGAGTATACTTTTGTCTTGTTTGTGGAGAGAGTGAAACCGAGCTCAACACATTTCCTTCCAAGGAGTTCAATGGACTGTTTAATTTTTCCCAAGGTGGGAGCTTGTATTAGGACATCCCCTGCACACCCCACTTGTTGTGTTCCTTCTGGAAATTCAACATTTGCAATGGCGTTCATAAGTATGTTAAATAGTGTAGGGCTTAAGACCCCTCCTTGGGGGAGTCCCGAGTTCCATTTTCATTGTTCTGGAGACTGCACCGTTGAATCAGACCTTGGCTTTCCTCCCTGTGAGGTAGTCTTCAATCCTTTTCATGAGTCTCCCCTTGACACCCAAGCATGCAAGCTCGTCCAGGATCGGAATTCTCTGTGCTTTATCGAAGGCTTCTTTTATGTCAACAAATACAGAATACTTAGCTGTATCATTAGCCTAGTAATTAACTATACAATTTGCTGTGCTCCGTCCTTTAACAAATCCATTGACCCCCTCCCCTAACCTGCCTATTTTGTGCAACAGCCGGTTTAGGATGATCCTTTCAAGCATCTAGCAAGTGCATGACACGAGACTGATAGGTCTGTAATTACCAGGGTCATTGGATTTCGGTATCGGAACAATTTTTGCGTGTTTCCATTGTGTGGGCAACGTTCCACTTAGGAATGACTTGTTAAACAGGTGGAGTAGTGGATTCCCAGACACTTCACACAGTGCATTGAGTATGTCGTAGGTGACGCCATCTTCACCAGGTGCTGTACTTTTACCCTTTTGCATAGCCCCCCTTTACTTCCTGGGCTGTGATTGGTTGCTCATACTCGTCATCACTAGACTATGCTCTTGTTATCCTAATCATAATTAGGAGGCCTGGTCGACGACCGGGCCGAGGGGACGCTAAGCCCCGGAAGCACCTCAAGGTAACCATTCTTCCGTCATTATATCGCAGGAGCTGTTCCCTGCATACTTCTGCAGGGAGGAGGAGGAGGATGCTGCATCACTTCACTTGTGTATTAATATTTATATTTTCTCAAACATAAAGTAATATTATTACATACCAGAATGTGGAGACTACTTTGGCCTGAGTTAGGTTACGTGAGGCGGTTAGGTTCTGCTGGCAATTGTTGGTATTTGCAGTACGTGGGTAAAGCATTTAGAGAAGTGCGATTAGAACAGAGGACGTGCACCAACCACTGTTCCAGAAAACTTACATTAGTTGTGTGTAAAGTGTTTTTCATTTATAAGCAGGGAAGGGGAGGGGGTTGGTGGTTGGTTTAACTGGCATATGGCCTGTGTTGATGAGGACCTGCCTTACCAAACCCTGATTTGGGGTGAGTAAACTCCTCAAATAGACAGGCTCAGCCACTTGGGCTGGACGGTAGAGCGACGGTCTCCATGCAGGTCGGCGTTCAATCCCCGACCGTCCAAGTGGTTGGGCACCATTCCTTCTCCCCCCCCCCCCGATCCCATCCCAAATCCTTATCCTGACCCCTTCCAAGTGCTATATAGTTTTGATAGCTTGGCGCTTTCCACTTGATAGTTCCCTCCCCCTTCCTCAAATAGACAGTCGTGTCTACTTCCTGTGAGATTTGAATGTCGACCACAGAGCCTTACGCCTCGGGAGAAGACCCGCGATAGGTAAAGTCAGACATAATACGATAAAGAACACGAAAATAACAGCTATCTGAGCCCCTCAACTTTGCAAACAACGTCAGGCAAAGCGATAGTGGCAATCAGAACATAATATTGACAAACACCACTGTCTACACCTGACTCTCGACAGATACAACACAGAGCATCAGAAACACTCCACAACACAGAGATTATCTGCCCACATACAAAACAAATTTTAAAAAACGTCACTGGATTGAGAAAAAGCCAGCTTGAATACTGCGCAGAGCATGGGCTCAATGGAAACACACTCGCCCCCCGGCACGTTGCCAGCGATTTGGTATGAGTTCGAGTCCTGGCCAGGGAGGATTGTCTGGGCGCTACTCCTTATTAACTATTCGCCCTCGTTCACCCAGCAGTAATTGGATACCCGGTTGTTAAGCGATTGCGAGGGCGTGTGTGTTCTAGAGAAAACTATAGGAAGAAAACCATGAGTTTTAGGAAGGGAAAGCTCTCAGACCGCAAACATTTGTCATAAAAGTTGTGTACCTCAACCCTCCTATGTAAAAAGAGGGGGGGGGAGGGGTTATCCCAGCAAACAACGAAGCAATAACGAAATTCCTGGGGGTTGATATCACCCCCTGAAGCCCACATCAAGAGGATAACATCAGCGGCATATGCCAGGTTGGCCAACATTAAGAACGAGTTTTAGAAACTTGTGTAAGGAATCATTTAGAACCTTGTATACCACGTATGTCAGACCAATCCTGGCGTATACAGCTCCAGCATGGAGTCCATATCTTGTCAAGCATAAAAACAAATTGGAGAAGGTTCAGAGGTGTGCCACCAGACTAGTACCCGAAATGAGGGGCATGAATTATTTTCTAAGGTGACCCATGGCAAGGTCACCTTAGAAGGTCTTGACCTCACGTCAAGACCGTAGGACAAGAATTTGGGAAAATGTTGGGAAGGGAAGGAAGGGGTACATGGAAGGGAAGGAAGGGAAGGAAGGGGTACATGGAAGGGAAGGAAGGGGTACATGGAAGGGAAGGAAGGGGTACATGGAAGGGAAGCAGGAATATAACACAAGACATCTTGGCTTGATACACCACAAAGGCTCCCATGAGTCTGTGAGTGGGGGTGGGGCTCCCATGAGTCTGTGAGTGGGGGCGGGGGCTCCCATGAGTCTGTGAGTGGGGGCGGGGGCTCCCATGAGTCTGTGAGTGGGGGCGGGGGCTCCCATGAGTCTGTGAGTGGGGGCGGGGGCTCCCATGAGTCTGTGAGTGGGGGCGGGGGCTCCCATGAGTCTGTGAGTGGGGGCGGGGGCTCCCATGAGTCTGTGAGTGGGGGCGGGGGCTCCCATGAGTCTGTGAGTGGGGGCGGGGGCTCCCATGAGTCTGTGAGTGGGGGTGGGGCTCCCATGAGTCTGTGAGTGGGGGCGGGGGCTCCCATGAGTCTGTGAGTGGGGGCGGGGGCTCCCATGAGTCTGTGAGTGGGGGCGGGGGCTCCCATGAGTCTGTGAGTGGGGGCGGGGGCTCCCATGAGTCTGTGAGTGGGGGCGGGGGCTCCCATGAGTCTGTGAGTGGGGGTGGGGCTCCCATGAGTCTGTGAGTGGGGGCGGGGGCTCCCATGAGTCTGTGAGTGGGGGCGGGGGCTCCCATGAGTCTGTGAGTGGGGGCGGGGGCTCCCATGAGTCTGTGAGTGGGGGCGGGGGCTCCCATGAGTCTGTGAGTGGGGGGCGTGGGCTCCCATGAGTCTGTGAGTGGGGGGCGTGGGCTCCCATGGGTCTGTGCGTGGGCCCCCCATGGTCCTGTGTTCCTGGGAGCTCCCATATGCCTCCCATGGTCTCAGGGGGGGCGGACGCTCGTCAGAGGTAAAGTTGTTTATTAGTGGGGTCATTTAATGCTTATTAAGCCTCACTGTGGGAGGCCTGGCCCCCTCACCCCCTCCTCTACCCCCCCTCCTCTACCCCCCTCCTCTACCCCCCCTTCACCCCCTCCCCTACCCCCCCTCTCACCCCCTCCTCTACCCCCCTCACCCCCTCACCCCCTCCCCTACCCCCCCTCACCCCCTCCTCTACCCCCCCTTACCCCCTCCTCTACCCCCCCTCACCCCCTCCTCTACCCCCCCTCACCCCCTCCTCTACCCCCCCTCACCACCTCCTCTACCCCCCCTCACCCCCTCCTCTACCCCCCCTCACCCCCTCCTCTACCCCCCTCACCCCCTCCTCTACCCCCCCTCACCCCCTCCTCTACCCCCCCTCACCACCTCCTACATGCACTCTCCTCCCATCTCGACACATCTAAGATAACATCAAGATTAGTGCCAATTCCATTAAGATGTAGACACAACACCATGGCATGAATGCAATACCATCTTGAGGTTATCTTGAGATGATTTCGGGGCTTAGCGTCCCAGCGGCCCGGTCCTCGACCAGGCCTCCTTTCTGTTACACTCCCCACAGGAAGCAGCCAGTAGCAGCTGTCTAACTCCCAGGTACCTATTTACTGCTAGGTAACAGGGGCATCAGGGTGAAAGAAACATTTTGCCCATTTGTCTCCGCCTACACCGGGGATCGAACCCGGAATCTCAGGACTACGAATCCGAGGCGCTGTCCATCCAGCTATCAGACGCCACACAAAAGGTAACCACAGAATCAAGAAGAATTTAAGAAAAGGGAAGATAAATGGTTGGGGAATTAGATCCTTTAAGACAGAGATGACAGAGGGTCTGGTATGGAAGATTCAAGACCTTACTGAATCCCAGGCGACGAGCTCTCAACACACCCCTGCTATTGTTTCGTCTATTGTCGCCTCATATCGTCTATTGTTGGAGTTGTTTGTGGTATTGGAACTCCTTTGTGTCCATCCCCCACAAGCCCTATATCCTACCTTTCCCGTTCCCTCTGTTTCTCTCACAAACCCCTCTGTTTTCTCTCCTCCGGTAGCAACATCTCACTCGCTGATAATGACGGACAGAGATCTCATTTCCTTCTTCACCTCAGCCCGTCTATGGGACGGGAAAACGGCTGTCAAAACCGGACATGTATATACATATATGCCTCTGAACGGACAGAGAGAGAGAGAGAGATTTTACGAGCCACGACAAGACCAAACGTCCGCTCCTTCATTCTTCATTCACTGCTAAAAACCCAGGGTAAAACCTCCTTCTCGGGTGAGTGTAACTCCGACGTCTCAGGAGCATCTTCAACCCTCTTACCCGCCAAAGGGAAGAAGGGATTAGGAGAGGGATTAAGGGGAAGGAGGGAAGGGGGGGGGAGGGGATATGATATGGACCTCGGCGCCTTTGAAATCCCTCTCCTTCGATGCCTCTCAGCTCATGATCCGGCCCGGGCTTAAGACATAAAGAAGGATATCAATTTGTTCGTTTATCTAGCCTTGTCGATTGTGTTCCAGCGTCTGAGGAATTGAGATGTTGTCAGGGGATCATTTTTAGCTTGTTTTAAATGTGTGTTATATATATATATATATATATATATATATATATATATATATATATATATATATATATATATATATATATATATATACTGTATATATTTAATACACACACACACATATATATATATATATATATATATATATATATATATATATATATATATATATATATATATATATATGTCGTACCTAGTAGCCAGAACGCACTTCTCAGCCTACTATGCAAGGCCCGATTTGCCTAATAAGCCAAGTTTTCATGAATTAATGTTTTTTCGACTACCTAACCTACCTAACCTAACCTAACCTAACTTTTTCTGCTACCTAACCTAACCTAACCTATAAAGATAGGTTAGGTTAGGTTAGGTAGGGTTGGTTAGGTTCTGTCATATATCTATGTTAATTTTAACTCCAATAAATGAAAATTGACCTCATACATAATGAAATGGGTAGCTTTATCATTTCATAAGAAAAAAATTAGAGAAAATATATTAATTCAAGAAAACTTGGCTTATTAGGCAAATCGGGCCTTGCATAGTAGGCTGAGAAGTGCGTTCTGGCTACTAGGTACGACATATATATATATATATATATATATATATATATATATATATATATATGTCGTACCTAGTAGCCAGAACGCACTTTTTGGACTACTATGCAGGGCCCGATTTGCCTAATAAGCCAAGTTTTCCTGAATTAATATATTTTCTCTAAATTTTTTCTTATGAAATGATAAAGCTACCCATTTCATTATGCATGAGGTAAATTTTTTTTTATTGTAGTTAAAATTAATGTAGATATATGACCGAACCTAACCAACCCTACCTAACCTAACCTAACCTATCTTTATAGGTTAGGTTTGGTTAGGTAGCCGAAAACGTTAGGTTAGGTTAGGTTAGGTAGGTTAGGTAGTCGAAAAAACATTAATTCATGAAAACTAGGCTTATTAGGCAAATCGGGCCTTGCATAGTAGGCTGAGAAGTGAGTTCTGGCTACTAGGTACGACATATATATATATATATATATATAAAATTATATATATGATTTAATAAAGAAATGAGTTGATAAAATGTTTCTAGTTAGAAAATATTAATTTAACAAACGCAGTCTGTTAAGTTAACGAATGTTTTCGCGGTGACAAGCGGTCGTTTGGGTAACAGGGGTCCCAATGGCCATCAAGCAGACCTCAGGCGCTGCTTGCCAAAGCTGAACCCCCCCCCCCCTCCCCCCGACCCAAAGACGGAGGAATTAAACTGTTCGTTCAAGCTCCTCTCCCCCCGACAGCGATATACATAAATGTAGACAATCTGTGCATTCAAAATCAACCTTTTCTCACTTATAAATTAACAGTATTGTTTGCAGGCGATGAGTCACAATAACGTGGCTGAAGTATGTTGACCAGACCACACACCAGAAGTTGAAGGGACGACGACGTTTCGATCCGTCCTGGACCATTCTCAAGTAGAAACGTCGTCGTCCCTTCAACTTCTAGTGTGTGGTCTGGTCAACAGTATTGTTTATTAGAATTTTGTATATATTGTAGTTTGGAGAAAATGACTTTTAAGTGTTGCGTTTAGGCTCCGTTGGCAGTTATTTGTATCTTTCACAACCCGTCCTCGACTCAAGTCCATTCCATCCAGTGGTCGACCCCACAGACACATTCATAAATTTTAACACGTTGTTAATTCAAAACAGGAATTTTCTCAAATATAAATTAATATTATAATATATTAGCATATTGTGCATATATAGGCATAGGATAGGTTAGGTGTTTAGGTTCTGTTGGTGATTATTTGTATTTGTAGTACGTGGGTGAAGCATTTACAGCGTTGTGATTCGAACAAAATTCGTCAGTGAAGCACTTGTTCCGGATATGTTCGAACTTCAGCAGTTGTGAGTCGTGTGTAAACTGCTTTTCATTCATAAACAGGGGGTTTGGCGGGTGCATGGAATCACTTTTGGATCTTTGTTTGGAGGACGGGCTGTGATTTGCTCACTTTATAGGATCGAATCGCGCCTCTGAATGCTTCACCCACGTACTAAAAATGCAAATATTTACGAACATACCCAAAACACATAACCTAACTTTATCTACGCCTATCTATACGAAAAGGACAATTATGATCATTTGAGTCGATAACATATCGTATTAACTACACAGTTTATCAATATTGATGAACGTGCGGTTGGGGGTTGTACGCAGTCTGAACGACCCTAGCCTCAGGACAGTTCACCAACGGGAGGTTGAAGGCCAGCGGCCAGATTCACGAAGCAGTTACGCAAGCACTTACGAACCTGTACATATTTTCTCACTCTTTGGAGGCTTTGTTTACCATTATTAAATAGCCAATGAGCTCCGAAGCACCAGGAGGCTGTTTATAACAATAACAACAGTTAACTGGCAAGTTTTCATGCTTGTAAACTGTTTAATAAATGTAATCAAAGCCGTCAAAGATCGAGGAAAGATGTACACGTTCGTAAGTACTCGTGTAACTGCTTCGTGAATCTGGCCGACGTCAAAGTACTTGTGTTTACTAGTTGTGTTTACTAGTTGTGTTTTTGCGGGGGTTGAGCTTTGCTCTTTCGGCCCGCCTCTCAACTGTTTACTAACTACTTTCCCCCCCCCCCCAGGGTGTGTGAGTGAGCGCATGTGTGGTCGCCTGTATCTGAAGGCTAGAGTAACCACTACGGGCTCACCATAGCCCGTGCTACTTGGAACTTTTTGTTCCAGGTGGCGAATCTTAAACAACGTTAGAGTAACTTAGGCTAATTCTTCCCACGTCGGGCGGTAGGTAAGAGGCCTTCAGATGTTCGTAGGTTACTACTGGTTTTGAAGAAATATATGGATTATATAATGTGTGTTATAATTAAGTGTACCATCTCTAGCTGTGCTGGGTTGGGCCCTTTGGCTTGGAGAAGAGAATATATGGTACCCGGCGGAGCATTGGCAGTCACGTAGAAACCCCGCGTTTACAACGTCTTCGCCTTTTCTTCCCTTGTCCCTATAACGACCTATCCGTCTTTGCCTCTCTAACCACCCTCCCATCTTCCCCTCCTTCAATGAACCCCACAACGTCCCCCCAAAATGGCCCCCCTTTCCCATCCCTCTTCCATCCAGCGATCCCCCACTATCCCATCCTCCATCCCCCCTCCATCCCAACGTATATGGAGGTTCGCCTATCCTCCCACAATAAAAAATACCCCCCCCCACCCCCACCACCACCAAAAAAACAAAAAACCATATTCCCAGAGCCCACCAACATGGCTGTCAGTATTAAATTTCTGTTCTAAGTCATAATTCCCAGTTCCAATTTGTGGCCGAGACTTTGATTGCATTTAGAGGATAAGATCCAGTTGAGTAATCCTCTTAAGAGGGATCTCAATTTGTCAGCGGAGAGAGAGAGAGACAGAGGGAGTCTGGTGATCGCTGGCAGGATTTAAATCGTCTATTTAGAGGATAGGATTTTCATAACTTATTTAACTTAACGTTTCGTTTATTCTTCTTTAGCTAAATGATCAGTGGGGGTAGTGTATATATATATATATATACACATGTATATATATATATATATATATATATATATATATATATATATATATATATATATATATATATATATATATATATATATAAGGGAATTTTAGTATTGATTGGAAACGGAGACTATAGCGAGTATCGAAGATGTATTTAAGGTATGTTTGTCTGAGGCCTGGTCGACGACCGGGCCGCGGGGAAACTAAGCCCCGGAAGCACCTCAAGGTAGGTCTGCGATAGCCTCGTGTGAGCAGTGACCCGTGTGATTGGCCAGTCGCCGTCTGATGACCTTCCCCCTCCCCCCCAACCCCCCCCCCACCCCCCCTACCCCCCACCACTCCCCCCGAACACGTGGGATTATAGACCCGCTTTAAACGACCGCGACAGTAAATACTTTGTCGAACGATATGTTTAGGCGGGAGGATTGGCGAAGCAAATTCTTTATCTGGCTATCTTGAGGACAGGCGCAGTGGGCCGATAAATTACCCCTGGAGGGGGGGGGGGGGTGGGGGAGGGAAGGGAGGGGGGGATTTTGACACGTGGGGATTGTTGACGAGGTAAATAGTCTTGCAGGGGGGGGGGGGAAGAGGGGGTGATTTGCGTCTTAAGCGGGGTTAACTGCCTGTTTATCGAAGGCTTCAATTACGGCCCCCCTCTGGCGGCTGCTGCTCGAAGTCATAGATAGGATCTAATATGCTGAATATTTCTTAGATGGAAGAGAGTTATAGGCTGGTGGATATATATATATATATATATATATATATATATATATATATATGTATATATATATATATATATATATATATATATATATATATATATATATATATATATATATATATATATATATATATATATATATATGTCGTACCTAGTAGCCAGAACTCACTTCTCAGCCTACTATTCAAGGCCCGATTTGCCTAATAAGCCAAGTTTTCCTGAATTAATATATTTACTATAATTTTTTTCTTATGAAATGATAAAGCAACCCTTTTCTCTATGTATGAGGTCAATTTTTTTTTATTGGAGTTAAAATTAACGTAGATATATGACCGAACCTAACCAACCCTACCTAACCTAACCTAACCTATATTTATAGGTAAGGTTAGGTTAGGTAGCCAAAAAAAGTTAGGTTAGGTTAGGTTAGGTAGGTTAGGTAGACGAAAAAACATTAATTCATGAAAACTTGGCTTATTAGGCAAATCGGGCCTTGAATAGTAGGCTGAGAAGTGCGTTCTGGCTATTAGGTACGACATATATATATATATATATATATATATATATATATATATATATATATATATATATATATATATATATATATATATATATATATATATATATATATATATATATATGTCGTACCTAGTAGCCAGAATGCACTTCTCAGCCTACTATGCAAGGCCCGATTTGCCTAATAAGCCAAGTTTTCATGAATTAATTGTTTTTCGACTACCTAACCTACCTAACCTAACCTAACCTAACTTTTTCGGCCACCTAACCTAACCTAACCTAACCTATAAAGATAGGTTAGGTTAGGTTAGGTAGGGTTGGTTAGGTTTGGTCATATATCTACGTTAATTTTAACTCCAATAAAAAAAAATTGACCTCATACATAATTAAATGGGACGCTTTATCATTTCATAAGAAAAAAATTAGAGAAAATATATTAATTCAGGAAAACTTGGCTTATTAGGCAAATCGGGCCTTGCATAGTAGGCTGAAAAGTGCGTTCTGGCTACTAGGTACGACATATATATATATATATATATATATATATATATATATATATATATATATATATATATATATATATATATCGTACCTAGTAGCCAGAACGCACTTCTCAGCCTACTATGCAAGGCCCGATTTGCTTAATAAGCCAATTTTTCATGAACTAATTGTTTTTCGATGACCTAACCTACCTAACTTAACCTAACCTAACTTTTTCGGCTACCTAACCTAACCTATAAAGATAGGTTAGGTTAGGTTAGGTTAGGTAGGGTTGGTTAGGTCCGGTCATATATCTACGTTAATTTTAACTCCAATAAAAAAAAATTGACCTCATGCATAATGAAATGGGTAGCTTTATCATTTCATAAGAAAAAAATTAGAGAAAATATATTAATTCAGGAAAACTTGGCTTATTGGGCAAATCGGGCCGTGCATAGTAGGCTGAGAAGTGCGTTCTGGCTACTAGGTACGACATATATATATATATATATATATATATATATATGTCGTACCTAGTAGCCAGAACTCACTTCTCAGCCTACTATGCGAGGCCCGATTTGCCTTATAAGCCAAGTTTTACTGAATTAATATATTTTCTCTAATTTTTTTCTTATGAAATGATAAAGCTACCCATTTCATTATGTATGAAGTCAAATTTTTTTATTGGAGTTAAAATTAACGTAGATATATGACCGAACCTAACCAACCCTACCTAACCTAACCTAACCTATCTTTATAGGTTAGGTTAGGTTAGGTAGCCGAAAACGTTAGGTTAGGTTAGGTTAGGTAGGTTAGGTTGTCGAAAAAACATTAATTCATGAAAACTAGGCTTATTAGGCAAATCAGGCCTTGCATAGTAGGCTCAGAAGTGAGTTCTGGCTACTAGGTACGACATATATATATATATATATATATATATATATATATATATATATATATATATATATATATATATATATATATGCACTGCTACTGACCCTCCGCAGGAAGCAACCCCACAACAATTGCCTAATTTTCTGGCATACCCATTTACAGCTAGGTGAACAGGTGCATTAGGTGAAGTACCGAAACATTACTGTCCTGCTGAGGGAATGGAACCTGGGACCGTTGGGCTTGGAGTCTGCGGCGATGACGTCAGAGTAACGTCATAATTTTACCTCAGTGTTTGTCAACACAAATTAATTTTTTTTTTTGGGGACACCAGCTGACACCAATAGCTTGAGGTGATCGGTACAGCGAGGACTAAGCTCCTAACAGGGCCGGCGTTCGAGGCGCCGTTGGTCCAAGTGGTGGTTGCACGCTGTCTTCGTGTCCCAGCTCCTTGTCCTCGTGTCCCAGCTCCTTGTTCTCGTGTCCCAGCTCCTTGTTCTCGTGTCCCAGCTCCTTGTTCTCGTGTCCCAGCTCCTTGTTCTCGTGTCCCAGCTCCTTGTTCTCGTGTCCCAGCTCCTTGTTCTCGTGTCCCAGCTCCTTGTTCTCGTGTCCCAGCTCCTTGTTCTCGTGTCCCAGCTCCTTGTTCTCGTGTCCCAGCTCCTTGTGCTCGTGTCCCAGCTCCTTGTTCTCGTGTCCCAGCTCCTTGTTCTCGTGTCCCAGCTCCTTGTTATCGTGTCCCAGCTCCTTGTGCTCGTGTCCCAGCTCCTTGTCCTCGTGCCCCAGCTCCTTATCATCATATCCCAGCTCCTTGTTCTCATATCCTAGCTCCTTGTCCTCATATCCCAGCTCCTTATCATCATATCCCAGCTCCTTGTCCTCATATCTCAGCTCGTTGTCCTCATATCCCAGCTCCTTGTCCTCATATCCCAGCTCCTTGTCCTCATATCCCAGTTCCTTGTCCTCATATCCCAGTTCCTTGTCCTCATATCCCAGCTCCTTGTCCTCATATCCCAGCTCCTTGTCCTCATATCCCAGCTCCTTGTCCTCATATCCCAGCTCCTTGTCCTTATATCCCAGCTCCTTGTCCTCATATCCCAGCTCCTTGTCCTCATATCCCAGCTCCTTATCATCATATCCCAGCTCCTTGTCCTCATATCCCAGCTCCTTGTCCTCATATCCCAGTTCCTTGTCCTCATATCCCAGTTCCTTGTCCTCGTATTCCAACACAAGGTGTGTACTCACCTAGTTGTGCTTGCGAGGGGCTGAGCTCTGGTTCTTTGGTCCCGCCTCT
Source organism: Procambarus clarkii (assembly GCF_040958095.1). NCBI lineage: Eukaryota > Metazoa > Arthropoda > Malacostraca > Decapoda > Cambaridae > Procambarus > Procambarus clarkii. The sequence continues at coordinate 27,978,170 of NC_091169.1, forward strand.
CAACTATCAATCAACTGATGTACAGATTCCTGAGCCTACTGGGGTCTGTCATATCTACATATGAAACTGTGTATGGAGTCAGCCTCCACCACATCACTGCCTAATGCATTCCTCCTGTTAACTACTCTGACACCGAAAAAGTTCTTTCTAACATCCCTGTGGCTCATTTGGGTACTCAGTCTCCACCTGTGTCCCCTTGTTCGCGTACCACTCGTGTTAAACAGTTTATCTTTATCTACCCTGTCAATTCTTCTGAAAATTTTGTAGGTGGCGATCATGTCTCGCCTTACTCTTCTGTCTTCCAGTGTCGTGAGTTGCATATCCCGCAGCCTTTCCTCGTAACTCATGCCTCTTAGTTCTGGGACCAGCCTAGTGGCAGATCTCTGAACTTTTTCCAGCTTCGTCTTGTGCTTGACAAGGTACGGGCTCCATGCTGGGGCCGCATACTCCAAGATTGGTGTTACATATGTGGTGTACAAGGTTCTGAATGGTTCCTTACACAGGTTCCTGAACGCTGTTCTGATGTTAGCCAGCCTCGCATATGCCGCAGACGTTATTATTTTTATGTGGGCTTCAGGAGACAGGTTTGGTGTGATATCAACTCCTAGATAATTCTCTGTCCGTTTCATGAAGGACTTCGTTTCCCATTCGGTATCTTGTGTCTGGCCTCCTGTTTCCACCGCCTAATTTCATTACCTTACATTTACACGGGTGGAACTTTAGTAGCCATTTGTTGGACCATTCATTCAGTCTGTCTAGGTCATCTTGTAGCTTCCGCTGTTTCTATCCTCTGTTCTATCTTCCTCTGTTTTAATCCTCCACAAAATTTTTGCATCATCGGCAAACAATGAGAGGAACGATTTTATATCCTCTGGGAGATCATTTACATATATCAGAAACAGTATGGGTCCAAGGACTGAACCCTGCGGTACCCCACTGGTGACGCCTCGCCAATCTGAGACCTCACCCCTCATAGTGACTCTCTCTCCTCTGTTGCTTAGGTACTCCCTTATCCAGTGGAGTACCTTCCCTTTCACTCCAGCCTGCATCTCCAGCCTTTGCACTAGACTCTTGTGTGATACTGTGTCAAAGGCTTTCTGACAATCCAAAAATATGCAGTCTGCCTCTCTTCCTTGCCTGATTTTTGTTGCCTGGTCGTAGAAGTCAATTAATCCTGTGAGGCAGGACTTTCCATCCCTGAACCCATGTTGATGCTGTGTTACAAAGTTCTTTCTCTCTAGATGTTCCACTATTTTTTTCGCAGAATCTTCTCCATCAGCTTGCATGGTATACAGGTTAGGGACACTGGCCTGTAGTTCAGTACCTCCTGTCAATCCCCCTTCTTGTAAATCGGGACTACATAAGCCATCTTCCAAATTTTTGGCATTTACCCAGTTACCAGTTGTTATACACTATGGAGAGTGGCAGGCACAGTGCTTCTGCTCCTTCCTTTAGTATCCAAGGGGAGATTCCATCTGGGCCTATAGCCTTTGTCACATCCAACTCTAGCAAAAGTTTCTTTACATCTCCACTGGTAATCTCAAACTCTTCCAGTGGTTCCTGGATAATTATTCCCTCTCTTATCTCTGGAAATTACCTTTGCTCTAATGTGAAGACCTCTTGGAATTTCTTATTCAGTTTCTCGCACACTTCCTTGTCGTTTGTAGTGAATCCTTCTTCCTCTATCCTCAGTTTCATTACCTGTTCCTTTATGTGTTATCTTTCTCTTGATGTGGCTATGCAACAATTTAGGTTGAGTCTGCCTTTCTTGCGATGTCTTTTTTGTGTTGTCTTTCTGCCTCTCTTCTCATCCTGACATATTCATTCCTGACACTCTGGTATCTTTCTCTGCTCTCAAGTGTCCTGTTATTCCTATAGTTTCTCCATGCCCTTTTACTTTGCTGCTTAGCTAGCCTACATCTCTGATTAAACCTGGGTTTCTCATCTTCATTTCATTGTTTTCCTTTTGAGCTGGGACAAACTTGCCTGCTGCCTCCTGACACTTCTGCATGATGTAGTCCATCATATCTTGGGCCGTCCTTCCCCTGAGCTCTGTTTCCCCATGTTATATCTGTTAGGATGTTTCTTACCTCCTCATAGTTTCTCTTTCGGAATGCCAGCCTTTTGTTTTCAGTTCTCCTCCTCCAGTTCAATAACCCTTCCTCAACCTGATTCTCAAACGTCAGTACACTGTGGTCGCTCATTCCCTACTGATGTGTTGATCCTTTGGTGGTGTAATGACCCCTTCATGGTGTTCTCTCTCTCTCTCTCTCTCTCTCTCTCTCTCTCTCTCTCTCTCTCTCTCTCTCTCTCTCTCTCTCTCTCTCTCTCTCTCTCTCTCTCTCTCTCTCTCTCTCGCACACCAGACCATAATCATCCACAAGCAACAGGAGTCCAGGTGCTTGATTCCCTCTAGTAGGATCAAAGCCTCCTAATCCTCCCTGCTGGAGGAGCTGGAGGATCCAACTCTATAAACACCGTCACAATAGCCTCCACGGTACACGGTTCGATGCTCCTTCGCCTCAGAGCCTGTTAATGACCACTACACAGGTACAGGGTACCACGCTGGCCTCGGGGTACGACGGTACAGCTGCCAACGTGGACTAGATAGAATAGGGTACTAGAGGGAAATGTGGTACTGAAGGTAATGGGGTTAAAGGTATGGTGGTATAAGGTACCCTAATGGGTATGTTACAGCGTACCCTAGTGAGGAGTATGGGGTACAGGGTACCCTAATGAGGAGTATGTGCTCTGGAGAGTGACTACCGTGCTCTGGAGAGTACCTACTGTGCTCTGGTGTGTGACTACCGTGCTATGGTGTGTGACTACCGTGCTCTGGTGTGTGACTACCGTGCTCTGGTGTGTGACTACTGTGCTCTGGTGTGTGACTACCGTGCTCTGGTGTGTGACTACTGTGCTCTGGTGTGTGACTACCGTGCTCTGGTGTGTGACTACCGTGCTCTGGTGTGTGACTACTGTGCTCTGGTGTGTGACTACTGTGCTCTGGTGTGTGACTACCGTGCTCTGGTGTGTGACTACTGTGCTCTGGTGTGTGACTACCGTGCTCTGGTGTGTGACTACTGTGCTCTGGTGTGTGACTACCGTGCTCTGGTGTGTGACTACTGTGCTCTGGTGTGTGACTACCGTGCTCTGGTGTGTGACTACCGTGCTCTGGTGTGTGACTACTGTGCTCTGGTGTGTGACTACCGTGCTCTGGTGTGTGACTACCGTGCTCTGGTGTGTGACTACTGTGCTCTGGTGTGTGACTACCGTGCTCTGGTGTGTGACTACCGTGCTCTGGTGTGTGACTACTGTGCTCTGGTGTGTGACTACTGTGCTTTGGTGTGTGACTACTGTGCTCTGATGTGTGACTACTGTGCTCTGGTGTGTGACTACCGTGCTCTGGTGTGTGACTACCGTGCTCTGGTGTGTGACTACTGTGCTCTAGTGTGTGACTACCGTGCTCTGGTGTGTGACTACCGTGCTCTGGTGTGTGACTGCTGTGCTCTGGTGTGTGACTACTGTGCTCTGGAGTGTGACTACTGTGCTCTGGTGTGTGACTACCGTGCTCTGGTGTTTGACTACTGTGCTCTGGTGTGTGACTACCGTGCTCTGGTGTGTGACTACCGTGCTCTGGTGTGTGACTACCGTGGTCTGGTGTGTGACTACTGTGCTCTGGTATGTGACTACCGTGCTCTGGTGTGTGACTACTGTGCTCTGGTGTGTGACTACTGTGCTCTGGTGTGTGACTACTGTGCTCTGGTGTGTGACTACCGTGCTCTGGTGAGTGACTACCGTGCTCTGGTGTGTGACTACTGTGCTCTGGTGTGTGACTACCGTGCTCTGGAGAGTGACTACCGTGCTCTGGTGTGTGACTACCGTGCTCTGGTGTGTGACTACCGTGCTCTGGAGAGTGACTACTGTGCTCTGGTGTGTGACTACCGTGCTCTGGTATGTGACTACTGTGCTCTGGTGTGTGACTACCGTGCTCTGGTGTGTGACTACCGTGCTCTGGTGTGTGACTACCGTGCTCTGGTGTGTGACTACTGTGCTCTGGTGTGTGACTACTGTGCTCTGGAGAGTGACTACCGTGCTCTGGTGTGTGACTACTGTGCTCTGGTGTGTGACTACCGTGCTCTGGTGTGTGACTACTGTGCTCTGGTGTGTGACTACTGTGCTCTGGTGTGTGACTACTGTGCTCTGGTGTGTGACTACTGTGCTCTGGTGTGTGACTACCGTGCTCTGGTGTGTGACTACCGTGCTCTGGAGAGTGACTACCGTGCTTTGGAGAGTGACTACTGTGCTCTGGTGTGTGACTACCGTGCTCTGTTGGGTGACTACTGTGCTCTGGTGTGTGACTACTGTGCTCTGGTGTGTGACTACTGTGCTCTGGTGTGTGACTACCGTGCTCTGGTGTGTGACTACCGTGCTCTGGAGAGTGACTACCGTGCTCTGGTGTGTGACTACTGTGCTCTGGTGTGTGACTACCGTGCTCTGGTGTGTGACTACTGTGCTCTGGTATGTGACTACCGTGCTCTGGTGTGTGACTACCGTGCTCTGGAGAGTGACTACCGTGCTTTGGAGAGTGACTACCGTGCTTTGAAGAGTGACTACCGTGCTCTGGTGTGTGAATACCGTGCTCTGGAGAGTGACTACCATGCTCTGGAGAGTGACTACCGTGCTCTAGAGAGTGACTACCATGCTCTGGAGAGTGACTACTGTGCTCTGGAGCGTGACTACCATGCTATGGAGCGTGACTACCATGCTAAGGAGCGTGACTACCATGCTATGGAGCGTGACTGCCAAACCGTCACTACATTTCTCATCCTGTCTCTCCGGTCTCTTTAAGACGGATTCAACACGTGTTACCGTCTATTGAATTAACGTTGACGCAGAGAGCGAGACACAATAGCTAGGTACATCCTCGGCTAATCTGCGGTAAGTACTCTGATGGGCAAATCTATCGGTAATGGCAGGCCTCTGAGCGTGGATCATTCACAGCCCCTGGAAAGGCATTCATTCAACAGCTTCTCTTTCCTCCCCTCCTTTCGAAACCCTGTGATCCGCCCCTTTGTACAAAGTCCTCATAATTCCCCCAATTAATGCCTGTCCCAATCCGCCGTAGAACGCCAATTACTCTTTCACTCTCTCTTCTTCCCCTTTTTGCCGGCGACACCCCAGAAAATCGCGCGCGTAACGCCGTCTGACGCTCAGGAAAATCGTCCCCGAGGCTAATACCTCCCGCGCGGGAAAACAATTGAACAATACGGGGACTGGGTTAGAGGAGAGATCATAGCAAATTATACTCCCTTCTCGGGCACGAGGGACTGAAGGAGCTTATATACCCTGGGCGAACGGCTTGTTTTGGGGAGCGATCGTAAGGGGGTGGTTGGATTGTTTGGGTGTTTGTGGTCGGTGAGAGTCTGAAGAAGGAGTGGGTGGTGGGTTTAGAGAAAGCGTCGCTTTAGTGGGCGGCTTAACCCCTACTTCCACAGCGCAAACATGTAGCTTTTGTGCGTAAAATTAATACCCATTGCTGGAGACTCGCTTGACCTGTACTTAACGTGTTAGAGCCCCTTGTTTTGAGTGCTAGATGAAGAGTGAATGTGCTTAATATTAAAGTATGTATGCATGTATTAAGTATACATATATATGTTAGTATACATGCATGTATTAAGTTTGCATACATATGTATTAGTTGTAGTAGGTATCGTGCAGTCTCCAGGGCACAAAGCCTGGGTAAGTCGATATGGAGCAGAAGCTGTTACCCATGCAGCAGGTCCCCCCCTCCCTTCTCCACGTTGCTTAAATTTTATTAGTATACATTTATTAAATATATATATTCAATATATTAGTATACGTATGTATTGAATATGCATGTGTGTAGTAAGTATACATACATGTATTAATGGACTATGTGTCCGAGGGGAGACTGGACACGTGTGTCACGTCCCCTGGACACGTGACTCTTCTTCGGGGTCCTTTGCCAGCTCCTGTCAATTACTCTGAACATTTTGTAGGCGGTGAGCATGTCTCCTCTAACTCTTCTGTCTTCTAGGGGAGGTGAGGATTAGCTTCATTAGCCTTTCCTCGTAGCTCATACCTCTCAGCTCTGGGACTAGTGTGGTGGCATACCTCTGAATCTTCTCTAACTTTACCTTGTGCTGAACTAGGTATGGACTCCAGGATGGAGCTGCATACTCCAGGATTGGTCTGACATAAGGTTTTCGAACCTCCAGTTCTTCCTTGTCAGCAAGGCCACTCCTCCTCCTCCCCTTCGTTGTGTGCGTGTGTGTGTGCGTGTGTGCGTGTGTGTGTGTGTGTGTTTGCGTGTGTGTGTGTGTGTTTGCGTGTGTGTGTGTGTGTGTGTGCGTGCGTGCGTGTGTGCGTGGTGTTGGTTTCCCCCGTCTCAGCCACACGCGCCACAGAACAGCCCGAGCAACAATTGAGTGCGCTCCGAGGCCCTCATTGACAAGTGTGAAAGTTTGTATTGAGTGACGTAACAGTTCCCTCATACACCGTCAGGACGTGTTCATCTCGCCGTCTGTGTACACACACACACACACACACACACATACACACACACACACACACACACACATACACACACACACACAGCCATAGAGCCAGAGCCATAAAGACGTTAGAAAGAATTTTTTCAGTGTCAGAGTAGTAGACAAATGGAATGTATTAGGCAGTGATGTGGTGGAGGCTGACTCCATACACAGTTTCAAATGTAGATATGATAGAGCCCAATAGGTCCAGGAATCTGTACACCAGTTGATTGACAGTTGAGAGGCGGGACCAAAGAGCCAGAGCTCAACCCCGCAAGCACAATTAGGTGAGTACACACACACACACAGGAACGTGGAGGGCGTGGAGGAACTTCCGTAATAACAGAACACCAGAAAGTAGAGAGAGAAATACCAGAGAACCAGGAACGAGTATGTTAGTGTGAGAAGAGCAGCTGAGAAAAAGTATGAAAATTATATAGCTAATAAAGCCAAGACCGAACCAAAGCTACTCCACAGTCACATCAGGAGGAAAACAACAGTGAAGGAACAGGTGATGAAACTTAGAACAGGTGAGGACAGGTACACAGAGAACGACAAAGAGGTGTGTGAAGAACTCAACACGAGGTTCCAGGAGGTCTTCACAATAGAACAAGGTGAGGTCACTGCGCTAGGAGAGGGGGGGGGGCAGTAAACCAGGCTGCCTTGGAAGGGTTCGAAATTACAAGAGATGAGGTCAAGAGATACCTGTTGGATCTGGACGTGGGAAAAGCTGTTGGGCCGGACGGAATCTCACCATGGGTATTGAAAGAGTGTGCAGGAGCACTTTGGTTGCCACTCTCCATAGTGTATAGTAGGTCACTGGAAACGGGGGACCTACCAGAAATATGGAAGACGGCTAATGTAGTCCCAATATACAAAAAGGGTGACAGACAAGAGGCACTGAACTACAGGCCAGTGTCCTTAACTTGTATACCATGCAAGGTGATGGAGAAGATCGTGAGAAAAAACCTGGTAACACATCTGGAGAGAAGAGACTTCGTGACAACCCATCAATATGGGTTCAGGGAGGGTAAATCTTGCCTTACAGGCTTAATAGAATTCTACGATCAGGTGACAAAGATTAAGCAATAAAGAGAAGGATGGGCGGACTGCATTTTCTTGAACTGTCGGAAAGCCTTTGCCACAGTACCCCATAAGAGGCTGATGCATAAGCTGGAGAAACAGGCAGGAGTAACTGGTAGGGCGCTCCAGTGGATATGGGAGTACCTAAGCAATAGGAAGCAGAGTTACAGTGAGGGGGGTGAGACCTCAGATTGGCGTGAAGTCACCAGTGGAGTCCCACAGGGCTCTGTATTCGGACTTATCCTGTTTCTGATATACGTAAATTATCTTCCAGAGGGTATAGACTCATTCCTCACAATGTTTGCTGACGACGCCAAAATTATGAGAAGGATTAAGATAAAGGAGGACAGCTTGAGGCTTCAAAAAGACTTGGACAAGCTGCAGGAATGGTCGAAGAAATGGTTGATAGAGTTTAACCCAAGCAAATGTAATGTAATAAAGATAGGTGTAGGGAGCAGGAGACCAGATACAATGTATCATTTGGGAGATGAAATACTTCAAGAGTCAGAGAGAGAGAAAGATCTGGGGGTTGATATCACACCAGACCTGTCCCCTGAAGCTCATATCAAGAGGATAACATCAGCAGCATATGCCAGGTTGGCTAACATAAGAACGGCCTTTAGAAACTTGTGTTAGGAATCTTTCAGAACATTATATACCACATATGTCAGACCAATCTTGGAGTATGCGGCTCCAGCATGGAGTCCATATCTAGTCAAGCATAAGACTAAACTGGAAAAGGTTCAAAGGTTTGCCACCAGACTAGTACCCGAGCTGAGAGGTATGAGTTACGAGGAGAGACTACGGGAATTAAACCTCACTTCGTTGGAAGACAGTAGGGGGGATATGATTACCACATTCAAGATTCTCAAGGGAATCGACAGGGTTGATAAAGACAGGCTGTTTAACACAAGGGGGCACACGCACAAGGGGACTCAGGTGGAAACTGAGCGCCCAAATGAGCCACAGAGATATTAGAAAGAACTTTTTTAGTGTCAGAGTGGTTGACAAATGGAATGCATTAGGAAGTGATGTGGTGGAGGCTGACTCCATACACAGTTTCAAGTGTAGATATGATAGAGCCCAATAGGCTCAGGAATCTGTACACCTGTTGATTGACGGTTGAGAGGCGGGACCAAAGAGCCAGAGCTCAACCCCCGCAAACACAACTAGGTGAGTACAACTAGGCGAGTACACACACACACACACACACACACACACATACACACACACACACAGGTAATCCTGTTATCTACAGTTCACTTCTTATATCCTGACGCTCTTCCTGTTATTAATCGAAACTCAAACACTGAGATAAATTGTTACAAGAGAGTGTGCGTGTGTGTGTGTGTGTGTGTGTGTGTGTGTGTGTGTGTGTGTGTGCGTGTGTGTGTGCGTGTGTGCGTGTGTGTGTGTGTGTACTCACCTAGTTGTGCTTGCGGGGTTGTGGTGCGTCTCGTTGGTCCAGACTGATTACGTCTATAGCTCATTTGGGTACCCAATTTCCCCCTGTGTCCTGTGTGTGAGCTTCCTGTGTTAAATAAACTCTCATTATCTACACTATTAATTCCTCTGAGAATCTTGTATGTGATGATCATGTCTCCCCCTAACTCTTTTGTCTTCCAGCGACGTGAGGTTTAGTTCCCGTACCCTCTCCTCGTAGCTCATACCCCTTAGTTTGGGTACTAGTCTAGAGGCATACCTCTGAACCTCCAGTTTAGTTTTGTGCTTGACGCGATATGGACTCCATGCTGGAGCTGCATACTCCTGGATTGGTCTGACATATGTGGTATACAAGGTTCTGAATGATTCTTTATACAAGTTTCTAAAGGCCATTCTTATGTTGGCCAATCTGGCATATGCTGCTGCTGTTATCCTCTTGATGTGGGCTTCAGGGGACAGGTCTGGCGTCATATCAACCCCCCAGGTCTTTCTCTCTCTCTGACTCTTGAAGTATTTCATCTCCCAAATGATACCTTGTATCTGGTCTCCTGCTCCCTACACCAATCTTCATTACTTTACATTTTCTCGGGTTAAATTCTAACAGCCATTGGACCATTCATTCAATTTGTCCAGGTCTTCTTGAAGCCTCAAGCTGTCCTCCTCTGTCTTAATCCTTCTCATAATTTTGGCGTCGTCAGTACACATTGAGAGGAATGAGTCTATACCCTCTGGGAGATCATTTACGTATATCAGAAACAGGATAGGTCCAAGTACAGAGCCCTGTGGGACTCCACTGGTGACTTCACGCCAATCTGAGGTGTCACCCCTCACTGTAACTCTCTGCTTCCTGTGTGTGTGTATTTACTATTTGTATCTGCAAAATCGAGTTATTAGCTCATGGACCCCGCCTTTCTAACCAATTTATTTTTCCTTTATTATGACTACTACATATATTTCTCTTTAACACACACACACATACACACACACACACACACACACACACACACACACACACACACACACACACACACACACACACACACACACACACACACACACACACACACACACACACACATCCCCAGGAAGCCGCCCGTAGCAGCTGTCTAATTCCCAGGTACTTATTTACTGCTAGGTTAACAGGTGCATCATTTGTTGTGGCTCATTTGGGTAGTAAGTTTCCACCTGTGTCTCCCTTGTTCAAGTAACACCAGTGCTAAACAGTTTATCTTTATCTACCCTGTCTGTTCCTCTGAGAATTTTGTAGGTAGTGATCATGTCTTCCCTTACTCTTCTGTCTTCCAGTGCCGTGAGTTGCATTTCCCGCAGCCTTTCCTCGAAACTCATGCCTCTTAGTTCTGGGACTAGCCTAGTGGCATACCTCTGAACTTTTTCCTAGCTTCGTCTTGTGCTTGACAAAGTACGGGCTCCATGCTGGGGCCGCATACTCCAGGATATGTCTTGCATACGTGGTGTACAAGATTCTGAATGATTCCTTACACAGGTTCCTGAAGGCTGTTCTGATGTTAGCTAGCCTCGCATACGTCACAGATGTGTGTTCACCTAGTTGTGTTCACCTAGTTGTGTTTGCGGGGGTTGAGCTTTGCTCTTTCGGCCCCCCTCTCAACTGTCAATCAACTGTTTACTAACTACTTTTTTTTCCCCACACCACACACACACACACACACCCTAGGAAGCAGCCCGTGTCAGCTGACTAACTCCCAGGTACCTTTTTTACTGCTAGGTAACAGGGGCATTCAGGGTGAAAGAAACTTTGCCCATTTGTTTCTGCCTCGTGCAGGAATCGAACCCGCGCCACAGAATTACGAGTCCTGCGCGCTATCCACCAGGCTACCAGGCCCCCATGTACTTATGAAGAAATGTGCTGCGTATAGTTCCCTCGCTGTCTTGGCGTTAACTGCCAATTAGAGTTAGTAAGGCCCTAGACCAGCCAGTATCGTCTTCCCATGATGCCCCCCACCCCCCCCCCCCCTACAGCTGTAGACTAACCCCCCGGCCACCCTTGTACAGATGGGTGAAGTGAGGCATCAGGTGTAAGGAAACTTGCCTAAACGTCTCGCCCTGCATGAGAATCAAACCCGGGACCAGTTGGTTGTGAGTGGACAGCATTAGAGGTGAGAGGTGCCGACTCATCTCCTGTGTATTCTGTCCAGCTGTGTCTCCTGTGTATTCTGTCCAGCTGTGTGTTCTGTGTATTCTGTCCAGCTGTGTGTTCTGTGTATTCTGTCCAGCTGTGTCTCCTGTGTATTCTGTCCAGCTGTGTGTTCTGTGTATTCTGTCCACCTGTGTGTTCTGTGTATTCTGTCCAGCTGTGTGTTCTGTGTATTCTGTCCAGTTGTGTCTCCTGTGTATTCTGTCCAACTGTGTCTCCTGTGTATTCTGTCCAACTGTGTCTCCTGTGTATTCTGTCCAACTGTGTCTCATGTGTATTCTGTCCAACTGTGTCTCCTGTGTATTCTGTCTAGTTGTGTCTCCTGTGTATTCTGTCCAACTGTGTCTCCTGTGTATTCTGTCCAACTGTGTCTCCTGTGTATTCTGTCCAACTGTGTCTCCTGTGTATTCTGTCCAACTGTGTCTCCTGTGTATTCTGTCCAACTGTGTCTCCTGTGTATTCTGTCCAACTGTGTCTCCTGTGTATTCTGTCCAGTTGTGTCTCCTGTGTATTCTGTCCAACTGTGTCTCCTGTGTATTCTGTCCAACTGTGTCTCCTGTGTATTCTGTCCAACTGTGTCTCCTGTGTATTCTGTCCAACTGTGTCTCCTGTGTATTCTGTCCAGTTGTGTCTCCTGTGTATTCTGTCCAACTGTGTGTCCTGTGTATTCTGTCCAGTTGTGTCTCCTGTGTATTCTGTCCAGTTGTGTCTCCTGTGTATTCTGTCCAACTGTGTCTCCTGTGTATTCTGTCCAGTTGTGTCTCCTGTGTATTCTGTCCAACTGTGTCTCCTGTGTATTCTGTCCAACTGTGTCTCCTGTGTATTCTGTCCAGTTGTGTCTCATGTGTATTCTGTCCAGTTGTGTCTCCTGTGTGTTCTGTCCAACTGTGTGTCCTGTGTATTCTGTCCAGTTGTGTCTCATGTGTATTCTGTCCAGTTGTGTCTCATGTGTATTCTGTCCAACTGTGTCTCCTGTGTATTCTGTCCAACTGTGTCTCCTGTGTATTCTGTCCAGTTGTGTCTCCTACGTATTCTGTCCAACTGTGTCTCCTGTGTATTCTGTCCAGCTGTGTCTCCTGTGTATTCTGTCCAGTTGTGTCTCATGTGTATTCTGTCCAGCTGTGTCTCCTGTGTATTCTGTCCAACTGTGTCTCCTGTGTATTCTGTCCAACTGTGTCTCATGTGTATTCTGTCCAACTGTGTCTCCTGTGTATTCTGTCCAACTGTGTGTCCTGTGTATTCTGCCCAACTGTGTCTCCTGTGTATTCTGTCCAGCTGTGTTTCCTGTGTATTCTGACCAGCTGTGTCTCCTGTGTATTCTGTCCAACTGTGTCTCCTGTGTATTCTGTCCAACTGTGTCTCCTGTGTATTCTGTCCAACTGTGTCTCCTGTGTATTCTGTCCAACTGTGTCTCCTGTGTATTCTGTCCAACTGTGTCTCCTGTGTATTCTGTCCAACTGTGTCTCCTGTGTATTCTGTCCAACTGTGTCTCCTGTGTATTCTGTCCAGTTGTGTCTCCTACGTATTCTGTCCAACTGTGTCTCCTGTGTATTCTGTCCAACTGTGTCTCCTGTGTATTCTGTCCAGTTGTGTCTCCTGTGTATTCTGTTCAGTTGTGTCTCCTGTGTATTCTGTCCAACTGTGTCTCCTGTGTATTCTGTCCAACTGTGTCTCATGTGTATTTTGTCCAACTGTGTCTCCTGTGTATTCTGTCCAACTGTGTCTCCTGTGTATTCTGTCCAACTGTGTCTCCTGTGTATTCTGTCCAACTGTGTCTCCTGTGTATTCTGTCCAACTGTGTCTCCTGTGTATTCTGTCCAACTGTGTCTCCTGTGTATTCTGTCCAACTGTGTCTCCTGTGTATTCTGTCCAGTTGTGTCTCCTGCGTATTCTGTCCAACTGTGTCTCCTGCGTATTCTGTCCAACTGTGTCTCCTGTGTATTCTGTCCAGTTGTGTCTCCTGTGTATTCTGTCCAACTGTGTCTCCTGTGTATTCTGTCCAACTGTGTCTCCTGTGTATTCTGTCCAACTGTGTCTCATGTGTATTTTGTCCAACTGTGTCTCCTGTGTATTCTGTCCAACTGTGTCTCCTGTGTATTCTGTCCAACTGTGTCTCATGTGTATTCTGTCCAACTGTGTCTCCTGTGTATTCTGTCCAACTGTGTCTCCTGTGTATTCTGTCCAACTGTGTATCATGTGTATTCTGTCCAACTGTGTCTCCTGTGTATTCTCTCCAACTGTGTCTCCTGTGTATTCTGTCCAACTGTGCCCCCGACAACGGTAATTATTTCAAGTTCCGTCTTTTTCGAGTAGCAATCTGTACTTTCTGAATATTCCAAACCCTGGCTGCTTACTCTAGGATTGGTCTCACGTAGGTGGTGTGCAGAGTTGCGAGTACCTCCTTATTAAGGTTCGTGAAGGCTGTCCTGATGTTTGATAGGTATGCACATGCCACTGATGTTATTATGTGAATGTGTGTGTGCCTCTGGGATGTGGTGGTTCATTTCTATGAACCCTCTTCACATCACATTGCACTTACTGAGGTTAAGTTCAAGTGGCCTTTCTTAGGGCATTGCATATATTTACTGCTATGATACTGAACAAATTGTAATTTGTGTCTTGATGGGGATTGACAGACGGGTTCCCGTCTTGATGGGGATTGACAGACGGGTTCCCGTCCTGATGGGGATTGACAGACGGGTTCCCGTCCTGATGGGGACTGACAGCGGACCCGTCCCATGCTAGGACTCTGTACCCACAAGGCTCACGCCCGGAGCATAGCTCGTTATTGCTCCAACTGATCTCTCTGTCACCGCCAATGATGTGTTTGTCATTCCCATAACACCAGCGAGCAGCGGCGTGTGACAGCCTGGTTGATCAGACCACCAAGGCCTGGCCAGACCGCGAGGAGACTGACGCTCTCATCCACCTTAAGGTTGTCTTAAGGGGTGACAAGATCGATTGTTATAGAGCCGGCATTGTCTCCGATTCGATCTGAAGGCGCGCACACACACACACACACACACACACACACACACACACACACACACACACACACACACACACACACACAGACACGCACACACACACACACACACACACACACAGACACACACACACACACACACACACACACACACACACACACACACACACAGACACACACACACACACACACACACACACACACACACACACACACACACACACACAGACACACACACACACACACAGACACACACACACACACACACACACACACACACACACACACACACACACACACACACACACACACACACACAGACACACACAGACACACACACACACACACACACACACACACACACACACACATTTTCTTTTAGCGTGAGAGTAGTAGAAAAATGGAATGCACTTGGGGAACAGGTTGTGGAAGCAAATACTATTCATACTTTTAAAACTAGGTATGATAGGGAAATGGGACAGGAGTCATTGCTGTAAACAACCGATAGCTAGAAAGGCGGGATCCAAGAGTCAATGCTCGATCCTGCAAGCACATATAGGTGAGTACATATAGGTGAGTACACACACACACACACACACAGACACACACACACAGACACACACACACACACACACACACACACACACACACACACACACACACACACACACACACACACACACACACAGACACACACACAGACACACACACACACACACAGACACACACACAGACACACACACACACACACACACACACACACACACACACACACACACACACACACACACACACACACAGACACACACACACACACACACACACACACACACACACACACACACACACACACACACACACACACACACTGTCTTTAATAGACAGTGTCAGGAAGCAAAAATGGCCAGCAGGCGGGAGTGGAGGAAGTACAGAAGGCAAAGGACAGAGGACAACAGAAGCAGATACAACAGAGCTAGGAACGATTACATTAACATAAGACGAACATCGGAAAGGGACTATGAGAACGATATTGCAATCAAAGCGAAAAAACAACCCAAGTTACTACACAGTCATATAAGAAGAAAAATGTCGGTGAACGACCAAGTGACAAGACTAAGGAAGACAGAGGGGGCATATACTGAAAGTGACAAGGAAATCTGCGAGGCACTGAATGCCAGTTTCCATGGAGTGTTCACTACCGAGCCTGAGCAGCTCCCATTGTTGGAAGGGGTTACCCTAGATGAAAGACTATCAGATATAGAGGTGACAGCAGAGGAGGTAATGAAACAGTTGACAACTCTAGATGCAACTAAAGCAGTTGGACCAGACAAAGTATCACCGTGGATACTAAAAGAAGCAGCACAGGCCCTCAGCGTGCCTCTGGCAATGATCTTTAATGAGTCACTTATGTCAGGAGAATTGCCCAGTTGCTGGAAGAAGGCAAATGTCGTGCCGATCTTCAAGAAAGGTGATAGGGAGGAGGCACTTAACTATAGACCTGTATCACTGACAAGCATCCCCTGTAAAATACTGGAAAGAATAATTAGGCTACGACTGGTTGCACACCTGGAGAACATTAGGTTTGTGAACAAACATCAACATGGGTTCTGGACAGGGAAATCTTGTCTAACAAACCTTCTGGAATTCTATGATAAAATAACGAGGATAAGACAGGACAGAGATGGTTGGGCAGACTGCATATTTCTGGACTGCCAAAAAGCCTTTGATACAGTACCGCACATGAGACTGCTGTTCAAGCTCGAGAGGCAGGCGGGGGTGGGGGGAAAGGTCCTAGCATGGATAAGGAACTACCTAACAGGAAGGAGCCAAAGAGTTACGGTAAGGGGCGAGAAGTCGGACTGGCGAACAGTAACAAGTGGAGTTCCACAAGGATCGGTGCTGGGACCAATTCTATTTCTTGTATATGTTAACGACATATTTACAGGCGTAGAGTCCTACATGTCGATGTTTGCGGATGACGCAAAGTTGATGAGAAGAGTTGTGACAGATGAAAATTGCAGGATCCTCCAAGAGGACCTGAACAGGTTGCAGAGATGGTCAGAGAAATGGCTACTGGAATTCAACACGAGCAAATGTAAAGTTATGGAAATGGGACTAGGAGATAGGAGACCAAAGGGACAGTACACAATGAAGGGGAACAGCCTACCTGTAACGACGCGTGAAAGAGACCTGGGGGTGGACGTAACACCTAATCTGTCTCCTGAGGCACATATAAATAGGATAACGACAGCACCGTACTCTACACTGGCAAAAGTTAGAACATCATTCAGAAACTTAAGTAAGGAGGCATTTAGGGCGCTTTACACTGCCTACATGAGGCCAGTCTTAGAGTATGCCGCCTCATCATGGAGTCCCCATCTGAAGAAGCATATAATGAAACTGGAAAAGATTCAGAGGTTTGCAACGAGACTCGTCCCAGAGCTACGAGGGATGGGGTATGAGGAGCGCCTGAGGGAACTGTGCCTTACGACACTAGAAAGAAGAAGGGAGAGGGGGGACATGATAGGAACGTATAAGATACTCAGAGGGATTGACAGAGTGGACATAGACGAAATGTTCACACGGAATAGTAACAGAACGAGGGGACATGGATGGAAGCTTGAAACTCAGATGAGTCACAGAGATGTTAGGAAGTTTTCTTTTAGCGTGAGAGTAGTGGGAAAATGAAACGCGCTTCAGGAACAGGTTGTGGAAGCAAATACTATTCATAATTTTAAAACCAGGTATGATAGGGAAATGGGACAGGAGTCATTGCTGTAAACAACCGATGCTCAAAAGGCGGGATCCAAGAGTCAATGCTCGATCCTGCAGACACAACTAGGTGAGTACAACTAGGTGAGTACACACACACACACACACACACACACACACACACACACACACACACACACATACACACACACACACACACACACACACACACACACACACACACACACACACACACACACACACACACACACACAGACACACACACACACACACACACACACACACACACACACACACACACACACACACACACACACACACACACACACTGTCTTTAATAGACAGTGTCAGGAAGCAAAAATGGCCAGCAGGCGGGAGTGGAGGAAGTACAGAAGGCAAAGGACAGAGGACAACAGAAGCAGATACAACAGAGCTAGGAACGATTACATTAACATAAGACGAACATCGGAAAGGGACTATGAGAACGATATTGCAATCAAAGCGAAAAAACAACCCAAGTTACTACACAGTCATATAAGAAGAAAAATGTCGGTGAACGACCAAGTGACAAGACTAAGGAAGACAGAGGGGGCATATACTGAAAGTGACAAGGAAATCTGCGAGGCACTGAATGCCAGTTTCCATGGAGTGTTCACTACCGAGCCTGAGCAGCTCCCATTGTTGGAAGGGGTTACCCTAGATGAAAGACTATCAGATATAGAGGTGACAGCAGAGGAGGTAATGAAACAGTTGACAACTCTAGATGCAACTAAAGCAGTTGGACCAGACAAAGTATCACCGTGGATACTAAAAGAAGCAGCACAGGCCCTCAGCGTGCCTCTGGCAATGATCTTTAATGAGTCACTTATGTCAGGAGAATTGCCCAGTTGCTGGAAGAAGGCAAATGTCGTGCCGATCTTCAAGAAAGGTGATAGGGAGGAGGCACTTAACTATAGACCTGTATCACTGACAAGCATCCCCTGTAAAATACTGGAAAGAATAATTAGGCTACGACTGGTTGCACACCTGGAGAACATTAGGTTTGTGAACAAACATCAACATGGGTTCTGGACAGGGAAATCTTGTCTAACAAACCTTCTGGAATTCTATGATAAAATAACGAGGATAAGACAGGACAGAGATGGTTGGGCAGACTGCATATTTCTGGACTGCCAAAAAGCCTTTGATACAGTACCGCACATGAGACTGCTGTTCAAGCTCGAGAGGCAGGCGGGGGTGGGGGGAAAGGTCCTAGCATGGATAAGGAACTACCTAACAGGAAGGAGCCAAAGAGTTACGGTAAGGGGCGAGAAGTCGGACTGGCGAACAGTAACAAGTGGAGTTCCACAAGGATCGGTGCTGGGACCAATTCTATTTCTTGTATATGTTAACGACATATTTACAGGCGTAGAGTCCTACATGTCGATGTTTGCGGATGACGCAAAGTTGATGAGAAGAGTTGTGACAGATGAAAATTGCAGGATCCTCCAAGAGGACCTGAACAGGTTGCAGAGATGGTCAGAGAAATGGCTACTGGAATTCAACACGAGCAAATGTAAAGTTATGGAAATGGGACTAGGAGATAGGAGACCAAAGGGACAGTACACAATGAAGGGGAACAGCCTACCTGTAACGACGCGTGAAAGAGACCTGGGGGTGGACGTAACACCTAATCTGTCTCCTGAGGCACATATAAATAGGATAACGACAGCACCGTACTCTACACTGGCAAAAGTTAGA
This sequence comes from Procambarus clarkii, assembly GCF_040958095.1. Classification (NCBI taxonomy): domain Eukaryota; kingdom Metazoa; phylum Arthropoda; class Malacostraca; order Decapoda; family Cambaridae; genus Procambarus; species Procambarus clarkii. The sequence goes on from NC_091169.1 coordinate 27,996,882, forward strand.
ACATCATTCAGAAACTTAAGTAAGGAGGCATTTAGGGCGCTTTACACTGCCTACATGAGGCCAGTCTTAGAGTATGCCGCCTCATCATGGAGTCCCCATCTGAAGAAGCATATAATGAAACTGGAAAAGATTCAGAGGTTTGCAACGAGACTCGTCCCAGAGCTACGAGGGATGGGGTATGAGGAGCGCCTGAGGGAACTGTGCCTTACGACACTAGAAAGAAGAAGGGAGAGGGGGGACATGATAGGAACGTATAAGATACTCAGAGGGATTGACAGAGTGGACATAGACGAAATGTTCACACGGAATAGTAACAGAACGAGGGGACATGGATGGAAGCTTGAAACTCAGATGAGTCACAGAGATGTTAGGAAGTTTTCTTTTAGCGTGAGAGTAGTGGGAAAATGAAACGCGCTTCAGGAACAGGTTGTGGAAGCAAATACTATTCATAATTTTAAAACCAGGTATGATAGGGAAATGGGACAGGAGTCATTGCTGTAAACAACCGATGCTCAAAAGGCGGGATCCAAGAGTCAATGCTCGATCCTGCAGACACAACTAGGTGAGTACAACTAGGTGAGTACACACACACACACACACACACACACACACACACACACACACACACACACACACACACACACACACACATACACACACACACACACACACACACACACACACACACACACACACACACACACACACACAACATTCCAACATTTATTCCAACAATAAAGGAAAAAAGCAGGAGGGAATATAATAACCCATGGTTTAATAGACAGTGTCAGGAAGCAAAGGTGAGAAGCAGGAGGGAGTGGAGGAAGTACAGAAGACAAAGGACAGAGGACAACAGGATTAGATGTAACAGAGCTAGGAATGATTACATTAACATAAGACGAGTGTCGGAAAGAAATTATGAGAATGATATTGCAGTCAAAGCGAAAAAGCAACCAAAATTACTACATAGCCATATAAGAAGGAAGATGTCGGTAAATGACCAAGTGACAAGACTGAGGAAAACAGAAGGGGCATATACAGAAAGCGACAAGGAAATCTGCGAGGTACTGAATGCAAAATTCCATGGAGTGTTCACAACCGAGCCTGAGCAGCTCCCTTTGTTAGAAGAGATTACCCAAGATGAAAGACTATCAGATATAGAGGTGACAGCAGAGGATGTAATGAAACAGTTGACAACACTGGATGCAAATAAAGCTGTTGGACCAGACAAAGTATCACCGTGGATACTTAAAGAGGCAGCGCAGGCTCTCAGCGTGCCTCTGGCAATGATCTTTAATGAGTCACTTATGTCGGGAGAATTGCCCAGTTGCTGGAAGGAGGCAAATGTCGTACCGATTTTCAAAAAAGGTGATAGGGAGGAGGCACTTAACTACAGACCCGTATCACTGACAAGCATCCCCTGCAAAATACTTGAAAGAATAATTAGGCTAAGACTTGTTGAGCACCTGGAGAGCATTGGGTTTGTAAACAAGCACCAACATGGGTTCTGGACAGGGAAATCATGCCTAACAAACCTTTTAGAATTCTATGATAAAGTAACAAGGATAAGGCAGGACAGAGAAGGCTGGGCAGACTGCATATTTCTTGACTGCCAAAAGGCCTTTGATACGGTACCGCACATGAGACTGCTATACAAACTTGAGAGGCAGGCAGGAGTAAGCGGAAAGGCCCTAGTATGGGTGAAGAACTACCTAACAGGAAGGAGCCAGAGGGTAATGGTAAGGGGCGAAAAGTCGGACTGGCGAACAGTAACAAGTGGAGTACCTCAAGGATCGGTGCTGGGACCAATCCTCTTTCTAATTTACGTAAATGATATGTTTACAGGAGTGGAATCATACATGTCAATGTTTGCAGATGACGCAAAATTAATGAGAAGAGTTGTGACAGACGAGGATTGTAGGATTCTCCAAGAGGACTTAAACAGGCTGCAGAGATGGTCAGGGAAATGGCTACTGGAGTTTAACACCAGTAAATGTAAAGTTATGGAAATGGGATCAGGTGACAGAAGACCAAAGGGACAGTACACAATGAAGGGGAACAGCCTACCTGTAACGATTCGAGAAAGAGACCTGGGAGTGGAGGTGACACCTAATCTAACTCCTGAGGCACATATAAATAGGATAACGACAGCAGCGTACTCTACACTGGCGAAAATTAGAACTTCATTCAGAAACCTAAATGAGGAAGCTTTTAGGGCGCTTTACACTGCCTACGTGAGACCCGTCTTAGAGTATGCCGCGCCATCATGGAGCCCCCACCTGAAGAAACACATAAAGAAACTGGAGAAGGTTCAGAGGTTTGCGACGAGGCTTGTCCCAGAGTTACGAGGGATGGGTTATGAAGAGCGGCTGAAGGAACTGAACCTTACGACACTAGAGAAAAGAAGGGAGAGAGGAGATATGATAGGGACATATAAAATACTCAGAGGAATTGACAAAGTGGAAATAGATGAAATGTTCACACGTAATAATAACAGAACGAGGGGACATGGGTGGAAACTGGAAACTCAGATGAGTCACAGAGATGTTAGGAAGTTTTCTTTTAGCGTGAGAGTAGTAGAAAAATGGAATGCACTTGGGGAACAGGTTGTGGAAGCAAATACTATTCATACTTTTAAAACTAGGTATGATAGGGAAATGGGACAGGAGTCATTGCTGTAAACAACCGATAGCTGGAAAGGCGGGATCCAAGAGTCAATGCTCGATCCTACAAGCACATATAGGTGAGTACATATAGGTGAGTACACACACACAAAAATTTCCTGTAAAATACTGGAAAGAATAATTAGGCTACGACTGGTTGCACACCTGGAGAACATTAGGTTTGTGAATAAACATCAACATGGGTTCTGGACAGGGAAATCGTGCCTAGCAAACCTTCTGGAATTCTATGATAAAATAACGAGGATAAGACAGGACAGAGATGGTTGGGCAGACTGCATATTTCTGGACTGCCAAAAAGCCTTTGATACAGTACCGCACATGAGACTGCTGTTCAAGCTCGAGAGGCAGGCGGGGGTGGGGGGAAAGGTCCTAGCATGGATAAGGAACTACCTAACAGGAAGGAGCCAAAGAGTTACGGTAAGGGGCGAGAAGTCGGACTGGCGAACAGTAACAAGTGGAGTACCACAAGGATCGGTGCTGGGACCAATTCTATTTCTTGTATATGTTATATTATAGACTGTGGGTTGGTTGGTGTTGTCGTCGTTGATCCTTCTCTACGGACAACCCAACCCACAACTCGGTAGAGTGCTTATACTAGGAGATCACCCTTGGCGCTTCTGGCTCTTGGAGAGGGGCTCAACGTCACACGTTTAGGGGATGCGGCTCCAACACTTAGCCTCGTTGTCACGTGCACACACCCACTCGAGCCGCTGTGACTCCCCACTCTCTCCTTAGGTGATATGATCTCCTCAATCCCCTTTTTGACTTATTAGTATTACCTTTTACCCTGTCCACGGCAGTGGTTCTTGGTTCTTTCTCTCTCTCTCTCCTTCTTTACTACCTCCTGGGAAGCCTCACTAGGACAAGGGCAAACACCAGCAAATTGGGATACATTTACTGGACGAAGCACATACACGATACATACACACATATAATAATAATGAATCCTATGCTCTATAATATTACAATCAGGTTGCACTCCAACACAACCAGAACTCTACCATCAGCTTGTCAAGTGGTATCCTATCTCCTGGTTCACCACCTGATACTATCAACCTCCTCAAGTTGATCAAGTCTACATACACTGTTGCACCATCAGCAAGATAATATATATATAGAAGATCAGCATTTGAATGCAATAACATATATCAGTATAAATGTTCATTGATACACAACAATGATTAATCGATCAATATCAGTCCTAGAACGCATACATCTGTAGGTAATCAAGCCTACGACTGTAACTCTAAACTTCAGTACAAAACACTCCTTGACATCAGAATGCCAACAGTCACTCACCTCTCACTGCGTCTTGCACGCTAATGACAACCAAACACTATCAACTCCCTACAAGTAATCCACCAGAACTTCCCTTCCACCTCTGGAAGTTCACTACCCTAATATCCTTAGGTTCTTCCGGGCTTCACTACCAGGATCCTCTGCAGCTCCTCCAGGCTGCTATCATGAAGTTTCCTTGAGCAACTACGGTGCTTCACCCTTCTGCTAGGGTCCTCCACAGCTCTCTTGGCTGCTACACCATGAAGTTTCCTCGAGCAACTATGGTGCTTCTCCACCTCTACAGAAGCACGTGACACTCCTCTTCACTGCTGCTTCTGCTCACAGCTCGAGGTCCTCTGCTTCACTACCTTGGAGTCTCATCAATTACTTCATCTATGCTGGCTTCGAAGTTCTCAGCAACTTCTTCCCCAAAGACAAACCTGCAACCCATCGACACTCCAATAAAATGTTCCCCTTTAACACATAAACAAAAAATATTCACACAATATGTTTGCCTCAAACCTCTATCTGTTCTCTACATACAGTGAGAGTGGACTCCCCCGTTTTGGGCGGGTCCATACTCCACCTCGCCTGGCGGCGGTCCTCACTCGCTGGGAGGGTCTTCCTCCGTCAGGAGCCGGGCTCCCTCAGTCGTCCGTCAGAGCTCAGAGGGGATGGACGTCGCTCCGTGTTCCTCCCTCTCCACTCTCCTATTTCAGGCTTTCTGCCTTATTAAAACATGTCTAACTTATAAATAAACATCGCTACTGTCGCTGGGCACACGACCAACTACAAGCAATCACTATGAACTGGCGTATATCGTGCTTACCACAGATCGTCTGGTCGAGGGCGCTTCTTCCTCTGACGAGGCTTGGTCAGGGCGCTCCACGGCCCACAATAATGCCTCCGGGCAGCTTAATATTCACTAATTATCGCCCACGACTTGAGACCACACGTCCCCAGCTCGATTCCACAGCTGGTACGTCTGCACACTTCTCTTCTCTTCGAGATATATCACTAGGGGTTCCCTTCTGGCGGGAGCTCAAACGGAGCGCGGCTTCCCCCTGCAATGTCTGGCACTCAAGTGAGGTCAAGGTCCTCCGGAAGCGAGCCTCACGCCTCCAGGAAAATGTCCACATCTCCTCGCCTGTCATTTATCTGTTTTCTTCTTCATTGCCCATAATCTCAAACTGTTACACATATCCAAGCAACTATTTTACATATGGATTATTACCTCAATATTTGCTAGACCTTCTAATCAGGTCAGGCTTGATGAATAACTCTCAAGGAGGGAGACTCGTTTCTCCTGTAGGCTGAGATCATAACAGTTAACGACATGTTTACAGGCGTAGAGTCCTACATGTCGATGTTTGCGGATGATGCAAAGTTGATGAGAAGAGTTGTGACAGATGAGGATTGCAGGATCCTCCAAGAGGACCTGAACAGATTGCAGAGATGGTCAGAGAAATGGCTACTAGAATTCAACACGAGCAAATGTAAAGTTATGGAAATGGGACTAGGAGATAGGAGACCAAAGGGACAGTACACAATGAAGGGGAACAGCCTACCTGTAACGACGCGTGAAAGAGACCTGGTGGTGGACGTAACACCTAATCTATCTCCTGAGGCACATATTAATAGGATAACGACAGCAGCGTACTCTACACTGGCAAAAGTTAGAACATCATTCAGAAACCTAAGTAAGGAGGCATTTAGGGCGCTTTACACTGCCTACGTAAGGCCAGTCTTAGAGTATGCCGCCTCATCATGGAGTCCCCATCTGAAGAAGCATATAATGAAACTGGAAAAGGTTCAGAGGTTTGCAACGAGACTCGTCCCAGAGCTACGAGGGATGGGGTATGAGGAGCGCCTGAGGGAACTGTGCCTTACGACACTAGAAAGAAGAAGGGAGAGGGGGGACATGATAGGAACGTATAAGATACTCAGAGGGATTGACAGAGTGGACATAGACGAAATGTTCACACGGAATAGTAACAGAACGAGAGGACATGGATGGAAGCTTGAAACTCAGATGAGTCACAGAGATGTTAGGAAGTTTTCTTTTAGCGTGAGAGTAGTGGGGAAATGGAATGCACTTCAGGAACAGGTTGTGGAAGCAAATACTATTCATAATTTTAAAACTAGATATGATAGGGAAATGGGACAGGAGTCATTGCTGTAAACAACCGATGCTCAAAAGGCGGGATGCAAGAGTCAATGCTCGATCCTGCAGACACAATTAGGTGAGTACATACACACACACACAGACACACACACACATGTGTGTGTGTGCGGACGATGCTAAAATTATGAGACGGATTAAAACAGAAGAGGACTGTTTGAGGCTTCAAGAAGACCTAGACAAGCTGAAGGAATGGTCGAACAAATGGTTGTTAGAGTTTAACCCAACCAAATGTAATGTAATGAAGATAGGTGTAGGGAGCAGGAGGCCAGATACAAGGTATCATCTGGGAGAGGAAATTCTTCAGGAGTCAGAGAAGGAAAAAGACTTGGGGGTTAATATCACGCCAGACCTGTCTCCTGCAGCACATATCAAGCGGATAACATCAGCGGCATATGCCAGGCTGGCCAACATACGAACGGCATTCAGAAACTTGTGTAAAGAATCATTCAGAACTTTGTATACCACATATGTCAGGCCAATCCTGGAGTATGCAGCCCCAGCATGGAGTCCATATCTAGTCAAGGATAAGACTAAACTGGAAAAGGTTCAAAGGTTTGCCACCAGACTAGTACCCGAGCTGAGAGGTATGAGCTACGAGGAGAGACTACGGGAATTAAACCTCACTTCGCTGGAAGACAGAAGAGTTAGGGGGGACATGATCACCACATTCAAGATTCTGAAGGGGATTGATAGGGTAGATAAAGACAGTCTATTTAACACAAGGGGAACACGCACAAGGGGACACAGGTGGAAACTGAGTGCCCAAATGAGCCACAGAGATATTAGAAAGAACTTTTTTAGTGTCAGAGTGGTTGACAAATGGAATGCATTAGGGGGTGATGTGGTGGAGGCTGACTCCATACACAGTTTCAAGTGTAGATATGACAGAGCCCGATAGGCTCAGGAATCTGTACACCTGTTGATTGACGGTTGAGAGGCGGGACCAAAGAGCCAGAGCTCAACCCCCGCAAACACAACTAGGTGAGTACAACTAGGTGAGTACACACACACACACACACACACACACACACACACACACACACACACACACACACACACACACACACACACACACACACACACACACACACACACACATCAAGTAATATCTTCCTGCATATAACCTAGTTTGGAAAATAGTTTGCAAATTTTACGAAGCTCGAACATCTTTAGCGATGACTGTTGAACTGTGCTCGTCAAGTCTACCTTTCCGGTAAGCTCTCCCTCTGAGGTCTTTTCCGCCTCTCTGCCCAACCTCAAAACACAGCCCCAGAAATACCGTTCCTGTTGACAAACATTATTCAAGCGAGACAAACACGCCGAATAACACGCACGGTAATCCCTACTTGAAGAAATCTCCATCTGTAATCCCTACAGCCCACATACCCACCCCCCCCTACCGCCCAACCTCCTGGCCAATGGGCTGCGAGAACGGCTCGGCCCTCCGGTTGGGATTGGTGGAGGGAGGCAGAGGGCTGAATGCATCCTGGTGGTCCTCTGTGTTGATGCCCGGGGGATCGGATCGTCTGGGTGGACGTTTCTAAACGTTTTCTATTCTTATGGCATAATTGTTTCCTGATCTCTTTTGTTTGGCGCCCTTCCTGTGAGGTCCGAGTCTCCCGTCTATACTCACACATCGACGGTGGTCTGCTGGACGGCACAGAGACGCGGCGTCGTCATTACACCCGTCAGAACTGGACCAGGGAACGCCTTCAGAACATTATCTGCGCGGGAAAGCTTAAATCAGACTACGGTAGCGTCCTCTGGACAGGTTATGGTGATGATAGTGACGGGAGAGGAGTACACATAGTAAGCTAACTGGGTGTGTTGTGTTGTGGTGAGACTTTAATGTTCTTGTGAAGTGATGTGGCTTTGAATACCTGATTTTGTCGTTAAGGGACATTAGCTTTTGCATTACGTATCCTCCCCCCTCTCTTTCTCTCTCTCTCACTCACTCCTCCTCCTGTCTCTCACTCTCCTACTTCCTCCTCCCCTCTTTCTCACCAGACCGTTCTCACGATTTGACGAACGTCAAATTTGAAATGGTTTTTGTGTAACCAGCAACGTTCCAGCCTAGACAATCGACCTGTCAGTGTATTAAATGTGAGGATAGGTTGCTCTCACAATCCCCCCCCCTTCCCAGTCTCTCTCTCTCTCTCTCCCTCTCTCTCTCTCTCTCTCTCTCTCTCTCCCTCTCCCTCTCCCTCTCCCTCTCTCTCTCTCTCTCTCTCTCTCTCTCTCTCTCTCTCTCTCTCTCTCTCTCTCTCTCTCTCTCTCTCTCTCTCTCCCTCTCCCTCTCCCTCTCTCTCTCTCTCTCTCTCTCTCTCTCTCTCTCTCTCTCTCTCTCTCTCTCTCTCTCTCTCTCTCTCTCTCTCTCTCTCTCTCTCCCTCTCCCTCTCCCTCTCTCTCTCTCTCCCTCTCCCTCTCCCTCTCCCTCTCCCTCTCTCTCTCTCTCTCTCTCTCTCTCTCTCTCTCTCTCTCTCTCTCTCTCTCTCTCTCTCTCTCTCTCTCTCTCTCTCTCTCTCTCTCTCTCTCCCTCTCCCTCTCCCTCTCCCTCTCCCTCTCTCCCTCTCCCTCTCTCTCCCTCTCCCTCTCCCTCTCCCTCTCCCTCTCCCTCTCTCTCTCCCTCTCCCTCTCCCTCTCCTCTCTCTCTCTCTCTCTCTCTCTCTCTCTCTCTCTCTCTCTCTCTCTCTCTCTCTCTCTCTCTCTCTCTCTCTCTCTCTCTCTCTCTCCCTCTCTCTCTCTCTGTGTCAGAGTTCTTGAAACACTCACAGACATCTTAACTTAATTCCCCTCATTTCATTGCACCCCCCTACCACCTGCCCCTACCACCTGCCCCCCTACCACCTGCCCCTACCACCTGCCCCCCTACCACCTGCCCCTACCACCTGCCCCTACCACCTGCTCCCCTACCACCTGCTCCCCTACCACCTGCCCCCCTACCACCTTCCCAGACTATACCACCAACTCGGTCAAATGCTGCAGAGGACACAAGCACAGTGGCCTCCCTACCAGAGCCTCAGATATTAACACCAAGTAAGGCATCCAGTACTTCCACAAACCTGACATCATTTTTTGTTGGCAACATCCAGGGTATAAAAACACGCAAATCTAACAAACTGGACTTCATAGATGGTCTCCTACATGAGGCAAATGAAGTGTTTGCAGCCGTAACGGAAACCCACACAAAGGACTACCATGATGGTGAAATATGGATCTCAGAGTACAGTCTTTTCTGATGTGACAGGAAACACAGGCTACAGGGTGGGGTCAGCCTCTACATCAAAGACACACTCATATACACGGAGCTGCTAAACACCACAATTTATATGGTGGAAGTGCTGATAATCAAAATAGAGATCTTAAATGTAGTTATTGTCCTTGTATATAAGTCACCGGAGGCAAATCACCAGCAGTTTAAAGACCAACTAATGAAAATAGAACACTGCTTAGAAAACCTCACATATCCAGCCCCGAACATCATCCTGCTCGGGGACTTCAACGAACCTTTCACACTAGAGATGCTATACCGATGATGATACTCTTCAAGACGCTAGTGCTCTCAAGAGTGGAATACTGGTGCACAATGACAGCCCCTTTCAAACCTGGAGAAATTGCTGACCTCAAGAGCGTGCAGATATTCTTTACTGCTAGAATCCACTCAGTAAAACATCTAAACTACTGGGACCGACTAAAGAGCCGAAATCTGTATTCTCTTGAGCGCAGGCGGGAGAGATACATAATAATTTTCACATGAAAAATAGTAGAGGGGCTGGTCCCAAACCTGCACACAGAAATAACATCACATGAGACCAGGAGGCATGGCAGGATGTGCAGAATACCCCCGTTGAAGAGCAGAGGTGCAACAGGTACTTTGAGAGAGAACTCTATCAACATCAGAGGCCCGAGACTGTTCAACACGCTTCCGCTATACATAAGGGGCATAACTGGCCAGCCCCTCACAGTGTTCAAGAGAGAACTGGATAAGCACTTCCAAAGGATACTTGATCAACCAGGCTGTGACTCATACGTCAGGCTGCGAGCAGCCGCGTCCAACAGCCTGGTTGATCAACGAGGATGACTGGTCGACGACCGGGCCGCGGGGACACTAAGCTTTTAAATCATCTTAAGGTAACCTCAAGGTAATCACTACTTCCCCCCCCCCGTCCGTCACCTGCCCGCCCCCCGCCACCTGCCGCTCCCCCTACCACCTGCCCCCCCCCCCACCAGGTGTCAGAGAGTGGCACCTGCCGCCCACTGGGCCTCACAAGCCCCCCACACAAACAAGGCAGTTACCGCGGGGTCAGGGTCTGCCTATAGTCTCACCTACGATATCTGGTAAATCCTGCCGCTTATATTGCCTCCCTTATCTCCCGTCCCACGTCCCGGAGGGCAGGCCGGCTCCTGTCCTCCTTATCCCGAGAATGACTTGAACCTGGAGGACTATGGCTCCTCTCCTCTTGTTACCAGGATCTACTCGAGCTGCTACCTTCTTTCGTAGCGTCGACACGAGCCTGGAGGCCTGGCTCCTGTTCTCACGAGGATGACTTAAGCCGAGAGAACTACCGTAGTTCCTGTCCTCAGAAGGACGACTCGAGCCAAGAGGACCAGCCCGAGGACCAGCCCGAGGACCAGCCCGAGGACCAGCCCGAGGACCAGCCCGAGGACCAGCCCGAGGACCAGCCCGAGGACCAGCCCGAGGACCAGCCCGAGGACCAGCCCGAGGACTGTTATCACCTTGTGTTTATGGCTTCCAAGACCCATAAAATAATAAAGATTGAGAAGCCAATAAGGAAGATTACTCCAGCCGATGTATCTACCGCTTTGTCTCAACTGTGTATACTCTCCCCTTGGTTTACCTGCTTGGTTTACCTAGCAGTGTGTATACTCGCCTATCTGTGACTTGCGGGATCGAGCTTTGGTCATTATGCTCCGCCTTTCTGGCCGCCGGTTATCTAATACAATAACTCCCCGATTCATTTACTTCTGGCGTCATTCTAGTCCTGAAATTATAATTGTAATTTGCTTATACATTAACCTGCTTCTGTTTGTCTGTCTGTCAATCTGTCAATCTGTCAGTCTTGACACTTGAGATGACGCCATGACTGTCACTCCTAGACAAGCGAGGTCAAGGCTTAGGTGGCGCCTAGATAATAATAATAATAATAATAATATTAATGTTTATTCAGGGTTACAAACGAAATGTTAGATTTCTAGATTTAGTTAGTATAGTCCACGTCTAAGGTCACCAATACCCACAATGTTTCGCACAAGAAGTGAGAAAAAGACTTAAAAACTAAAAAAGAAGGAGATGAAAAGCATGAATTAATCTGAAAAAGGGGGGGGGGAAGGGAATGATAATAATTACATGATATATGGAACAGCAAAAATTGCAACAGAACAACAGAAGTAACTGTAAATAAACAAACAGACTGTAATTTATATATATATATATACATATATATATATGAGAAGTGAGAAGTGAGGCTGAGAAGTGCGTTCTGGCTACTAGGTACGACATATATATATATATATATATATATATATATATATATATATATATATATATATATATATATATATATATATATATATATACATATATTTTTGTATAACTTTATACTGGTTTATATCAGCAGCTATACAAGTTGGTCGATAATCAATATTGTTTGAAAATAGCAAGACATGGGTTGACAAATTAGGAGGGGCAAAGTAGGATACATAAAGTTGATTAGGTAATGTTTAGTTTTTTCTGTTAAAGTGGTTGAAAGAGGTACAGCCTTTGACATGATTGGGAAGGTCATTCCTCATCCTAGTTCCCTTGATTTGTAGAGCATTTGTAGGTTGGTTAAGGTGTACTCTTGGAATATCAAATAGATATTTGTTTCTAGGGTGGTGCCCATGGGTTCTGTTACAACCTTCATAGAAGCGTTTAAGGTCAGGATTGGCATTATAATTCAGAGTTTTAAACATATAGAATACAGTTGAGAAGATCTGCAGTGACTTAATATGTAATATATTCAAAGATTTAAGGGTACCGAGTGCTGTCTGGGGCCAGAGTTAGATATTGTCCTAATAGCAGCTGTGTGGTGAGTAATTAGAGGACGCAGATGATTTTGGGTAGTAGAACCCCAAGCACAAATACCATAATTGAGAGAAGGAGAGATGAGAGAGTAATAGAGAGTAATAATAGAGAATAGAGAGTAATCGGGCTCACTCCCCGATTAAGGTGAGTGAGCCTGGCACCCTCCCTCCTCCCCCCGCTGGCTATCCTGCCCCCAGTAAGACACGCACAAAAAGAGCCAGCCGCGTTATCGGGTGCCATTCGCGCCGTGCCAGATGCCTCTCTGTATGTATAAGTAAACGCCCTTTGATCATAAATATTTTCTTGCCGCCAGATAAAACGCTCGTTATAGTCACCCCTTTCATCTCCCCCGCCGCCAGCTTCTCGTTTTCTGCGGTGTTTATCCAGCCCTCTGCCTGCCTGCCTAACTGTTTCCTTTGCTCGGGGACAGGAAGCCTGTATATCTATATATATACAGGCTTATATCCACGTACCCCCTTAACCCTCCCTCACCCCCCCCCCCCCCCCCACCCCACAGAGGTCGATCTATTACCCCTTCCCAGGATGCAACCCACAACAGTTGTCTAACTCCCCGGGTACCTTTTTGGCCTCTAGGTGAACAGAAGCATTAGGTGAAAGGAAAGATGCCCAACGATTTCTGTCCCGCCTGGGTATCGAACCCTTGGAACTCCCCTGATTGTCAGTCGAGAACGAAGCCAACTGTACTATTACGTCATATAGTTATTTTGTAAACACACCTAACCTTTGACGAGCCGCTGGCTTCCTGTCCTCGTCGAGGCCACTTGAGTCTTAGTGGCCCTCAGGTAAATCCAGGTAAAATCAAGTCTGCGAAAGGTTTCAGACTTTCTTTATTCTTTCTTATTCAGTGTGAATGAAGTGAGCAAATTATATTGTACACTGCAGTTGTACTCATGTTCATCACTTACTCATGTTCATCACTTACTCATGTTCATCACTTACTCATGTTTATCACTCACTCATGTTCATCACTTACTCATGTTCATCACTTACTCATGTTCATCACTTACTCATGTTCATCACTCATGTTCATCACACGTTCATCACTTACTCACGTTCATCACTTACTCATGTTCATCACTCATGTTCATCACTTACTCATGTTCATCACTCATGTTCATCACACGTTTATCACTTACTCACGTTCATCACTCATGTTCATCACTTACTCGTGTTCACTCATGTTCATTACTCACATTCATCACTTACTCATGTTTATCACTCATGTTCATCACACGTTCATCACTTACTCACGTTCATCACTTACTCATGTTCATCACATACTCATGTTTCTCACTTATGTTCATCACTTACGTTCATCACTCATGTTCATCACTTACTCATGTTCATCACTTACTCATGTTCATCACTTACTCATGTTCATCACTAACTCACGTTCATCACTTACTCATGTTCATCACATACTCATGTTCCTTACTCATGTTCATCACTTACGTTTCTCACTCATGTTCATCACTCATGTTCATCACTTACTCATGTTCATCACTTATTCATGTTCATCACTCATGTTCACAATTCGATGGAGCGTCATAGCTGATATGTTCACCGACTCGGACTGGTCGGCACAGCAACGACCTCGCACCTTGAAGGTCTGCGTTCGATGCCCCGATGGCCCATGTATGTGTTAATCACTTGACGTGGCATACTAAGCATACCTTGACAAGAGGTATAATGCATTAGTATACATGGGTCATGTATACTAACCATACGTTAGGGGGGGAGGGGGAGAGGTGTTCCCAGACCACAGGAGGAGGAGTGGGGGGGAGGGGGTCGAACCCTGCTCAATACCAGCATTTCAGTTATCATATTATTGGTTTAAAATAAGATATCAAGGAGAGAAAAACCTTTTGGGACGTTTAATTTAATGATATATTGTGACTGTGGGGATCAGGCTATGTTGGGCCATGTTGGTTGATGGGGTCTTGGGCCATGCCACAATGTTCACTTATGGCCACAATGTTCACCTGTGGCCACAATGTTCACTTATGGCCACAATGTTCACTTATGGCCACAATGTTCACCTGTGGTCACAATGTTCACTTATGGCCACAATTTCACTTATGGCCACAATGTTCACTTATGGCCACAATGTTCACTTGTGCCCACAATGTTCACTTATGGCCACAATGTTCACTTATGGCCACAATGTTCACTTGTGGCCACAATGTTCACTTATGGCCACAATGTTCACTTATGGCCACAATGTTCACCTGTGGTCACAATGTTCACTTATGACCACAATGTTCACTTATGGCCACAATGTTCACCTGTGGCCACAATGTTCACTTATGGCCACAATGTTCACCTGTGGCCACAATATTCACCTGTGTCCACAATGTTCACCTGTGGCCACGATGTTCACTTATGGCCACAATATTCACCTGTGGCCACGATGTTCACTTGTGGCCACAATGTTCACTTGTGGTCACAATGTTCACTTGTAGCCATGATGTTGACCTATGGCCATAATGTTCACTTGTGGCCACAATGTTCACCTATGGCCACAATGTTCACTTGTGGCCACAATGTTCACCTGTGTCCACGATATTCACTTGTGGCCACAATGTTCACCTGTGGCCACGATATTCACTTGTGGCCACAATGTTCACTTGTGGCCACAATGTTCACTTGTGGCCATGATGTTGACCTATGGCCACAATGTTCACTTGTGGCCACAATGTTCACCTGTGGCCACAATGTTCACTTATGGCCACAATGTTCACTTGTGGCCACAATGTTCACCTATGGCCATGTTCAGTGGGAGCCTAAACATTTATCCTACCTTGTTCATCGCGCCCGTTAGAGTAAGAAAATGTTGAGAAATTCCCAAACGTATCGTTCAGTAAGGTACTCGGAGCACCACTGTTCTAAAGTTATTATAATCTCAAAGTTATTTCCAGAATTGTTAACTTTCTAATTAAAATTTGTATTCATAAATCTGTGTACATTTGTAGTTGGGTTAATTTATAGGAGTTTACAGTAAAGTATTTGCTTAAGAAAAAGTCATAACATCCCAAGAAAACTGATTTCCTCCTCTGATATTATTACTAATCTACTTCTACCTGAAAGACTAGTAGTTTCTAGTAGAAAGTTCTACTCTGACGTAATGACTAGTTCTACTTCTACCTGAAAGACTAGAAGTTTCTAGTAGAAAGTTCTACTCTGACGTAATGACTAGTTCTACTTCTACCTGAAAGACTAGAAGTTTCTAGTAGAAAGTTCTACTCTGACGTAATGACTAGTTCTACTTCTACCTGAAAGACTAGAAGTTTCTAGTAGAAAGTTCTACTCTGACGTAATGACTAGTTCTACTTCTACCTGAAAGACTAGAAGTTTCTAGTAGAAAGTTCTATTCTGACGTAATGACTAGTTCTACTTCTACCTGAAAGACTAGAAGTTTATAGTAGAAAGTTCTACTCTGACGTAAGGACAAAAGTATTAATATATTCGACTTCTTATAAAACGTTCCAGTTTGTGTTTCTTGAGGTTAATCCACACGTGGCTAAGGTTTCTCAAGTATTGACCAGTCCACGTGTTACGAAACCTGTCTATCTGTCCATGATAATGCTGGCCACTAGTTCTATATTACTGACTTGCCTCCCTTGGCTAACCTTCGAGGTCGTCCTCGACCCCCGAAGGTCGTTACATTGCTCTACACGTCCTCCAAGTGCTTCAGAGTTCATGAACTGTTCAATAAAGGCAATCCGAGGTGCCATGATTAACATAATTCGTAATAATGCTCGTTAGCCTTTCTCTAGGCCTCGTTACCCCTGGGGGGGGGGCACACCACAGTCCCTGGCTTAATAAAGTGTTAAAACACCCATAAAAGGTGGGGAGGTGACCCTTGGGCATCTTACCTGAACGGTAATGGTTCGAGCCCCGCTGGGCCCCGTGGAGGCGGTCCTCACTATACAGGGGATTAATATGTCCTTATACCCGCCGCCGCCGTCCCGGGGCTCTCATCCACTTCCTGCTTGGACCGTTTTTTTCCATGGCGGCCACTTACCAAGATTTCCGCCACTTTGCACCAAGATGCACCGCCACTGGTCCATCTTCCTCCTCCTCCTGGTGGACCACAGGAGTCCTTCTCCTCCTCCTCCTGGTGGACCACGGAAGTCCTCCTCCTCCTCCTGGTGGACCACGGGAGTCCTCCTGCTCCTCCTGGTGGACCACGGGAGTCATCCTCCTCCTCCTGGTGGACCACGGGAGTCCTCCTCCTCCTCCTCCTCCTGGTGGACCACGGGAGTCCTCCTCCTCCTGGTGGACCACGGAAGTCCTCCTCCTCCTCCTGGTGGACTACGGGAGTCCTCCTGCTCCTCCTGGTGGACCACGGGAGTCCTCCTCCTCCTCCTGGTGGACCACGGGAGTCCTCCTCCTCCTCCTGGTGGACCACGGGAGTCCTCCTCCTCCTCCTGGTGGACCACGGGAGTCCTCCTCCTCCTCCTCCTGGTGGACCACGGGAGTCCTCCTCCTCCTCCTGCTGGACCACGGGAGTCCTCCTGGTGGACCACGGGAGTCCTCCTGGTGGACCACGGGAGTCCTCCTGGTGGACCACGGGAGTCCTCCTGGTGGACCACGGGAGTCCTCCTGGTGGACCAGGGGGCCGGCTCCGGCTCCCGTCTCAGCGACGTGGCTGTTGACAGCTTTGACTCGATGCTGAGTGAAGCTTAGTTGTTCAACGGTCACCAATCATGGCTTTGTCACAGTTAATCTGAGAACAATGACTTCAAAAGACCATCCGTAGAACACTATGAGGAGGGCACTAGGACACCAGGAGGGCACTAGGACACCAGGAGGGCTCTAGGACACCAGGAGGGCTCTAGGACACCAGGAGGGCTCTAGGACACCAGGAGGGCTCTAGGACACCAGGAGGGCACTAGGACACCAGGAGGGCTCTAGGACACCAGGAGGGCTCTAGGACACCAGGAGGGCTCTAGGACACCAGGAGGGCTCTAGGACACCAGGAGGGCACTAGGACACCAGGAGGGCTCTAGGACACCAGGAGGGCTCTAGGACACCAGGAGGGCACTAGGACACCAGGAGGGCTCTAGGACACCAGGAGGGCTCTAGGACACCAGGAGGGCTCTAGGACACCAGGAGGGCACTAGGACACCAGGAGGGCACTAGGACACCAGGAGGGCACTAGGACACCAGGAGGGCACTAGGACACCAGGAGGGCTCTAGGACACCAGGAGGGCACTAGGACACCAGGAGGGCTCTAGGACACCAGGAGGGCTCTAGGACACCAGGAGGGCTCTAGGACACCAGGAGGGCTCTAGGACACCAGGAGGGCTCTAGGACACCAGGAGGGCTCTAGGACACCAGGAGGGCTCTGGGACACCAGGAGGGCTCTAGGACACCAGGAGGGCTCTAGGATACCAGGAGGGCTCTGGGACACCAGGAGGGCTCTAGGACACCAGGAGGGCTCTAGGATACCAGGAGGGCTCTGGGACACCAGGAGGGCACTAGGACACCAGGAGGGCTCTAGGACACCAGGAGGGCTCTAGGACACCAGGAGGGCTCTAGGACACCAGGAGGGCTCTAGGACACCAGGAGGGCTCTAGGACACCAGGAGGGCTCTAGGACACCAGGAGGGCTCTAGGACACCAGGAGGGCTCTAGGACACCAGGAGGGCTCTAGGACACCAGGAGGGCACTAGGACACCAGGAGGGCTCTAGGACACCAGGAGGGCTCTAGGACACCAGGAGGGCTCTAGGACACCAGGAGGGCTCTAGGACACCAGGAGGGCTCTAGGACACCAGGAGGGCTCTGGGACACCAGGAGGGCTCTAGGACACCAGGAGGGCTCTAGGACACCAGGAGGGCTCTGGGACACCAGGAGGGCTCTAGGACACCAGGAGGGCTCTAGGACACCAGGAGGGCTCTAGGATACCAGGAGGGCTCTAGGACACCAGGAGGCCTCTAGGACACCAGGAGGGCTCTAGGACACCAGGAGGCCTCTAGGACACCAGGTGACTAGGACACCAGGAGGGCTCTAGGACACCAGGAGGCCTCTAGGACACCAGGAGGCCTCTAGGACACCAGGAGGGCTCTAGGATACCAGGAGGGCTCTGGGACACCAGGAGGGCTCTAGGACACCAGGAGGGCTCTAGGATACCAGGAGGGCTCTGGGACACCAGGAGGGCACTAGGACACCAGGAGGGCTCTAGGACACCAGGAGGGCTCTAGGACACCAGGAGGCCTCTAGGACACCAGGAGGGCTCTAGGACACCAGGAGGGCTCTAGGACACCAGGTGACTAGGACACCAGGAGGGCTCTAGGACACCAGGTGACTAGGACACCAGGAGGCCTCTAGGACACCAGGAGGGCTCTAGGACACCAGGAGGGCTCTAGGACACCAGGAGGGCTCTAGGACACCAGGAGGGCTGTAGGACACCAGGTGACTAGGACACCAGGAGGCCTCTAGGACACCAGAAGGCAGCGTGAGAACTACAAGCTTTCCCAGACATGCAGTCAGGTGGACTTCCTGAAGTGTCCTCATCACTTGTGCTGCCCCTCCCATACCCCTATGGTCCCTCCCATACCCCCATGGTCCCTCCCATACCCCCCATGGTCCCTCCTATACCCCCATGGTCCCTCCTATACCCCCATGGTCCCTCCCATACCCCCATGGCCCCTCCCATACCCCCATGGCCCCTCCCATACCCCCATGGTCCCTCCCATACCCCCATGGTCCCTCCCATACCCCCATGGTCCCTCCCATACCCCCCCATGGTCCCTCCCATACCCCCATGGTCCCTCCCATATCCCCATGGTCCCTCCCATACCCCCCATGGTCCCTCCCATACCCCCCATGGTCCCTCCCATACCCCCATGGTCCCTCCCATACCCCCATGGTCCCTCCCATACCCCCCATGGTCCCTCCCATACCCCCATGGTCCCTCCCATACCCCCATGGTCCCTCCCATGCCCCCATGGTCCCCCCTCCCATACCCCCATGGTCCCTCCCATACCCCCCCATGGTCCCTCCCATACCCCCATGGTCCCTCCCATACCCCCATGGTCCCTCCCATACCCCCCATGGTCCCTCCCATACCCCCATGGTCCCTCCGATACCCCCATGGTCCCTCCCATACCCCCATGGTCCCTCCCATACCCCCATGGTCCCTCCCATACCCCCCATGGTCCCTCCCATACCCCCATGGTCCCTCCGATACCCCCATGGTCCCTCCCATACCCCCATGGTCCCTCCCATACCCCCATGGTCCCTCTCATACCCCCATGGTCCCTCCCATACCCCCATGGTCCCTCCCATACCCCCATGATCCTTCCCATACCCCCATGGTCCCTCCCATACCCCCATGGTCCCTCCCATACCCCCATGGTCCCTCCCATACCCTCATGGTCCCTCCCATACCCCCATGGTCCCTCCCATACCCCCATGGTCCCTCCCATACCCTCATGGTCCCTCCCATACCCCCATGGTCCCTCCCATACCCCCATGGTCCCTCCTATACTCCCATGGTCCCTCCCATACCCCCATGGTCCCTCCTATATCCCTATGGTCCCTCCCATACCCCCATGGCCCCTCCCATACCTTTATGGTCCCTCCCATATCCCCATGGTCCCTCCCATATTTCCATGGTCCCTCCCATATCCCAATGGTCCCCTCCGATACCCCCATGGTCATTCCCATGGTCCCTCTCATACCCTATGGTCCCTCCCATACCCCCATGGTCCCTCCCATACCCCCATGGTCCCTCCCATATCCCCATGGTCCCTCCCATGCCCTCATGGTCCCCTCCCATACCCCCATGGTCCCTCCCATACCCCCATGGTGCCTCCTATACCCCCATGGTCCCTCCCATATCCCCATGGTCCCCTCCGATACCCCCATGGTCCCCTCCGATACCCCCATGGTCCCTCCCATGGTCCCTCCCATACCCCCATGGTGCCTCCCATACCCCCATTGTCCCTCCCATATCCCCATGGTCCCCTCCGATACCCCATGGTCCCTCCCATGGTCCCTCCCATACCCCCATGGTCCCTCCCATATCCCCATGGTCTCTCCCATACCCCCATGGTGCCTCCCATACCCCCATGGTCCCTCCCATACCCCCATGGTCACTCCCATATCCCCATGGTCCCTCCCATACCCCCATGGTCCCTCCCATACCCACATGGTCCCTCCCATATCCTCATGGTCCCTCCCATACCCCCATGGTCCCTCCCATACCCCCATGGTCCCTCCCATATCCTCATGGTCTCTCCCATACCCCCATGGTCCCTCCCATACCCCCATGGTCCCTCCCATACCCCCATGGTACCTCCCATACTTCCATGGTCCCTCCCATACCCCCAGGGGGGTCCCACTATATACCCAGGGGGTCCCACCATACACCCAGGGGGGTCCCACTATACACCCAGGGGGTCCCAACATACATCCAGGGGGGTCCCACCATACACCCAGGGGGTCCCAACATACATTCAGGGGGGTCCCACCATACACCCAGGGGGTCCCAACATACATCCAGGGGGGTCCCACCATACACCCAGGGGGTCCCAACATACATCCAGGGGGGTCCCACCATACACCCAGGGGGTCCCACCATACACCCAGGGGGTCCCACCATACACCCAGGGGGTCCCACCATACACCCAGGGGGTCCCAACATACACCCAGGGGGTCCCACCATACACTAAGGGGGTCCCACCATACACCCAGGGGGTCCCACCATACACCCAGGGGGTCCCAACATACACCCAGGGGGTCCCACCATACACCTAGGGGATCCCACCATACACCCAGGGGGTCCCACCATACACCCAGGGGGTTCCACCATACACCCAGGGGGTCCCACCATACACCTAGGGGGTCCCACCATACACCCAGGGGGTCCCACCATACACCCAGGGGGTCCCACCATACACCCAGGGGGTCCCACCATACACCCAGGGGGTCCCACCATACACCCAGGGGGTCCCACCATACACTGACGTTGCTCCACAACAACACCTAGACATAAGACATAAACAACTTGGACAAAACAATGGAATATAAACACCAAGGAACAAAATGTTCCAAGTAACACAGAGTGGAACAAGCAACCGAGACCTCAGATGGTCCTCGAGTACCATCTTGTCCTATATACATATGTAAGGAAGAGTACTCGAGAATTAGCTTAAAGGAAAAGTTCAAACAAACTGAGCACAAACAGCACTGGGAAGATTGTGGGGAGAATCTGTACCCTTAGCACTAACGTAATCACCTATATAAGGCTCTAGTTCGGCCACATCTAGAGTATCCCCCAGTACCACTACACACCATAAAGAAAACTAACATGCAGAAACTAGAAGCAGTACAAAATAAGGCGCTAAGGAGAGCAGCAAAACACCGTCCACCATATGATCAGACAATCCAGGAGCTCCACGAACTCCTGAACACACAGCCACTAAACATCAGACTGCAGCACCAAGCCATCAGGGTGTGGAACACCATCCCAATGTTAGAAGACCCAATGTTAGACGCCCCGCTCCCACAGCTGGTGGCCCAAGATGAGACGCCCCGCTCCCACAGCTGGTGGCCCAAGATGAGACGCCCCACTCCCACAGCTGGTGGCCCAAGATGAGACGCCCCACTCCCACAGCTGGTGGCCCAAGATGAGACGCCCCACTCCCACAGCTGGTGGCCCAAGATGAGACGTCCCACTCCCACAGCTGGTGGCCCAAGATGAGACGCCCCACTCCCACAGCTGGTGGCCCAAGATGAGACGCCCCACTCCCACAGCTGGTGGCCCAAGATGAGACGCCCCACTCCCACAGCTGGTGGCCCAAGTTGAGACGCCCCACTCCCACAGCTGGTGGCCCAAGATGAGACGCCCCACTCCCACAGCTGGTGGCCCAAGATGAGACGCCCCACTCCCACAGCTGGTGGCCCAAGATGAGACGCCCCACTCCCACAGCTGGTGGCCCAAGATGAGACGCCCCGCTCCCACAGCTGGTGGCCCAAGATGAGACGCCCCACTCCCACAGCTGGTGGCCCAAGATGAGACGCCCCACTCCCACAGCTGGTGGCCCAAGATGAGACGCCCCACTCCCACAGCTGGTGGCCCAAGATGAGACGCCCCACTCCCACAGCTGGTGGCCCAAGATGAGACGCCCCACTCCCACAGCTGGTGGCCCAAGATGAGACGCCCCACTCCCACAGCTGGTGGCCCAAGATGAGACGCCCCACTCCCACAGCTGGTGGCCCAAGATGAGACGCCCCACTCCCACAGCTGGTGGCCCAAGATGAGACGCCCCGCTCCCACAGCTGGTGGCCCGAGATGAGACGCCCCACTCCCACAGCTGGTGGCCCAAGATGAGACGCCCCACTCCCACAGCTGGTGGTCCAAGATGAGACGCCCCACTCCCACAGCTGGTGGCCCAAGATGAGACACCCCACTCCCACAGCTGGTGGTCCAAGATGAGACGCCCCACTCCCACAGCACCAAGGCACCAGGATGTGGAAAAGTTTGCAGACCCGCTGCTAGAAGGGATACCACACCCATACGTCCCATCCCCCCACCAACTGTGAGGGGGATGGGACGTAGATTACATTTCTTGGTGGTCCAAGAAAAGTAATCTACTCGATGGAACCCAAACTTTACAATACATGACTACAAGATGACATTCAGACCTGACACTCGCTCACCCCCCCCCCCTGCCCCCCTCCCCTCTCCTCACTCTTAAAAAAGACCCTTAAACACTTCAAAATACATAAACACTCGCATATTCCATCAGTCTCTCCCCTCCTTCACCCCCTCTCCTCATGCACCCCTCTCCCTTCATGCACCCCCCCCCCCATTTCATTCACTTCTTTCATGCACCCCCGTCCCTTCATGCACCCCCCCTCTTCCCCACCCATCCCCTCCGAGTGGCACCTGTCCTTAGACACATTACACACACAAATCACAATAGCGTGATGCATCAAATGAACAAATCCACAAGGGCCGTGACGAGGTTTCGAGCCTACGTCCGAGAGGATCCCAGACGCTGTCTTTATTGACTGAGCTACGACATGATAAAAAAATTGAGGTAGAGGTAGAACAGCCTGTTGACATAGCTCGGGTGCATGGGGGGGAATTGCATAAAACCCTGGTTTGTGTCTCGGAGAGGCTGCAGGATCCATTGGCAAATCAGATTGATTTCCCGGTTGCAATTCTTTTACCATGTCGTAGCTCAGTCGATTAAGGCAGCGTTTGGGATCCTCTCGGACGTAGGTTCGAACCCTCGTCACGGCCCTTGTGGATTTGTTCTTAGGCAATAACGTTGGGCATTCCTATGATAACAGCTGTAGATATCGCAGTGATATCGTAGTGACGAGCTGCGCCTTACCTGTACCTGTTTTGACCCTGTTTAGGGGGGAGGGGGGGGATGGAAGAGGGATGCTTTGGTCGGGATGGGGAAGAGGAAGGGAAGGGAATGGGGAGGGGGGTGTAGGGGGGATGGGGGCAGGTGGTAATCGGGTCTTCCGTTGTGCGAGGTAACGACCCAACCAGGGAACGCCGCACGCCCGCCTCGCATTAAAATGATATCACAGCATAAAAGACCAACAATTTGTGTACAGAACGGGTCTAGGGGGGTGAGGAGGAGGATTCCTCACCGAGAGGGAGGAAGTGGGGGGCGGCGCTCCCCCCTATCCCCCCACCTAGTCCATTGTGCCCCCCCCTCACCTATACACTTTACGCACCGAAGCACCTCTTGTGCCATCCATCAGGGACAGGGGGGTAAGGGGGACGCCCAGCAGATTAATATCGAGATGGTCGTTATGGAAGAGCTGTTAAGCGGAAAACACAAGCTATAAGGACAGAGAGAGAGGGTCTTTGTCAGGACAATATCTTCCGTAAAGAGAGGCACCAGGGGCACGCTTGTCTCTCAGTCACCTGGTGTGGATCCTCCAGAGTAAATTGACCAGAAATTTGCTCACGGTGGACAAAAGCTATTGATTATAAAGCCTAATAAAGACATAAATAGAATTATAAAGCCTAATAAAGACATAAATAGAATTATAAAGCCTGGTGATTCAGGCCGGGTTGGTTTCAGCCTCGTGGACTTAGAAATGTATATTTTTTTTTGTTTGCCGGATCATGTGCATGAGAAGGTGAAGGGACGACGACGTTTTGGTCCGTCCTGGACCATTCTCAAGTCGAAGTGTCGACTTGAGAATGGTCCAGAACGGACCGAAACATCGTTCTCCCTTCACCTTCTAGTGTGTGGTCTGGTCAACATACTTTAGCCACGTTATTGTGACTCCTCGCCTGCATGTGCCTGAGGTGTAAGCAGCATGATGGGACGTTCAAAGCTATCCCAACCTAACCTGAAAAAATCTAAATTACCATAACCTATCCCTTACCTTAACCTAACCTTGTCTAACTTATCCTAACCCAACTAACCTTAACCTCACGTAACATAACGTCCCTTAATATAACCTTCCTTATCCTAATCTAGCAGAGCTAACCTAACCTAACCTTACCTAACCTAACCTAACCTAACCTAACCTAACCTAACCTAACCTCACCTCACCTAATTTTAACCTTACCTATAACTTTACCTCAGCCATACTTACCTAAACCCATGTTATGTATTCGATGCACACACCACATATTCTATATGTAGTGTTGTTACACAAAGATCTGCTAGTCCCGTTTTCTGTAAACTCGTTTGAAGGTAAACTGCCTTATCTAACAAAAATAATCTACCCAAATCTAAACTCAGCCATTCCTTACCTCTCACGTTTGTTTAGTGTGTGCATAAGTAACCCAAGATTCACACAGGAAGTTGGCGGTGATTGTGTCGTTACTCTCTAAGATCATCGATTGTTTCTCTTGTTAGTTGGTTTGGTGTTGGGCCTAAGGCCTATCGACCTCTGGAGGGTTATTAAGGCCTATCGACCTCTGGAGGGTTATTAAGGCCTATCGACCTATGGAGGGTTATTAAGGCCTATCGACCTCTGGAGGGTTATAAAGGTCTATCAACCTCTGGAGGGTTATTAAGGTCTATCATCCTCTGGAGGGTTATTAAGGTCTATCAACCTCTGAAGGGTTATTAAGGCCTATCAACCTCTGGAGGGTTATTAAGGTCTATCAACCTCTGGAGGGTTATTAAGGCCTATCGACCTCTGGAGGGTTATTAAGGCCTATCGACCTCTGGAGGGTTATTAAGATCTATCAACCTCTGGAGGGTTATTAAGGTCTATCAACCTCTGGAGGGTTATTAAGGCCTATCGACCTCTGGAGGGTTATTAAGGTCTATCAACCTCTGGAGGGTTATTAAGGTCTATCAACCTCTGGAGGGTTATTAAGGTCTATCAACCTCTGAAGGGTTATTAAGGCCTATCAACCTCTGGAGGGTTATTAAGGTCTATAGACCTCTAGAGGGTTAATAAGACCTATTAACTTCCGGATGGTTATTAAGGCCTATCAACCTTTTGAGGATTATTAAGGTGTAGGAAAAATCTATCCCAAACTTCCTCAAACTCTCTAAATTTTCTTATGCTTAATCTACATGTTAAATGTTACAACTTTTCCTAATGAATCAACATCGGAACATACGCCCAAATAAAAAAATATATATAGATTTTCTTCACTTTTCAAATAATCATTTAAAAATGAAAAATGTCACCAATGTGATTAGCTGGATGGTCAATGTAGAGAGAGGCTCCGTGCTGGGAGATCTCCCCTTTCCAAATTACTGCCCCCCCCCTTTCCCATCCAAGAAGCTGATTAAAACATAAGCCTTGCTTCTACAAGAAGCAAAGTACAATGTCTTAAGACAAATTGATGCTCTGGTCAGAGAGCGTTCCCTTTCTCAGGTTATTTACACTGATGGATCCTTGCACCAGTCCCATGGTGCAGCTGGAAGTGCAGCTGGAAGTGCAGCTGGAAGTGCAGTTGTTGTGACAGGGAGAGATGGTTCCTTCTCCCATGAGTGTGGAACGCGTCTAAGTAACTGGGCCGCCACTCTTCACACAGAATTGGTTGCCATAATCCTTGCACTCGAGCGCGTATATGAATCCAAAGTTGACACGCTAATTGTAAGTGACTCCTTGTCATCCTTGATTGCCCTCAGCTCCCCAAGGCATAACTGTGACGTGCTTATCTCTGAAGCTAGACACAGATATAGTGAAATAATCAATGATGTAGTTTGTCTCCTGTGGATTCCTTCCCATATTGGTCTCAGAATGTTTGATAGAACTGATGAGTTGGCCAAGACTTTTGCTCATAAAAAGAGAATTGATTACCATCTTGGACTGCATTTGATCAGCCTGAGGGCAGTAATATTCCGGGAACATCAACAAAATCTCGTAGACTTGAGGCAAAGTGAAATTCACACCAGTTACTTCATCTATCATTCTATTATGCAGGAAGAACCGCACGTCTATGGATCATCCAATAAGGTTAGCAGACTTCTAGATGTCACCATTGTTAGGCTTAGGCTCGGCTACAAGTACCTTTGACAGTTTGCAACATCTGCTGATGTAGATTTGACTAAATGTAAACTCTGTCAGCAGAACTATTCGCATATTTTGCATCATTATATAATGGAATGTGAAAAAATCGCTGAATTCAGAGATAACATCATACATAGAGTCCAAGAAATGTGTAAGTACATCATTCATAATGATGTACTGCCCGAAATCTTAGCGAAGTATTCAACATTAGCTTACTGTAGGTGCAGCCTGCACATGACTGTAAAGCTGCCGCCCAGTTGGGTGGGTGTGGAGCACATGACTGTAAAGCTGCCGCCCAGTTGGGTGGGTGTGGAGCAAGACTAGTAACTGTGTGACTCACCATAGATGTAAAGTACCTAGTATAGTGACTGTCGTGAGCCTCTTGTTGAATCACTTGCGATATAAAAATATTATTTATATGTATATGTATTTGTGTACATGGATGTATATATAAACATGTGTACGTAATATTAATAATTGTGTAATTAGATTAAAAAAATTGTCACTTGCTTAGCTAAAGGAACATAATGGGTTCAGTTCCTGAACCCATTATGTGCCTCTGTAACCCTTTCCCCCACCGCTCAGGGGATGGGTATGGGGTGCATAATAAAAAAAGTAATTAAATTGCCTTGAAATTGAGTATTTAGAGCTGAAGAGCTCAGATTGAGCACAGGAAATACACACACAAGGTGGGACTAAGGATGGAAACTAGGTACTCCAGGATGGGCCTCAGAGACATTATAAATTGTTCATTGTCAGGATAGTGAACAAGTGGAACGTCAGGATAGTGAACAAGTGGCCAGTACTAAGCAGTGGCGGAGGCAGACTCCACTCCCACCTCCAAATATAGAACTATGGCCTCTGGAACCCATACGCCGGTTGATTAAGGGCTCAGAGGCGGTACCCAAGAGCCGTAGCTCTTCCTCCGCAACTAGAAGAGTAGAGGAGCTTAAGAGGTAACTAAACCCTCGTGTACCGCCCCGCCCCGCCCCGCCCCGCCCCGTCCCGGCCCGGCCCGGCCCGCCCCGCCCCGCCCCGGCCCGCCCCGCCCCGGCCCGCCCCGCCCCGTCCCGGCCCGGCCCGGCCCGGCCCGCCCCGCCCCGCCCCGCCCCGTCCCGGCCCGGCCCGGCCCGCCCCGCCCCGGCCCGCCCCGCCCCGCCCCGCCCCGCCCCGCCCCGGCCCGGCCCGCCCCGCCCCGTCCCGGCCCGGCCCGGCCCGCCCCGCCCCGCCCCGCCCCGCCCCGCCCCGCCCCGCCCCGTCCCGGCCCGGCCCGGCCCGCCCCGCCCCGGCCCGCCCCGCCCCGTCCCGGCCCGGCCCGGCCCGCCCCGCCCCGCCCCGGCCCGCCCCGCCCCGCCCCGCCCCGCCCCGTCCCGGCCCGGCCCGCCCCGCCCCGCCCCGGCCCGCCCCGCCCCGGCCCGCCCCGCCCCGCCCCGGCCCGGAACAATAACGTGAAGTAAAACAAACAGTTAGCTTTCTGGTGCCGTGAAGCATGTGAGAGCGGGGCCGGGAGGGCGGACTGGCCGGCTCCTCTTACTGTTTGTCACTGCGGACTGTGTTTGATGAGCCGCCGCCTCCCCGGGCACCGCTGGGCACCGCTGGGTACCGCTGGGCACCGCTTGGCCCCACTGGGTACCGCTGAGCACCGCTGGGCACCGCTGGGCACCGCTGGGTACCGCTGGGCACCGCTTGGCCCCACTGGGTACCGCTGAGCACCGCTGGGCACCGCTTGGCCCCACTGGGTACCGCTTGGCCCCACTGGGTACCGCTGTGCACCGCTGGGCACCGCTGGGTACCGCTGAGCACCTCTGGGCACCGCTGGGTACCGCTGGGCATCGCTTGGCACCTCTGTGCACCGCTGGGCATCGCTTGGCACCTCTGTGCACCGCTGGGTATCGCTGAGCACCGCTGGGCACCGCTGGGTACCGCTGGGCATCGCTTGGCACCTCTGTGCACCGCTGGGCATCGCTTGGCACCTCTGTGCACCGCTGGGTATCGCTGAGCACCGCTGGGTACCGCTGGGCATCGCTTGGCACCTCTGTGCACCGCTGGGCACCGCTGGGCACCGTTGAACACAGCTGGGCATCATTGGACACTACTGAGCATCGTTGGACACAGCTGGGCATCGTTGGACACTATTAGGCATCGTTGGACTCAGCTGGGACATCGTTGGACACAGCTGGGCATCGTTGAACACAGCTGGGCATCGTTGGACACACCTGGGCATCGTTGGACACAGCTGGGACATCGTTGAACACAGCTGGGCATCGTTGGACACACCTGGGCATCGTTGGACACACCTGGGCATCGTTGGACACAGCTGGGCATCGTTGGACACAGCTGGGCATCGTTGGACACACCTGGGCATAGTTGGACACAGCTGGGCATCGTTGGACACAGCTGGGCATCGTTGGACACTACTGGGCATCGTTGGACACTACTGGGCATCGTTGGACACTACTGGGCATTGTTGGACACAGCTGGGCATCGTTGGACACAGCTGGGCATCGTTGGACACAGCTGGGCATCGTTGGACACTACTGGGCATCGTTGGACACTACTGGGCATCGTTGGACACTACTGGACATTGTTGGACACAACTGGGCATCGTTGGACACAGCTGGGCATCGTTGGACACAGCTGGTCATCGTTGGACACTACTGGGCATCGTTGGACACTACTGGGCATCGTTGGACACTACTGGGCATTGTTGGACACAACTGGACATTGGACACAGCTGAGCATCGTTGGACACAGCTGGGCATCGTTGGACACAGCTGGGCATCGTTGGACACAGCTGGGCATCGTTGGACACAGCTGGGCATCGTTGGACACAGCTGGTCATCGTTGGACACAGCTGGGCATCGTTGGACACTACTGGGCATCGTTGGACACAACTGGGCATTGTTGGACACAGCTGGGCATCGTTGGACACAGCTGGGCATCGTTGGACACAGCTGGGCATCGTTGGACACAGCTGGGCATCGTTGGACACAGCTGGGCATCGTTGGACACAGCTGGGCACCGTTGGACACAGCTGGGCATCGTTGGACACAGCTGGGCACCATTGGACACAGCTGGGCATCGTTGGACACAGCTGGGCACCGTTGGACACAGCTGGGCACCGTTGGACACAGCTGGGCATCGTTGGACACAGCTGGGCATCGTTGGACACAGCTGGGCACCGTTGGACACAGCTGGGCATCGTTGGACACAGCTGGGCATCGTTGGACACAGCTGGGCACCGTTGGACACAGCTGGGCACCGTTGGACACAGCTGGGCATCGTTGGACACAGCTGGGCATCGTTGGACACAGCTGGGCACCGTTGGACACAGCTGGGCATCGTTGGACACAGCTGGGCATCGTTGGACACAGCTGGGCATGTGTCGACAACCTCAAATGTGTGTTGTCTTTTTCCTTGCTTCTTGCAGGGTCGGAGTTCGAGCCCCGATAGTCCAAGAAGCTGGGCACTATTCCATCACTCCCTCCGCATCTTGGGCCATCATCTTTAGCTGCCTCGACGGGGACAGCAGGCCGCCGGCTCGTCAAAGGTCCCCCCGATTTTCCTTTAAGATTTTTTTTTTCTCAGATGAATTTTAAATCTCGGCATAAATCTTCGGCGGGTAGGCGGTTCCACGGGATTATAAACCCCATGGAACCGCCTACCCGCCGAAGTCAAAAATGCCAAGATTTAACATTCTTCTGGTAAAAAAAAATCTGCTATGTTTTCTAAATCTCTAAATTTGTTTTCTAAATTTCTAAAAAATTTGTTTTGTTTTATAAATCTGTTGCCGATTTATAACCATGGGTAGAGGGAAGGGGGAATAATGAGGGGGAAAGCGCCAAGCCATTACGAGTAAACAGCACTTGGAAGGGATCAGGATAAGGATTTGGGATGGGACGCGGGGGTAGGGGGAAGGAATGGTGGCCAACCACTTGTGGACGATCGAGGGATTGAACGCCGACCTGCATGAAGCGAGACCGTCGCTCTACCGTCCAGGCCAAGCAGTTGGGTCCCCATGAGTTAAGAAGCATCAGTTTCCTGCCCTTTATTGTGGCTTGTTGAGCTTTAATCCTGCACTGTGAGCACAGGATTAAAATGGTACTGGCTGGTCGGAAAGGTATTGTGGTGTCTTTAATAACCTCCAGAGAGTGATAGGCCTTAGACTCACCACCACACATATTGGCTGGCGGCTTTCCTATGCTTGCGAAGGTCGATAGGAATATATAGGATAGGTCCTGGATAGGATAGGATAGGTCCTGGATAGGATAGGATAGGTCCTGGATAGGATAGGATAGGATAGGTCCTGGATAGGATAGGATAGGATAGGTCCTGGATAGGATAGGATAGGTCCTGGATAGGATAGGATAGGTCCTGGATAGGATAGGATAGGATAGGTCCTGGATAGGATAGGATAGGATAGGTCCTGGATAGGATAGGATAGGTCCTGGATAGGATAGGATAGGATAGGTCCTGGATAGGATAGGATAGGATAGGTCCTGGAAACACAAACCGAAACTGTCTCTATTTTCCGCTTGTTACAACTTGTAATAAAGTTGATACATCTTGGCTTATCGTGTTTATGACGTATTAGAACGTTGTTACAACTTGCTATATTGGTCGTTATAACTGGTTAGAAGGTGTTAAAACTTGTTCGAACGTTGTACCAACGTCGTAGTTTCGGTGTGTGTTTGGCTTAATTAAGCCCAACACCAAACCAAACGCCAGCCTACTTTGGCAAGTGTCAACAAATAACCAGGGGTCAGATTCACGAAAGCACTTACGCAAGCACTTACGAACCTGTACTTCTTTTCTCAATCTTTGGCGGCTTTGTTTCCAATTATTAAACAGTTAATGAGCCCCGAAGCACCAGGAGGCTCTTTATAACAATAACAACAGTTGATTGGCAAGTTTTCATGCTTGTAAAC
Source organism: Procambarus clarkii (assembly GCF_040958095.1). Taxonomy (NCBI): domain Eukaryota; kingdom Metazoa; phylum Arthropoda; class Malacostraca; order Decapoda; family Cambaridae; genus Procambarus; species Procambarus clarkii. The sequence goes on from NC_091169.1 coordinate 28,028,532, forward strand.
TGTTTAATAAATGTAACCAAAGCCGTCAATGATTGAGGAAAGATGTACACGTTCGTAAGTGCTTGCGTAAGTGCTTTCGTGAATCTGGCCCTAGTTTATCAGGGTCGACCGAAGATCTTTGTCTTATCGTCTGAGCTCTAAAAGAGGTAGTTTTAGGCAATGTTTGTAAGCAACATTACCGAAATTAAATGTAATCTGAACTGATAAGCTTTTCTGTAACTTGTCCTATCCTACCTCTAACCAGAACTATCCTAACATATCATGTCCTTTCCCGAACTGAACTATCCTAGTTTGGGGGGGTAGACATAGCCTCTATCCCTACTCTATTCTATCCCTTTGAGATGTATTTCTTTCTTGTCTTAATAAACATACTTGAACTTGAATTTGAACTATCCTACACACAGAGATCACACTAACGTGATGCATCAAATGAACAAATCCACAAGGGCCGTGACGAGGATTCGAACCAGCGTCTGGGAGCATCCCAGACGCTGCCTTAATCGACTGAGCTACGACAGTCGATTTAACCCTGTCGTAGCTCAGTCGATTAAGGCAGTGTCTGGGATGCTCCCGGACGCAGGTTCGAATCCTCGTCACGGCCCTTGTGGATTTGTTCATTGAACTATCCTAGCATGTCGTATCCTATCCCATCCTGTCCTGACGGCCTACGTAACTGGCTTTACGGTTGAGTGGACAGCACTCGGGATTCGTAGTCCTAAGGTTCCGGGCTCGATCCCCGGTGGAGGCAGAAACAAATGGGCAAAGTTCACCCTGATACACCTGTTCACCTAGCACTAAATAGGTACCTGGGAGTTAGACAGCTGCTACGGGGTGCTTCCTCGAGGTGTGTAACAAAAAAGGAGGTTTGGTCGAGGACCGGGCCGCGGGGACACTAAGCCCCGAAATCATCTCAAGATAACCTCAAGAAACCAAACATCTTAAAAATATTTATTTTGCTATAAAATCTTCCGCATGGATAAATTTATTATCAACACGATGAATAATAATTCATTGTGCCGGGGGACAGGAAGCCTGAGTGTATTCATACACGTTAGGCTTATATATCCCTCCCCCACCCCCACGGTCGAATTACTGCACCCCCCCCCCAGGATCCAACCCCATAGCAACCTGACTAACTCCTGGGTACCAATTTACTGCCAGGTGAACAGATGCATTAGGTGCAAGGAAATGTGCCCAACCATTTCTGTCCCGTCCAGGAAATACCGCCTGCCCGAATGTATACATTAGAGGCGGGACTCGTATACAGAGTATATCGTATGTATACGATTATGAATGATTCTTATACACTAAGAGTTGTAACTAGCCGAGAGAGATCCTCTTGGACGTAGATTCGAACCTTCGTCACGGCCGAGCCGGTCGGCCGAGCGGACAGCACGCTGGACTTGTGATCCTGTGGTCCCGGGTTCGATCCCGTGGTCCCGGGGTCGATCCCGGGCGATGGCGAGAAACAATGGGCAGAGTTTCTTTCACCCTATGCCCCTGTTACCTAGCAGTAAAATAAGTACCTGGGTGTTAGTCAGCTGTCACGGGCTGCTTCCTGGGGGGTGGAGGCCTGGTCGAGAACCGGGCCGCGGGGACACTAAAGCCCCGAAATCATTTCAAGATAACCTCAAGATAACGGCCCTTGTGGATTCGTTCATTGATGTATCACGCTATTGTGATTTCTGTGTGTAATTGAGAGTTGGTTCGAGAAATGGCTATTAAAGTTCAACATAAGCAAGTGTAAGGTGACGGGAACAGATGCCAGAAGACCAGAAGGAAGATACACCGGCCATTGTATAATTTATTATACATTTATTATACAAGCTACGCTAGTATTGATCACATCCGGTCAAGACGGCTGTGTCTACGTTACCACGATAACGTAACGTAACATATACATAACAAACGATATCCTTACGGTTATCGTGCGTTGGTTTCGTGGATCAGCGTCCCCGCGGCCCGGTCTCTGACCCGGCCTCCTCATGGTTGGTGATCTGGTCAACGAGGGTGTTGGACGCAGCTGCTCGCAGCCTGACGTATCTTGAGGTTATCTTGAGGTTATCTTGAGATGATTTCGGGGCTTTAGTGTCCCCGCGGCCCGGTCCTCGACCAGGCCTCTACCCCCAGGAAGCAGCCCGTGACAGCTGACTAACACCCAGGTACCTATTTTACTGCTAGGTAACAGGGGCATAGGGTGAAAGAAACTGCCCATTGTTTCTCGCCATCGCCCGGGATCGAACACAGGACCACAGGATCACAAGTTCAGCGTGCTGTCCGCTCGGCCGACCGGCTCCCGTATGAGTCACAGCCTGGTTGATCAGGTATCCTGTGGAGATGACAGACACGTATTCCATACGAATTAACTAATTCTAACACCAATATTTCCCCATTGAATAAATGAACAGTTAAACAATGTCACAAAATACATACACATGGAAGTGGCGACATTTCGGTCAATAGTGTACCCTTATCAAGCATTTACGTGTCAACTTTACGAAACCTGTACATCTTTCAATAGTCGTGGCGTCTTTGTATTAAACCAACCCGTCCTCGACTCGAGTCCATTCCATCCAGCGGTCGACCCCACAGACGCATTCATAAATTTGTACATGCTGTTCATTCAAAACAGGAATTTTCATAAATATAATTAAATATTATAATTTATTAGTACATTGTGCATATATAGGCATAGGTTAGGTTAGGTGTTTAGGTTCTGTTGGCAATTATTTGTATTTGAAGTGTGTGGGTGAAGCATTTACAGCGTTGTGGTTCGAACAAAAGTCGTCAGTGAAGCACTTGTTCCGGAAGTGTTCGAACGTCATCAGTTGTGAGTCGCAGTCCGTCCTCCAAAGAAAGACCCAAAGTCCATTCCATGCACCCACCAAGCCCTCAGCTGTTTATGAATGAAAAACGGTTTACACACGACTCACAACTGATGACGCCCGAACACTTCCGGAACAAGTGCTTCACTGACGACTTTTGTTCGAACCACAACGCTGTAAATGCTTCACCCACGTACTACAAATACAAATAATCACCAACAGAACCTAAACACCTGACCTAACCTATCCTATGCCTATATATGCACAATATGCTAATATATTATAATATTAATTTATACTTGAGAAAATTCCCGTTTTGAATGAAGAGCATATTAAAATTTATGAATGCGTCTGTGGGGTCGACTGCTGGATGTAATGGACTTGAGTCGAGGACGGGTTGCTTACCAAGTTGTTATGACTTGCTCTCTGCATACGTGCAGTAGATCACACTCGCTTGTGCCTGTACTTATGTACTGGTAACCTCTTTTTGATTATATATACCCTTTTGTACACGGTTTATATATTGAATAACTGGCTTTTGCAATGATGCAACACAGCGGTTTATCATGGTGACCAAACCCTTTTTTAGGTTTATAATCCCTTATAGTTTATAGGTTAAACCTTTAGGTTTATAATCCCTTATAGTTTATAGGTTAAACCTTTAGGTTTATAATCCCTTATAGTTTATAGGTTAAACCTTTAGGTTTATAATCCCTTATAGTTTATAGGTTAAACCTTTAGGTTTATAATCCCTTATAGTTTATAGGTTAAACCAGCGGTTTATAATCCCTTATAGTTTATAGGTTAAACCAGCGGTTTATAATCCTTACTTCGTAAATACCATCATCAAAGCTGTCCACTCCTGCAGAGACTCACAATTTGCCCCCCCAAAAATATTTTATTTGCACCTATTTTGCCATCTCCGTATTTTGCAAACATTGGCAAAGGTGGAGTACTCACCTAGTTGTACTCACCTAGTTGTGCTTGCAGAGGGTTGAGCTCTGGCTCTTTGGTCCCGCCTCTCAACTGTCAATCAACTGGTAGGAAAGTGTAAACTTTCCCCTTGTGATGGCTGTTGTGCTCTGTCAACATGTCTAAGTCATTCAACTTATTTACACATTGCCTAGGAACGAGAAGAGTTACAAGGAGAGTTACGAGAAAAGTTACAAGAAAAGTTACGAGAAGAGTTACGAGAAGAGTTACAAGGAGAGTTACGAGAAGAGTTACAAGAAGAGTTACGAGAAGAGTTACGAGAAAAGTTACAAGAAGAGTTACGAGAAGAGTTACGAGAAGAGTTACGAGAAGAGTTACAAGAAGAGTTACAAGATGAGTTACAAGAAGAGTTACAAGAAGAGTTACAAGAAGAAGAGTGCTCATCCCAACCAAGCAACACTTCGCCACGCTGTTGAGTTAGTGTGACTAACACTTTTCTTTTTTTTTGAGTCACTATCCAGCCGTCCTCCTAAGGTTCCCCTACGTCAAGAAACTCTTACTGAAGTGCCCTTATCCTAACCTACCAGAGGACCCACAACAGAAAACGGGACAGTATGTCAGTTTCACCAACCGCTGCCATTTTCTATTAGAACGATTTTTGGTCTTAGGCTATACGTCAAAATGCGACGTTTTATTACGATGAAAGGTTAGTTCAACTATTACAAGTCTGAAAATCATTCACACAAAAGAAAACGGAAACTTTCAGCACTATAAGAATTTTCATAAGTTTATTGGTTTTGATCGAGAGTGTGTGGTTGGTGGTCTTGGGGAAGGTGTTATCTTGAGGTTATCTTGAGGTTATCTTGAGATGATTTCGGGGCTTAGTGTCCCCGCGGCCCGGTCCTCGACCAGGCCTTTAGCCCCAGGAAGCAGCCCGTGACAGCTGACTAATTCCCAGGTACCTATTTACTGCTAGGTAAAAGGGGCATCAAGGTGAAAGAAACTCTGCCCATTGTTTCTCGCCCAGGATCGAACCCGGGACCATAGGATCACGCGTCCAGTGTTCTGTCCGCTCAGCCACCGGCTCCCCGGTGGCTGTGGTGGTATCAAGTCAAGTTGTTGTTGTTATAGATTCAGCAACTATGAACGAAGAGTTTCAAGTAGGACGGGCTATGGTGATCCCGTCGTGGACTTACCTGGCACAGGAGCGGGGCTGTAACTGCGCATTAGGTAAACTTACCTATGAGGTAAGTAGCGGTGTGGCTGAGGTAGTGTGGGGGGCAGGGCGGCCCGGGCCTCCCCCCCCCCCCTCCCCCACACACACACACATACTCTGGCCCTCTGTCAATAAAAGCCTTGTATCAGAAGGATCAATATTGCCACAACTCGTAATAAAGATGTCGCCACCTCCTCCCCCTCACCCCCCCCCCATCACCCCTCCCCCCCTCACCCCTCCAGAGGGAGGGAGGGAAGGAGGGAGGGAAGTGTTACTCCCCCCCCTACCCCCATTCTCCAGAACCTTGAAGGGTAAGGGATGGATGGATGGAGTGGGGGGGGGGGGGGGTTGCTGACATGAGAGCCTACTGTAAAAGTTAATTTAAACACCTGTGACCACTACGGCCTAATTACAGGTGTATTACCCCGTCTCACGTGTCTCACTCTCACCAGGTTACCTTGAGGTGTTTCCGGGGCTTAGCGTCCCCGCGGCCCGGTCGTCGACCAGCCCTACAGTCACAAGTGAGAGGCTGAAGCAAGCAACACAACCCTCACTATAATCACTATCCCGCATTTTTGTCATTGTCTGTCCACTTGGACAGGTCAGTAGAGCGACGGCCTCGCCTCTTGCAGACTGCGTTCGATCCCCGATGGTTCAACGCAGTGGTTGGTTATCCTGTCCTAGTTCCCTGTTCTCGTATCTCTTTCAAGGGTTGTATAGTCAGTCTGTCAGCTACTGATCTTCCCCATAATGCAATCCCCAGCAATTGCCTAACTGGTACTTGTTTAACAGCTGGGTGATGAGGAGCATCAGGTGAAAGGAAACGTGCCCAGCAGTTTTATTCGTTGCCAGCCCGTCCTCGCATACGAAGATCCAAGCTCGTTAATCCAGCCGCCAAACCCCCTGTTTATGAATGAAAATCGGTTTACACACGATTCACAACTGATGACGTCCGAACACTTCCGGAACAAGTGCTTCACTGACGACTTTTGTTCGAACCACAACGCTGTAAATGCTTCACCCACGTACCTCAAATACAAATAATCGCCAACAGAACCTAAACACCTAACCTAACCAATGCACAATATGCTAATATAAAATAATATTAGTTTATATTTTATAAAATTCCTGTTTTGAATGAACAACATGTTAAAATTTATGAATGCGTCTTTGGGGTCGACCGCTGGATGGAATGGACTTGGTCCAAGGACAGGTTGCTATAAATGCTTCACCCACGTACCTCAAATACAAATAATCGGCAACAGAACCTAATTACCTAACCTAACCTAACCTAACCTAACCTAACCTAACCTAACCTAACCTACGCCTAACTAGACATATAATTTTTATGTATAATAATATTAATTTATACATGAGAACAAACCAATTTTTAATACACAGTATGTTAAAATTTATGAATGCGTCTGGGGAGGACGGCCGCTGCTTTAACCAGCCTAGTGTGAGGACGCGTTGCCCCTGCCTAGAGATTGTGCCTGGGTTCCTCGTTTGTAAGCCGAGAACGTAGACCACTGTGCTACAGGACTTAATATATTATCTCAAATGTGATCACTTGGGTTGTGATCCGTACGTGAGGCTGCGAGCAGCTGCGTCTAACAGTCTGGTTGACCTGGTCAGAGACCGGGCCGCGAGGACACTGGTCCCCGGAACAAACGCTAAGTAAAAAACTTGGCAAAATTCAAGTGGTATTTTATCAAATAAAGCGAAGCAATAAATTATAGCTTTAAAATTAATAATAATTATAATAATTTAAACTAATAAAACAAAGAAAAAATCTTTATTTATGGGAGCAAAGATAAAGGCGCGACCCTGGAAGGGAACTATCAGGAGAAAGCGCGAAGCCATCACGCCTATATAGCACTAGGAAGGGATCAGGATAAGGATTTGGGATGGGACGGTTGCAGAAAGGAATGGAGCCCAACCACTTGTGGACGGTCGGGGATTGAACGCCGACCTGCATGAAGCGAGACCGTCGCTCTACCGTCCAGCCCAAGCGGTTGAGACGCGAGACCCCCGGAGCGTCACCATGCTCAGGACTTTTTATCACCAAGACATCAAAAGGTGGGTCCATGTGCAGGCGCGACTGTCACCTTCCCACGCCGGCCTGAAGCCTCGCTGTTTGTGTCTAATAAACTCCCAAACAGGAGTCCGCTACCCTCTTCATACAGCTCAAACAAGGCCATTAACTTCCCCCTGATTGGCCGCACCATGGCGACCAAACACAAGCCAGCGAAAATATTCCGACAAGATGAACGCTTTCTCAGCGTTCAAAGTTTCCCAGTTGTTCAGACACTCGAGATATTTTCCTCCGATGCTGAGTTCACTAGCACCGCTCTACAATGACCAATAATCTGGCAATAGAGTCCACTCCACAGCTCAGACAAGGATATCACCTTCCCCGTGATTGCCCGTCTCCTGACAACCAATGGCAAGTGAGAATTACAACAACACCCAACTTCAATATTAACCGATATTTTTGACGGGGGAATCCGCTCCGTTTAATTCCAGTTATGAGGAAACGTGAATGCCTCTGATCATACCAGATTCTATTAGTGCATATCATTTGGGTTTAATATTGAACGGCGAGAAATACGAGGCGGTGGAGCGGGGCTCCGGGACCGCCTGGATCAGCCACGCCGGGGACGAGGAGGTCACGCCTACATAATCCGCGGTGTTAGCCGGTAATTGGACACCTATCATCACCTTGTATTACAACCCACTGTGATTCGCCGCCCTGCTTCCTCCTCTCTCTCTCTTATGACAATATCTAAAGCCTGAAGGCCCACTCAACCGGAGCTTATTGGCAAATAAGGAAATATTTTCCGTGTCAGTGGCAGTGCTCCGAGGTGCCCAGGTGCGGACGTGAAGGTAGCAGTTGCTGGAAGCTTCGGATTCCTTATGGCGGGCTGATGAACGACTCACTCCCAAGGTGGCGGTAATTATCAGGTGATTTTTTTATGGTTTTGCCTATAGGGTGGTTAGGTGAGGAATGCCATGATTTATATATATATATATATATATATATATATATATATATATATATATATATATATATATATATATATATATATATATATATATTGGTAGCAGTCTTTCTTGTAAGCATATGTTGTTGAACATGACTAAAAGGGTAAGATTTATGATTCTATCACGAATCTTCTCAATATTTCTAACGTTTTTCTTCACTGTCGGAGGTAATTGAAAAATTAACTCTCTAAAGTTCATTTTCTCATTTTTTATTTATGGTCTGATGCCTAAACGCGTTTTTGCAAGGACTTCTCACATTTTCAAAGACAGGTTTACACATATCATTTCATGCTTATATTCGTTTTGGGTGAGGTGATATGACACAAATATTTTTGGGTGAGGTGACAAAAGTCAGAATACGAACCAATTGGTATATATATAGCATATAAGAACATAAGAATGAAAGTAACTACAGAAGGCCTATTGGCTCATACTTTCTCTTGCTGCTTCTATGTTGGTTCGGGGTCTTGAAGTGGGTAGAATATAGTTATATGTTAATTGGCTCTTGATTGCTGGTTTTGACTTTTTGATGTGTAGTGCCTCGCTGATGTCAAGTCTTCTGCTATCGATGTATCTATCGATGATTTCAGTGTTGCTTGTTAAGTTTTCTCTGGTGATGGTCTGGTTGTGAGAGGAGATTATATGTTCCTTGATGGAGCCCTGTTGTTTGTGCATTGTTAATCGCCTAGAAAGAGACGTTGTTGTCTTGCCTATATACTGAGATCTTTGGGGGCTGACAGTCCCCAAGTGGGCATGTGAAGGCATAGACGACGTTGGTTACTTTTAAGGCGTTATGCTTGGTGTCTGGAGAGTTTTTCATGAGTAGGTTGGCCGTTTTCTAGTTTTTGTAGTAAATTGTCAATTGTATCTTCTGATTTTTGTCTGTAGGGATAACGTTCCTATTAATACCCTTGAACTATATGTTTAACACATCTCTCACTCTGTTAATGGAGGACAGAAGAAAATGTATATATGCTGATTAGCATTGTAAATGTGTGGCCACGTCTGTGGTAGAAAATAATAATAATAAAAAAAAATAATATCTTTCAGGACACTTTCCTCCGTTTTATGAGCCGTCGAAAAGAAGTTCCTGTAAAACAGTGTAATAGGAGGTACAGGTGTTGTGTTAGTTGACTCTTCAGAGGTTGCATGGCGTTTCACCTTTCTTTTTATGACGTCTTCAACATAACCGTTAGAGAAGTCATTGTTTACTAGGACCTGCCTTACCCTATAGAGTTCTTCATCGACTTGCTTCCATCCTGAGCTGTGACTGAGAGCCCGGTCGACGTAATATATAATATAATAGTAATATAAGCAATAAATATAAATATATATATTTATATATTTATAGATTTAAATATTTATATTATATATTTATATATAATATATCTTACCTAATAGCCAGAACTGCGCTACTTGGCCTATTAAGCAAAGCTCGATTATCTCCTAACCAAACCGAGTTTGTAACTCATGTTCTTAACATAATATTAACATAATATTAACAGGAATAAACCAATTTGGAAAGAAATATTTGAAATTAATGAAAACCACTCTCTCTCTCTGTTAGGCAAATCAGGCCTTGCATAATAGGGCGAATAGTGTGATTCCGGCTATTAGGTACAATATACATTGTACTATATACAATATATATATATATATATATATATATATATATATATATATATATATATATATATATATATATATATATATATATATATAAACTATTCATTATCATTTGTCAATAAAGGATTATTGACAATAAAGTTGTTTATCTCAGGAATTAATTATGTTTGGAATTGTATTGATCTATTAATTAATAATCCTGGTCACAAGCCTCTATAATGCAGACGATGAGTCACAATAACGGGGCTGAAGATGTGATGCCACTCATCAGATGATGGAGGAGACGACGACGTTTCGGTCCGTCCTGGACCATTATGGAGTCGATAATGGTCCAGAACGGACCGAAACGTCGCCGTCACCTCATCTTCTGGTGTGTCGTTTGATCAACAAACCTTTGGAATTTCTTAAGCTTTTATAAGACTCTGTGTACTAGCCTAATCATGTTCCAATTTAGCCTAAGATGTTCTCTAGTGGCTCTAGGCTCTAGGGGAGGCTCTAGGTGAGGCTCTAGGTGAGGCTCTAGGATCGAGCTTCAGCTCTAGGCTCTATCTTTTTCAACTCCCGACTCATTTCTATCATACGTACATTTAAGGCTCTGTATTGTTTTAGCCTCAACTACCTCCTCTAATTCATTAGTTACTTATTACTCTTAAACTAAATGTTTCCTTACTTCCTTATGACCCATATGTGTAAATACGCCTCCATAGGATCTCGTATGTCGCGACCATGTCTCTCTTGTCTCCTAATGTGGTAAGTTCCAGCATCCTTAGAATGTGTGAGTGTGTGTGTGTTTGTACTCACCTAGTTGCTTGCAGGGGTTGAGCTCTGGCTCTTTGATCCCGCCTCTCAACCGTCAATCAACAGGTGTACAGGTTCCTGAGCCTATCGGGCTCTGTCATATCTACACTTGAAACTGTGTATGGAGTCAGCCTCCACCACATCACTGTCTAATGCATTCCATTTGTCAACCACTCTGACACTAAAAAAGTTCTTTCTAATATCTCTGTGGCTCATTTGGGCACTCAGTTTCCACCTGTGTCTCCTTGTGCGTGTGCCCCTTGTGTTAAATAGCCTGTCTTTATCTACCCTATCAATTCCCTTCAGAATCTTGAATGTGGTGATCATGTCCCCCCTAACTCTTCTGTCTTCCAGCGAAGTGAGGTTTAATTCCCGTAGTCTCTCCTCGTAGCTCATACCTCTCAGCTCGGGTACTAGTCTGGTGGCAAACCTTTGAACCTTTTCCAGTTTAGTCTTATCCTTGACTAGATATGGACTCCATGCTGGGGCTGCATACTCCAGGATTGGCCTGACATATGTGGCATGCAAAGTTCTGAATGATTCTTTACACAAGTTTCTGAATGCCGTTCGTATGTTGGGCAGCCTAGCATATGCCGCTGATGTTATCCTCTTGATATGTGCTGCAGGAGACAGGTCTGGCGTGATATCAACCCCCAAGACTTTTTCTTTCTCTGACTCCTGAAGAATTTCCTCTCCCAGATGATACCTTGTATCTGGCCTCCTGCTCCCTACACCTATCTTCATTACATTACATTTGGTTGGGTTGAACTCTAACAACCATTTGTTCGACCATTCCTTCAGCTTGTCTAGGTCTTCTTGAAGCCTCAAACAGTCCTCTTCTGTTTTAATCCTTCTCATAATTTTAGCATCATCCGCAAACATTGAGAGAAAGGAATCGATACCCTCCGGGAGATCATTTACATTTATCAGAAAAAAGATAGGACCGAGTACAGAGCCCTGTGGGACTCCACTGGTGACTTCACGCCAATCGGAGGTCTCACCCCTCACCGTAACTCTCTGCTTCCTATTGCTTAGGTACTCCCTTATCCACTGGAGCACCTTACCAGCTACACCTGCCTGTCTCTCCAGCTTATGTACCAGCCTCTTATGCGGTACTGTGTCAAAGGCTTTCCGACAATCCAAGAAAATGCAGTCCGCCCAGCCCTCTCTTTCTTGCTTAATCTTTGTCACCTGATCGTAGAATTCTATCAAGCCTGTAAGGCAAGTGTGTGTGAGTGAGTGTGTGTGTGGCTTAATGCCGCTCAGTGTACTTCTTTCAGAGACTTATACTAAATACTAAAATACAAAGCAACGTAATCTTAACGTTTTCTATGCATCGGCCTTACGTCTGGTTAGACAAAATAGTTGTTTTTATTTAGAGAGTGACAAATTGGTGTGTGTTTACCCCTCCCCTCCTCGTGGAGGGGAGGGGTAATAGTGGGGCCTCGTAGCCTGGTGGATAGCGCGCAGGGCTCGTAATTCTGTGGCGCGGGTTCGATTCCCGCACGAGGCAGAAACAAATGGGCAAAGTTTCTTTCACCTGAATGCCCCTGTTACCTAGCAGTAAATAGGTACTTGGGTGTTAGTCAGCTGTCACGGGCTGCTTCCTGGGGGTGGAGGCCTGGTCAAGGACCGGGCCGCGGGGACACTAAAAGCCCCGAAATCAACTCAAGATAACCTCAAGATAACCTCCCCCTAGTTCCTCACACACCCCACTTTCCCCCCCCCCCCCCACTCACCCTCATTTTTTCTCATACACTCCCCCCCCCCTGGCTTTGCCCCCCTCCCTTCTTTGCTCCCCCCCCCCCTGGATTTGCACCCCCCTGGCTTTGCCACCCCCCCCCCCCATCCCCGCACCAACGATAGGAAACTTACCTTTAACAACCGTGGTCGACTAAGTTATGTTAACACAAACTGGGACTCAAAGCTCTTTACACCCCCCCCCCCCCCCTTCCCTCTACCCCTTCCCTGCCTTCCCCCTCACCTCCTTTCCTCCTCCTCCTCCTCCTCCTGTATTTTTGTAAACTGTTTACAAAGTGAAAACTCGAAATTAGATTTTCGGGTTTTCCTCTCTGTCGGCGATTTTCCCGCGCTGATTTTAATGTAAAATTTATCCCTTTGTCAACTACCTCGACTCTGCTTTTTGGTGTCGAAATTAAATTTCCAGTTTGTCAGTTAAGGGAAATATTTTCACTGTACTTGTTAGGGAGAGACGAGATTACAACAAACATTGTGCCAGCCTTGTACATTGCGTGGAGGGCCACCACCGGCACAAGCCACCGGCCACTAATTAGAGCCTCCTGGCCCTTATGGCCCTGTGGCTCAGGGTCTGGAACGCCGCGAGCGCCGCGAGGCCGCCGTAACTCCCCGGTGTCGCGCCGCGTATTCCCATTTTCTATGAACTGGTGCGAACACGTTGCTAACAAGTGATGAAGGATTTCACGGCCGGCTGGGCGCCTCGTCCCAAACCATCGCCGGAAAATTATACGAGATTGCTGATGTCGATGATTAAATCCAGAGCGATCGTTGGGGCGGCGTCTAGCGGTCGATGGCGGTAGTATCGGCGATGGCGGACCGTGGCGCCTGACGCCAGAGAGGGGCGTGCTTGGACGAAGAGCTCTGGAAACTGCCGCAGGCGTGTGGATGTGTGTGTGTGTGTGTGTGTGTGTGTGTGTGTGTGTGTGTGTGTGTGTGTGTGGTGGGAGGGGGGCGCTGGGAAGGGGGTGCGCCGCATCTCTGTGAGGAGGCGGCGAGCGTGGATAATGAGTGAGTAATGTTATTTTGATTAAAACATCACCGATTCACGCGTGCAAACCATCAAAGCTCAAGCTGCCAAGGCTTCTGATGAGATTATTTTCCGTGTCGCGACTTTTCTCTCTCACTCTCTCTCACACTCTCTCTCTCTCTCTCTCTCTCTCACTCTAACTCATTTCCATGCTTTGACCAGACACGAGACGGGGAAAATGTTGACGGAGCAGAGAAGGGAAAACATGAGTTGGACAACACTGATTTTTGGGTCTAAAAGGAGTGGACAAATTTTAGGAAGAGGAAAATTTTGTAGGAGAGAGAGAGAGAGGAGGAAATTTTAAAAGGAGTTAGGGAATTGTTTGGAGGGATTAGCCCCGCGAAAAGGAGTGAAAGAATTTTTTTTTTACAGAGTTGCGTCGGGGAAAAATAATTGACGTAGGGAAAAATTCCCCTTGAATATATTTTTAAATGGATTAACAAACTGTTTGTGCGTGAGCATGGGTGAGTTCTTGCCTAGGTATTCACCTAGTTGTGCTTGCGGGGGTTGAGCTTTGCTCTTTCGGCCCGCCTCTCAACTGTCAATCAACTGTTTACACACACACACCAGGAAGCAGCCCGTGACAGCTGACTAACTCTCAGGTTCTAGGTAACAGGGGCATTCAGGGTGAAAGAAACTTTGCCCATTTGTTTCTGCCTCGTGCGGGAATCGAACCCGCGCCACAGAATTACGAGCCCTGCGCACTATCCACCAGGCTACGACGCCCCTGTAATAACTAGTTGAGTACTCACCTAGTTATGCTTGGCAGGGGGTTGAGCTTCAGCTCCGTCCTTCTCATTTCCTGCCTCTCACCCTACAGTCAACTGGTGCACAAGTTCCTGAGCCCGACTTCCTCTCTCATACCTATACAGGAAGTTGTGTTTATAAACACGCCTTCCCACACCTTATGCTTCTTACTGCATTCTATCTCCTCACTATTTTTCAACATATAAAAATTCTTTCCAGGTCATTGAGGTATTTAGTGCCCATCTGTGTCCCCTTGTTCGTGCTCTAAATAATCTGCCCTCATTATCTCGGTATTTTCTACTGGATATCTTGTATGTGGTACTCATGTCTACTTTGTATCTTCTCTCTTCCAGTGGAGTGAGGTGTAACACCGGTTTCCTTGTAGCTCATACCTCTCAGTTTTGGGACTAGTCTGGTGCCATACCTCTGAACTTTCTCTAACTTGGTTTCGTGTTTAGCGAGATAAAGACTACACACAGGTGCTGCATGTTCCAGAATTGGTATGACATACGTGATATAGAAGCGCTTGAACGACTGTGCATTAAGAGTCATGAGGACGATATGCAGCTAAGGATATTAGTCTGATTAGTAAGCATTTGGTGACAACCTTCCTCTTTCTCCGATTGATTGATGAAGAGCAAGCCACCCAAGAGGTGGCACGGGCATGAATAGCCCGTAAGTGGTAGATTTTTTGGAGTGAATGAGATCTTTGATCGAGAAAGGAGGATAAACTGTGTCTTGAGCACGCATTTGCGTCGTCAGTCCTTTCTATATGGCTGCTATCGCGGGGGTGATAGCAGCCATATAGAAAGTGTTTCTATATGGCTGCTGTGTTTCTGGTTTGGGACTAGAAAAGCTGAGTTTCCCCCTGGGGAAGATGTCCGAGTTTCCCCCTGGGGAAGATGTCCGAGTTTCCCCCTGGGGAAGATGTCCGAGTTTCCCCCTGGGGAAGATGTCCGAGTTTCCCCCTGGGGAAGATGTCCGAGTTTCCCCCTGGGGAAGATGTCCGAGTTTCCCCCTGGGGAAGATGTCCGAGTTTCCCCCTGGGGAAGATGTCCGAGTTTCCCCCTGGGGAAGATGTCCGAGTTTCCCCCTGGGGAAGATGTCCGAGTTTCCCCCTGAGGAAGATGTCCGAATTTCCCCCTGGGGAAGATGTCCGAGTTTCCCCCTGGGGAAGATGTCCGAGTTTCCCCCTGAGGAAGATGTCCGAGTTTCCCCCTGGGGAAGATGTCCGAGTTTCCCCCTGGGGAAGATGGTGCCACGACGACGACTATTCTCAATACAATATAGTGTCTGGGATACTCCCGGACGCAGGTTCGAATCCTCGTCACGGCCCTTGTGGATTTGTTCAGTCAGACTATTCTCGTTCCCTCCGGGTGGTTGGCCCCTGTGAGCCAAGCCGTGTGTGAGTGGGCTTCATCTTCTACACATTCCCAACACCACTAATATTGCTCTATTAGAAGTGCCACTCCCTCTCACTGGCTTTGTCGCCTTGCTTCCTTTTGATGCTGGCATATGCCTATGGTAATATTGTGTTTACAACAGTGTTTTTTGTTTACAACAGTGTTTTTTGTTTACATTGGTGATTGTAAAAGAACGCATCAGGCTCTTTTAAGTTGATTTTGTTTGTATTTAATCTGGTTAGTTTGTGACAATGTAAATATTGGTATACATACCAGATCTTGGGGTTCTGATTAGATCTTAAGTATCCTGTGTACTAAACGTACGCGTATACTAAGCTTGCTCGTAAACTAAGTGTCCTCGTATAATAAGCTTACTCGTATAATAAGGGGGGTGTCACAAGGGAAGGAGGGGGGGAAGGGGAGGAGAGAGTACTTACCTCACCTAGTCGTACTCACCTAGTTGTGCTTGCGGATGTTAAGCTTCAACTCTCTGGTCCCGCGTTTCAACTGTCAATCAACTGATGTACAGGTTCCTGAGCCTACTGGGCTCTATCATATCTACATTTGAAACTGTGTATGGAGTCAGCCTCCACCACATCACTGCCTAATGCATTCCATTTGTCAACCACTCTGACACTGAAAAAGTTCTTTTTAATGTCTCTGTGGCTCATCTGGGTAATAAGTTTCCACCTGTGTCCCCTTGTTCGCGTTCCACCCGTGCTGAAGAGTTTGTCTTTGGCCACCCTGTCAATTCCCCTGAGAATTGTGTAGGTGGTAATCATGTCTCCCCTTACTCTTCTGTTTTCTAGAGATGTGAGGTACAGCTCCCTTAGCATTTCCTCGTAGCTCATACCTCTCAGTTCCGGACGAGTCTGGTGGCATACCTCTGAATCTTCTCTAACTTTGTCTTGTGTTTAACTAGGTATGGACTCCAGGCTGGAGCTGCATACTCCAGGATTGGTCTAACATAAGTGGTATACAGGGTCCTGAACGATTCCTTACAAAAGTTTCTAAAGGCAGTTCTTATGTTGGCCAGTCTAGCATATGCCGCTGATGATATTCTTTTGATGTGGGCTTCTGGGGACAGGTTCGGTGCGATATCAACCCCCAAATCTTTTTCTCTATTTCACCTATAGGAAATCACCTCCCAGATGGTACATTTGTTCAGCCTTCTGCTCCCTTCACCTAATTTTATTACTTTTCACTTTCCTGAGCTGAACTTTAGTAGCCATTTTCTAGACCATTCCATCAGTTTGTCCAGGTCGTCTTGTGGTCTCTGTCTATCATCTGTCTTGATTCTTCTCGTATTTTTTTTTGCATCATCAGCAACCATTGAGAGGAAAGAGTCTATACCCACTGGAAGATCGTTTACATATATTAGAAACATGATGGGTCCAAGTACAGAGCCCTGTGGGACTCCGCTAATGACATCTCGCCACTCTGATGTCTCCCCCCTCACAGTTACTCGCTGTTTCCTGTTGCTTAGATACTCCCTTATCCACTGGAGCACCTAATATTTTACTCCTGCCTGTTGCTCCAACTTTTGTAACGGCTTTTGGGAGGTACTGTGTCAAAGGCTTTCTGACATTCCAAGAAAATGCAGTCTGCCCACCGATCCCTTTCTTGCCTAATTTTTGCTGCTTGGTCATAGAATTCTATTAAACCTGTGAGGCACGATTTACCATCTCTGAACCCATGTTGGTGGTGTGTTACAAAGCTATTTCCTTCCAGATGCTCTACGAGCCTTTTCCTCACGATCTTCTCCATCACCTTGCATGGTATACAAGTTAGGGAAACTGGCCTGTAGTTCAGTGCCTCTTGTCTGTCATCCTTGTAGTGTGTGTGTACTCACCTATTTGTACTCACCTATTTGTCCTTGCGGGGGTTGAGCTCTGGCTCTTTGGTCCCGAATCTCAACTGTCAATCAACTGGTGTACAGGTTCCTGAGCCTATTGGGCTCTATCATATCTACACTTGAAACTGTGTATGGAGTCAGCCTCCACCACATCGCTGCTTAATGCATTCCATTTGTCAACTACTCTGTCGCTAAAAAATTGTGTGTGTGTGTGTGTGTGTGTGTGTGTGTGTGTGTGTGTGTGTGTGTGTGTGTGTGTGTGTGTGTGTGTACTCACCTAGTTGTACTCACCTAGTTGTGTTTGCGGGGGTTGAGCTCTGGCTCTTTGGTCCCGCCTCTCAACCGTCAATCAACAGGTGTACAGATTCCTGAGCCTATCGGGCTCTGTCATATCTACACTTGAAACTGTGTATGGAGTCAGCCTCCACCACATCACCCCCTAATGCATTCCATTTGTCAACCACTCTGACACTAAAAAAGTTCTTTCTAATATCTCTGTGGCTCATTTGGGCACTCAGTTTCCACCTGTGTCCCCTAGTACGTGTGCCCCTTGTGTTAAATAGACTGTCTTTATCTACCCTATCAATCCCCTTCAGAATCTTGAATGTGGTGATCATGTCCCCCCTAACTCTTCTGTCTTCCAGCGAAGTGAGGTTTAATTCCCGTAGTCTCTCCTCGTAGCTCATACCTCTCAGCTCGGGTACTAGTCTGGTGGCAAACCTTTGAACCTTTTCCAGTTTAGTCTTATCCTTGACTAGATATGGACTCCATGCTGGGGCTGCATACTCCAGGATTGGCCTGACATATGTGGTATACAAAGTTCTGAATGATTCTTTACACAAGTTTCTGAATGCCGTTCGTATGTTGGCCAGCCTGGCATATGCCGCTGATGTTATCCGCTTGATATGTGCTGCAGGAGACAGGTCTGGCGTGATATCAACCCCCAAGTCTTTTTCCTTCTCTGACTCCTGAAGAATTTCCTCTCCCAGATGATACCTTGTATCTGGCCTCCTGCTCCCTACACCTATCTTCATTACATTACATTTGGTTGGGTTAAACTCTAACAACCATTTGTTCGACCATTCCTTCAGCTTGTCTAGGTCTTCTTGAAGCCTCAAACAGTCCTCTTCTGTTTTAATCCTTCTCATAATTTTAGCATCGTCCGCAAACATTGAGAGAGTGTGTGTGACACACACATTGTGTGTGTGTCTGTGTGTGTGTGTGTGTGTGTGTGTGTGTGTGTGTGTGTGTGTGTGTGTGTGTGTGTGTGTGTGTGTGTGTGTGTGTGTGGAGGCAGCTCTGCAGTGCCTCAAACACCGACTCTCACACATGTGGTGCATCAAGGCATCAGAGACGGAGGTAATTCAAGCGTGATCTGCCTTCGGTCTAAAGTTGTTTATTGAATGTGATGCTTAATTGTGGCGCGAGGAGCATCTGCCTGCCTGCTTGTACACCTGCTTGCTTGCACACCTGCTTGTATGTCTGCCTGCTTGTACACCTGCTTGCTTGCACACCTGCTTGTATGTCTGCCTGCTTGCTTGTACACCTGCTTGTATGTCTGCCTGCTTGCTTGTACACCTGCTTGTATGTCTGCCTGCTTGTACACCTGCTTGCTTGCACACCTGCTTGTATGTCTGCCTGCTTGCTTGTACACCTGCTTTTATGTCTGCCTGCTTGTACACCTGCTTGCTTGCACACCTGCTTGTATGTCTGCCTGCTTGCTTGTACACCTGCTTGTATGTCTGCCTGCTTGCTTGTACACCTGCTTGTACACCTGCTTGCTTGCACACCTGCTTGTATGTCTGCCTGCCTGCTTGTACACCTGCTAATATGTCTGCCTGCCTTCTTGTACACCTGCTTGTATGTCTGCCTGTTTGCTTGTACACCTGCTTGTATGTCTGCCTGCCTGCTTGTACACCTGCTTGAATGTCTGCCTGCTTGCACACCTGCTTGTATGTCTGCCTGCTTGTACACCTGCTTGTATGTCTGCCTGCTTGCTTGTACACCTGCTTGTACACCTGCTTGTATGTCTGCCTGCTTGTACACCTGCTTGTATGTATGCCAGCTTGCTTGTACACCTGCTTGTATGTCTGCCTGCCTGCTTGTACACCTGCTTGTATGTCTGCCTGCTTGTACACCTGCTTGTATGTCTGCCTGCTTGCTTGTACACCTGCTTGTATGTCTGCCTGCCTGCTTGTACACCTGCTTGTATGTCTGCCTGCTTGCACACCTGCTTGTATGTCTGCCTGCTTGTACACCTGCTTGTATGTCTGCCTGCCTGCTTGTACACCTGCTTGTATGTCTGCCTGCTTGTACACCTGCTTGTATGTCTGCCTGCTTGCTTGTACACCTGCTTGTATGTCTGCCTGCCTGCTTGTACACCTGCTTGTATGTCTGCCTGCTTGCTTGTACACCTGCTTGTATGTCTGCCTGCTTGCTTGTACACCTGCTTGTATGTCTGCCTGCTTGTACACTTGCTTGTATGTCTGCCTGCTTGCTTGTACACCTGCTTGTATGTCTGCCTGCCTGCTTGTACACCTGCTTGTATGTCTGCCTGCTTGTACACCTGCTTGTGTGTCTGCCTGCCTGCTTGTACACCTGCTTGTATGTCTGCCTGCCTGCTTGTACACCTGATTGTATGTCTGCCTGCCTGCTTGCACACCTGCTTGTATGTCTGCCTACCTGCTTGCACACCTGCTTGTATGTACTCACCTAGTTGTACTCACCTAGTTGTGCTTGCGGGGGTTGAGCTCTGGCTCTTTGGTCCCGCCTCTCAACCGTCAATCAACAGGTGTACAGGTTCCTGAGCCTATTGGGCTCTATCATATCTACACTTGAAACTGTGTATGGAGTCAGCCTCCACCACATCACTTCCTAATGCATTCCATTTGTCAACCACTCTGACACTAAAAAAGTTCTTTCTAATATCTCTGTGGCTCATTTGGGCACTCAGTTTCCACCTGTGTCCCCTAGTGCGTGTGCCCCTTGTGTTAAATAGCCTGTCTTTATCAACCCTGTCGATTCCCTTGAGAATCTTGAATGTGGTGATCATGTCCCCCCTAACTCTTCAGTCTTCCAACGAAGTGAGGTTCAATTCCCGTAGTCTCTCCTCGTAGCTCATACCTCTCAGCTCGGGTACTAGTCTGGTGGCAAACCTTTGAACCTTTTCCAGTTTAGTTTTATGCTTGACTAGATATGGACTCCATGCTGGAGCCGCATACTCCAGGATTGGTCTGACATATGTGGTGTATAATGTTCTGAAAGATTCCTTACACAAGTTTCTAAAGGCCGTTCTTATGTTAGCCAACCTGGCATATGCTGCTAATGTTATCCTCTTGATATGAGCTTCAGGGGACAGGTCTGGCGTGATATCAACCCCCAGGTCTTTCTCTCTCTCTCTGACTCTTGAAGTATTTCATCTCCCAAGTGATACCTTGTATCTGGTCTCCTGCTTCCTACCCCTATCTTCATTACATTACATTTGCTTGGGTTAAACTCTAACATCCATTTGTTCGACCATTCCTGCAGCTTGTCCAGGTCTTTTTGAAGCCTCAAGCTGTCCTCCTCTGTCTTAATCCTTCTCATAATTTTGGCGTCGTCAGCAAACATTGAGAGGAATGATTCTATACCCTCTGGGAGATCATTTACGTATATCAGAAACAGGATAGGTTCAAGCACAGAGCCCTGTGGGACTCCACTGGTGACTTCACGCCATTCTGAGGTCTCACCCCTCACTATAACTCTCTGCTTTCTATTGCTTAGGTACTCCCTTATCCACTGGAGCGCCCTACCAGTTACTCCTGCCTGTTTCTCCAGCTTATGCATCAACGTTTTATGGGGTACTGTGTCAAAGGCTTTCCGACAGTCCAAAAAATGCAGTCCGCCCACCCTTCTCTTTCTTGCTTAATCTTTGTCACCTGATCATAGAATTCTATCAAGCCTGTAAGGCAAGATTTACCCTCCCTGAACCCATGTTGATGGGTTGTCACGAAGTCTCTTCTCTCCAGTGTCTTGTATGTCTGCCTGCTTGGACACCTGTTTGTATGTACTCACCTAATTGTGCTTGCGGGGGTTGAGCTCTGGCTCTTTGGTCCAGCCTCTCAATTGTCAATCAACTGGTGTACAGATTCCTGAGCCTACTGGGCTCTATCATATCTACATTAGAAGCTGTGTATGGAGTCAGCCTCCACCACATCACTGCCTAATGCATTCCATCTGTTAACTACTCTGACACTGAAAAAGTTCTTTCTAACGTACCTGTGGCTTATTTGGGTACTCAGCTTCCACCTGTGTCCCCTTGTTCGCGTACCACCCGTGTTAAACAGTTTTCTATATCTACCCTGTCAATTCCTCTGAGAATTTTGTAGGTCGTGATCATGTCTCCCCTTACTCTTCTGTCTTCCTGTGTCGTGAGATGCATTTTCCGTCTGCCTCCCTGCCTGCTTGCATGCCAGCCGCCCTACTTGTCTGTAGACGAAGCTGGAGAAATGTCAGAGGTTTGCCATTAGGCTAGTCGCAGACTTAAGAGGCATGAGTTACGAGGAAAGACTGCGTGAACTGCACCTCACGACACTGGAAGGCAGAAGAGCTTGGGGAGACATGATCATCACATACAAAATTCTCAGGGGAATTGACAGGGTAGATAAGAATGGATTATTTAACACGGGTGGTACACACACAAGGGGACACAAGTGAAAACTGAGTACCCAAATGAGCCACAGAAACATTAGAAAGAACTTTTTCAGTGTCAGGGTAGATAATAAATGGAATGCATTAGGCAGTGATGTGGTGGAGGCTGACTCCATACACAGTTTCAAATGTGGGGAAATTCTTCCAACATATAGTTTACTATAATCATAAATTAATTAAATGGCCTGTATGAATATGTTACATGAATGGACTGTATAAATTTTTTACATGAATGGACTGTATAAGATTTAATGGTTAGTTGAATACTTCCACTTTCACAGTATTTGGGGGGTAGATTTAATACTACTAAATCTACCTGGTGAACTTAATATAATTGCATAATTTCAATAATAAAGTTTATAAACAAATAATAGTTATGGAGTTAGTAAACTAACTACAATATCATAACTAAATGTTTGTCAGCTTAGCTGTCGAGCATATAATGAGAAATGCATCTGACAGCCTCCCGAAATCAGTATAATCCTGTGAATAAATGTAGTGTAGCGTAGTGTAGTGTAGTGTAGTATAATCCTATCTCAACGTGATGGCGTCGTAGACACGAAAGTCACCACTTAAGATGACCCGCTCTCTTAGATATACCTCCACGCTGTGGAAAAAAATGCAATTTCTATTGAATTACAATCATATTAACTAAGTTCCATCGAAGGGATCGCCCGATTTACGGGATTAAACTTACTAGGCTTGTTTGATGTTCCTACGTCCTAACGATCGGATAATCTAAGACTATTATGGCCATAAAGAATGATTAGATTAACTAATCCGACCGGACGTGGTGTCCCCAATGTTGGATAAAGCAGGTAGCAACGTCTGGGATTCGTTATTGCACGGATGATCCCAGATTAAAGCGATACAAAGTGGCAAGCTTCACGGGACACTAGACTATACGGTTCCCGCCGAGCAAGTCACGCGCGCGCCCTCTACCTTCCTATCCGCGCGTAATCTCGTCATACATGTCACGATGCTTTACCCTGTCTTACTATCTAATAACGACGTTACCGACGTTATTTTACGTTGTAATAATGCACTTCAAACATCAACAGACGAGTTTCCGTTGTTTATATTATTGAACCGAAGTGTCATTAGAGGAAAAACACATGTGGATAAATGATATTCAGTTCATTTTATTCAACCGGAATCGGCTGATCGCGGGTGTGGAAAATTCTACCTAGAAATGGAGGTATTATTTATGTTAAATCCATTTATGAATCAAATCAAATTCCTATCTAAATTACCTAGTAAATTAAACAAAGGTTAAACTGGGTTTAATTCGATTTGTATAAAGAGTTTGTAGGAAGAATTTGGCAGCACTACGCTACTTAACAGTAATGTTAGTAAATTTAATTTCCTAGCACAAGAAATTTATCTTATCGTACTAAGGGTTAGTACTTAGGGTGTCGGAAATTTCCGATATCAAATGTAAATATGATAGAGCCCAGTAGGCTTAGGATCCTGTAAAAAAGTTGACTGACAGTTGAGAGGCGAGACCAAAGAGCCACAGCTCAACCCCCCGCAAGCACAACTATATATATATATATATATATATATATATATATATATATATATATATATATATATATATATATATATATATTTATATATATATATATATATATATATATATATATATATATATATATATATATATATATATATATATATATATATATATATATATATGAGAGAAGAGGAATGCTGGAACGAGGTGCATCCACCCCCCCCCCCCCTCCGGTTACATTCGAGAACTAGGCACAACTCCTCTGTATTGACCCACCAGCCTGGCCAGGCCTCACCAAGCCTCACCCAACCACTTACGAAACCTGTACATCTTTCTCCAATCATGGCGGCTTTGTTTACATTTATTAAACAGTGTTTGGCCTTCGAAGTACTACGAGGTTGTTTATAACATTAATATCTCTGTGTTGTGAAGTTTCCACCCTTGTAAACTATTTATATATGTATATATATATATATATATATATATATATATATATATATATATATATATATATATATATATATATATATATATATATATATATATATATATACATATATTAAATAGTTTACAAGGGTGGAAACTTCACAACACAGAGATATTAATGTTATAAACAACCTCGTAGTACTTCGAAGGCCAAACACTGTTTAATAAATGTAAACAAAGCCGCCATGATTGGAGAAAGATGTACAGGTTTCGTAAGTGGTTGGGTGAGGCTTGGTGAGGCCTGGCCAGGCTGGTGGGTCAATACAGAGGAGTTGTGCCTAGTTCTCGAATGTAACCGGAGGGGGGGGGGGGGGGTGGATGCACCTCGTTCCAGCATTCCTCTTCTCTCATATATATATATATATATATATATATATATATATATATATATATATATATATATATATATATATATATATATATATATATATATATATAAATATATATATATATATATATATATATATATATATATATATATATATATATATATATATATATAGTTGTGCTTGCGGGGGGTTGAGCTGTGGCTCTTTGGTCTCGCCTCTCAACTGTCAGTCAACTTTTTTACAGGATCCTAAGCCTACTGGGCTCTATCATATTTACATTTGATATCGGAAATTTCCGACACCCTAAGTATTAACCCTTAGTACGATAAGATAAATTTCTTGTGCTAGGAAATTAAATTTACTAACATTACTGTCAAGTAGCGTAGTGCTGCCAAATTCTTCCTACAAACTCTTTATACAAATCGAATTAAACCCAGTTTAACCTTTGTTTAATTTACTAGGTAATTTAGATAGGAATTTGATTTGATTCATAAATGGATTTAACATAAATAATACCTCCATTTCTAGGTAGAATTTTCCACACCCGCGATCAGCCGATTCCGGTTGAATAAAATGAACTGAATATCATTTATCCACATGTGTTTTTCCTCTAATGACACTTCGGTTCAATAATATAAACAACGGAAACTCGTCTGTTGATGTTTGAAGTGCATTATTACAACGTAAAATAACGTCGGTAACGTCGTTATTAGATAGTAAGACAGGGTAAAGCATCGTGACATGTATGACGAGATTACGCGCGGATAGGAAGGTAGAGGGCGCGCGCGTGACTTGCTCGGCGGGAACCGTATAGTCTAGTGTCCCGTGAAGCTTGCCACTTTGTATCGCTTTAATCTGGGATCATCCGTGCAATAACGAATCCCAGACGTTGCTACCTGCTTTATCCAACATTGGGGACACCACGTCCGGTCGGATTAGTTAATCTAATCATTCTTTATGGCCATAATAGTCTTAGATTATCCGATCGTTAGGACGTAGGAACATCAAACAAGCCTAGTAAGTTTAATCCCGTAAATCGGGCGATCCCTTCGATGGAACTTAGTTAATATGATTGTAATTCAATAGAAATTGCATTTTTTTTCCACAGCGTGGAGGTATATCTAAGAGAGCGGGTCATCTTAAGTGGTGACTTTCGTGTCTACGACGCCATCACGTTGAGATAGGATTATACTACACTACACTACACTACGCTACACTACATTTATTCACAGGATTATACTGATTTCGGGAGGCTGTCAGATGCATTTCTCATTATATGCTCGACAGCTAAGCTGACAAACATTTAGTTATGATATTGTAGTTAGTTTACTAACTCCATAACTATTATTTGTTTATAAACTTTATTATTGAAATTATGCAATTATATTAAGTTCACCAGGTAGATTTAGTAGTATTAAATCTACCCCCCAAATACTGTGAAAGTGGAAGTATTCAACTAACCATTAAATCTTATACAGTCCATTCATGTAAAAAATTTATACAGTCCATTCATGTAACATATTCATACAGGCCATTTAATTAATTTATGATTATAGTAAACTATATGTTGGAAGAATTTCCCCACATTTGAAACTGTGTATGGAGTCAGCCTCCACCACATCACTGCCTAATGCATTCCATTTATTATCTACCCTGACACTGAAAAAGTTCTTTCTAATGTTTCTGTGGCTCATTTGGGTACTCAGTTTTCACTTGTGTCCCCTTGTGTGTGTACCACCCGTGTTAAATAATCCATTCTTATCTACCCTGTCAATTCCCCTGAGAATTTTGTATGTGATGATCATGTCTCCCCAAGCTCTTCTGCCTTCCAGTGTCGTGAGGTGCAGTTCACGCAGTCTTTCCTCGTAACTCATGCCTCTTAAGTCTGCGACTAGCCTAATGGCAAACCTCTGACATTTCTCCAGCTTCGTCTACAGACAAGTAGGGCGGCTGGCATGCAAGCAGGCAGGGAGGCAGACGGAAAATGCATCTCACGACACAGGAAGACAGAAGAGTAAGGGGAGACATGATCACGACCTACAAAATTCTCAGAGGAATTGACAGGGTAGATATAGAAAACTGTTTAACACGGGTGGTACGCGAACAAGGGGACACAGGTGGAAGCTGAGTACCCAAATAAGCCACAGGTACGTTAGAAAGAACTTTTCAGTGTCAGAGTAGTTAACAGATGGAATGCATTAGGCAGTGATGTGGTGGAGGCTGACTCCATACACAGCTTCTAATGTAGATATGATAGAGCCCAGTAGGCTCAGGAATCTGTACACCAGTTGATTGACAATTGAGAGGCTGGACCAAAGAGCCAGAGCTCAACCCCCGCAAGCACAATTAGGTGAGTACATACAAACAGGTGTCCAAGCAGGCAGACATACAAGACACTGGAGAGAAGAGACTTCGTGACAACCCATCAACATGGGTTCAGGGAGGGTAAATCTTGCCTTACAGGCTTGATAGAATTCTATGATCAGGTGACAAAGATTAAGCAAGAAAGAGAAGGGTGGGCGGACTGCATTTTTTGGACTGTCGGAAAGCCTTTGACACAGTACCCCATAAAACGTTGATGCATAAGCTGGAGAAACAGGCAGGAGTAACTGGTAGGGCGCTCCAGTGGATAAGGGAGTACCTAAGCAATAGAAAGCAGAGAGTTATAGTGAGGGGTGAGACCTCAGAATGGCGTGAAGTCACCAGTGGAGTCCCACAGGGCTCTGTGCTTGAACCTATCCTGTTTCTGATATACGTAAATGATCTCCCAGAGGGTATAGAATCATTCCTCTCAATGTTTGCTGACGACGCCAAAATTATGAGAAGGATTAAGACAGAGGAGGACAGCTTGAGGCTTCAAAAAGACCTGGACAAGCTGCAGGAATGGTCGAACAAATGGATGTTAGAGTTTAACCCAAGCAAATGTAATGTAATGAAGATAGGGGTAGGAAGCAGGAGACCAGATACAAGGTATCACTTGGGAGATGAAATACTTCAAGAGTCAGAGAGAGAGAGAAAGACCTGGGGGTTGATATCACGCCAGACCTGTCCCCTGAAGCTCATATCAAGAGGATAACATTAGCAGCATATGCCAGGTTGGCTAACATAAGAACGGCCTTTAGAAACTTGTGTAAGGAATCTTTCAGAACATTATACACCACATATGTCAGACCAATCCTGGAGTATGCGGCTCCAGCATGGAGTCCATATCTAGTCAAGCATAAAACTAAACTGGAAAAGGTTCAAAGGTTTGCCACCAGACTAGTACCCGAGCTGAGAGGTATGAGCTACGAGGAGAGACTACGGGAATTGAACCTCACTTCGTTGGAAGACTGAAGAGTTAGGGGGGACATGATCACCACATTCAAGATTCTCAAGGGAATCGACAGGGTTGATAAAGACAGGCTATTTAACACAAGGGGCACACGCACTAGGGGACACAGGTGGAAACTGAGTGCCCAAATGAGCCACAGAGATATTAGAAAGAACTTTTTTAGTGTCAGAGTGGTTGACAAATGGAATGCATTAGGAAGTGATGTGGTGGAGGCTGACTCCATACACAGTTTCAAGTGTAGATATGATAGAGCCCAATAGGCTCAGGAACCTGTACACCTGTTGATTGACGGTTGAGAGGCGGGACCAAAGAGCCAGAGCTCAACCCCCGCAAGCACAACTAGGTGAGTACAACTAGGTGAGTACATACAAGCAGGTGTGCAAGCAGGTAGGCAGACATACAAGCAGGTGTGCAAGCAGGCAGGCAGACATACAATCAGGTGTACAAGCAGGCAGGCAGACATACAAGCAGGTGTACAAGCAGGCAGGCAGACACACAAGCAGGTGTACAAGCAGGCAGACATACAAGCAGGTGTACAAGCAGGCAGGCAGACATACAAGCAGGTGTACAAGCAAGCAGGCAGACATACAAGCAAGTGTACAAGCAGGCAGACATACAAGCAGGTGTACAAGCAAGCAGGCAGACATACAAGCAGGTGTACAAGCAAGCAGGCAGACATACAAGCAGGTGTACAAGCAGGCAGGCAGACATACAAGCAGGTGTACAAGCAAGCAGGCAGACATACAAGCAGGTGTACAAGCAGGCAGACATACAAGCAGGTGTACAAGCAGGCAGGCAGACATACAAGCAGGTGTACAAGCAGGCAGACATACAAGCAGGTGTGCAAGCAGGCAGACATACAAGCAGGTGTACAAGCAGGCAGGCAGACATACAAGCAGGTGTACAAGCAAGCAGGCAGACATACAAGCAGGTGTACAAGCAGGCAGACATACAAGCAGGTGTACAAGCAGGCAGGCAGACATACAAGCAGGTGTACAAGCAAGCTGGCATACATACAAGCAGGTGTACAAGCAGGCAGACATACAAGCAGGTGTACAAGCAGGTGTACAAGCAAGCAGGCAGACATACAAGCAGGTGTACAAGCAGGCAGACATACAAGCAGGTGTGCAAGCAGGCAGACATTCAAGCAGGTGTACAAGCAGGCAGGCAGACATACAAGCAGGTGTACAAGCAAACAGGCAGACATACAAGCAGGTGTACAAGAAGGCAGGCAGACATATTAGCAGGTGTACAAGCAGGCAGGCAGACATACAAGCAGGTGTGCAAGCAAGCAGGTGTACAAGCAGGTGTACAAGCAAGCAGGCAGACATACAAGCAGGTGTACAAGCAAGCAGGCAGACATACAAGCAGGTGTGCAAGCAAGCAGGTGTACAAGCAGGCAGACATAAAAGCAGGTGTACAAGCAAGCAGGCAGACATACAAGCAGGTGTGCAAGCAAGCAGGTGTACAAGCAGGCAGACATACAAGCAGGTGTACAAGCAAGCAGGCAGACATACAAGCAGGTGTACAAGCAAGCAGGCAGACATACAAGCAGGTGTGCAAGCAAGCAGGTGTACAAGCAGGCAGACATACAAGCAGGTGTGCAAGCAAGCAGGTGTACAAGCAGGCAGGCAGATGCTCCTCGCGCCACAATTAAGCATCACATTCAATAAACAACTTTAGACCGAAGGCAGATCACGCTTGAATTACCTCCGTCTCTGATGCCTTGATGCACCACATGTGTGAGAGTCGGTGTTTGAGGCACTGCAGAGCTGCCTCCACACACACACACACACACACACACACACACACACACACACACACACACACACACACACACACACACACACACACACACAGACACACACACAATGTGTGTGTCACACACACTCTCTCAATGTTTGCGGACGATGCTAAAATTATGAGAAGGATTAAAACAGAAGAGGACTGTTTGAGGCTTCAAGAAGACCTAGACAAGCTGAAGGAATGGTCGAACAAATGGTTGTTAGAGTTTAACCCAACCAAATGTAATGTAATGAAGATAGGTGTAGGGAGCAGGAGGCCAGATACAAGGTATCATCTGGGAGAGGAAATTCTTCAGGAGTCAGAGAAGGAAAAAGACTTGGGGGTTGATATCACGCCAGACCTGTCTCCTGCAGCACATATCAAGCGGATAACATCAGCGGCATATGCCAGGCTGGCCAACATACGAACGGCATTCAGAAACTTGTGTAAAGAATCATTCAGAACTTTGTATACCACATATGTCAGGCCAATCCTGGAGTATGCAGCCCCAGCATGGAGTCCATATCTAGTCAAGGATAAGACTAAACTGGAAAAGGTTCAAAGGTTTGCCACCAGACTAGTACCCGAGCTGAGAGGTATGAGCTACGAGGAGAGACTACGGGAATTAAACCTCACTTCGCTGGAAGACAGAAGAGTTAGGGGGGACATGATCACCACATTCAAGATTCTGAAGGGGATTGATAGGGTAGATAAAGACAGTCTATTTAACACAAGGGGCACACGTACTAGGGGACACAGGTGGAAACTGAGTGCCCAAATGAGCCACAGAGATATTAGAAAGAACTTTTTTAGTGTCAGAGTGGTTGACAAATGGAATGCATTAGGGGGTGATGTGGTGGAGGCTGACTCCATACACAGTTTCAAGTGTAGATATGACAGAGCCCGATAGGCTCAGGAATCTGTACACCTGTTGATTGACGGTTGAGAGGCGGGACCAAAGAGCCAGAGCTCAACCCCCGCAAACACAACTAGGTGAGTACAACTAGGTGAGTACACACACACACACACACACACACACACACACACACACACACACACACACACACACACACACACACACACACACACAATTTTTTAGCGACAGAGTAGTTGACAAATGGAATGCATTAAGCAGCGATGTGGTGGAGGCTGACTCCATACACAGTTTCAAGTGTAGATATGATAGAGCCCAATAGGCTCAGGAACCTGTACACCAGTTGATTGACAGTTGAGATTCGGGACCAAAGAGCCAGAGCTCAACCCCCGCAAGGACAAATAGGTGAGTACAAATAGGTGAGTACACACACACTACAAGGATGACAGACAAGAGGCACTGAACTACAGGCCAGTTTCCCTAACTTGTATACCATGCAAGGTGATGGAGAAGATCGTGAGGAAAAGGCTCGTAGAGCATCTGGAAGGAAATAGCTTTGTAACACACCACCAACATGGGTTCAGAGATGGTAAATCGTGCCTCACAGGTTTAATAGAATTCTATGACCAAGCAGCAAAAATTAGGCAAGAAAGGGATCGGTGGGCAGACTGCATTTTCTTGGAATGTCAGAAAGCCTTTGACACAGTACCTCCCAAAAGCCGTTACAAAAGTTGGAGCAACAGGCAGGAGTAAAATATTAGGTGCTCCAGTGGATAAGGGAGTATCTAAGCAACAGGAAACAGCGAGTAACTGTGAGGGGGGAGACATCAGAGTGGCGAGATGTCATTAGCGGAGTCCCACAGGGCTCTGTACTTGGACCCATCATGTTTCTAATATATGTAAACGATCTTCCAGTGGGTATAGACTCTTTCCTCTCAATGGTTGCTGATGATGCAAAAAAAAATACGAGAAGAATCAAGACAGATGATAGACAGAGACCACAAGACGACCTGGACAAACTGATGGAATGGTCTAGAAAATGGCTACTAAAGTTCAGCTCAGGAAAGTGAAAAGTAATAAAATTAGGTGAAGGGAGCAGAAGGCTGAACAAATGTACCATCTGGGAGGTGATTTCCTATAGGTGAAATAGAGAAAAAGATTTGGGGGTTGATATCGCACCGAACCTGTCCCCAGAAGCCCACATCAAAAGAATATCATCAGCGGCATATGCTAGACTGGCCAACATAAGAACTGCCTTTAGAAACTTTTGTAAGGAATCGTTCAGGACCCTGTATACCACTTATGTTAGACCAATCCTGGAGTATGCAGCTCCAGCCTGGAGTCCATACCTAGTTAAACACAAGACAAAGTTAGAGAAGATTCAGAGGTATGCCACCAGACTCGTCCGGAACTGAGAGGTATGAGCTACGAGGAAATGCTAAGGGAGCTGTACCTCACATCTCTAGAAAACAGAAGAGTAAGGGGAGACATGATTACCACCTACACAATTCTCAGGGGAATTGACAGGGTGGCCAAAGACAAACTCTTCAGCACGGGTGGAACGCGAACAAGGGGACACAGGTGGAAACTTATTACCCAGATGAGCCACAGAGACATTAAAAAGAACTTTTTCAGTGTCAGAGTGGTTGACAAATGGAATGCATTAGGCAGTGATGTGGTGGAGGCTGACTCCATACACAGTTTCAAATGTAGATATGATAGAGCCCAGTAGGCTCAGGAACCTGTACATCAGTTGATTGACAGTTGAAACGCGGGACCAGAGAGTTGAAGCTTAACATCCGCAAGCACAACTAGGTGAGTACGACTAGGTGAGGTAAGTACTCTCTCCTCCCCTTCCCCCCCTCCTTCCCTTGTGACACCCCCCTTATTATACGAGTAAGCTTATTATACGAGGACACTTAGTTTACGAGCAAGCTTAGTATACGCGTACGTTTAGTACACAGGATACTTAAGATCTAATCAGAACCCCAAGATCTGGTATGTATACCAATATTTACATTGTCACAAACTAACCAGATTAAATACAAACAAAATCAACTTAAAAGAGCCTGATGCGTTCTTTTACAATCACCAATGTAAACAAAAAACACTGTTGTAAACAAAAAACACTGTTGTAAACAAAAAACACCAATGTAAACAAAAAACACCAATGTAAACAAAAAACACCAATGTAAACAAAAAACACCAATGTAAACAAAAAACACTGTTGTAAACAAAAAACACTGTTGTAAACAAAAAACACCAATGTAAACAAAAAACACCAATGTAAACAAAAAACACCAATGTAAACAAAAAACACCAATGTAAACAAAAAACACTGTTGTAAACAAAAAACACTAATGTAAACAAAAAACACCAATGTAAACAAAAAACACCAATGTAAACAAAAAACACCAATGTAAACAAAAAACACCAATGTAAACAAAAAACACCAATGTAAACAAAAAACACTGTTGTAAACACAATATTACCATAGGCATATACCAGCATAAAAAGGAAGCAAGGCGACAAAGCCAGTGAGAGGGAGTGGCACTTCTAATAGAGCAATATTAGTGGTGTTAGGAATGTGTAGAAGATGAAGCCCACTCACACACGGCTTGGCTCACAGGGGCCAACCACCCGGAGGGAACGAGAATAGTCTGGCTGAACAAATCCACAAGGGCCGTGACGAGGATTCGAACCTGCGTCCGGGAGCATCCCAGACACTATATTGTATTGAGAATAGTCGTCGTCGTGGCACCATCTTCCCCAGGGGGAAACTCGGACATCTTCCCCAGGGGGAAACTCGGACATCTTCCCCAGGGGGAAACTCGGACATCTTCCCCAGGGGGAAACTCGGACATCTTCCCCAGGGGGAAACTCGGACATCTTCCCCAGGGGGAAATTCGGACATCTTCCTCAGGGGGAAACTCGGACATCTTCCCCAGGGGGAAACTCGGACATCTCCCCCAGGGGAAACTCGGACATCTCCCCCAGGGGGAAACTCGGACATCTTCCCCAGGGGGAAACTCGGACATCTTCCCCAGGGGGAAACTCGGACATCTTCCCCAGGGGGAAACTCGGACATCTTCCCCAGGGGGAAACTCGGACATCTTCCCCAGGGGGAAACTCGGACATCTTCCCCAGGGGGAAACTCGGACATCTTCCCCAGGGGGAAACTCGGACATCTCCCCCAGGGGGAAACTCGGACATCTCCCCCAGGGGGAAACTCGGACATCTCCCCCAGGGGGAAACTCGGACATCTCCCCCAGGGGGAAACTCGGACATCTTCCCCAGGGGGAAACTCGGACATCTTCCCCAGGGGGAAACTCGGACATCTTCCCCAGGGGGAAACTCGGACATCTTCCCCAGGGGGAAACTCGGACATCTTCCCCAGGGGGAAACTCGGACATCTTCCCCAGGGGGAAACTCGGACATCTTCCCCAGGGGAAAACTCGGACATCTTCCCCAGGGGGAAACTCGGACATCTTCCCCAGGGGGAAACTCGGACATCTTCCCCAGGGGGAAACTCGGACATCTTCCCCAGGGGGAAACTCGGACATCTTCCCCAGGGGGAAACTCGGACATCTTCCCCAGGGGGAAACTCGGACATCTTCCCCAGGGGGAAACTCGGACATCTTCCCCAGGGGGAAACTCGGACATCTTCCCCAGGGGGAAACTCGGACATCTCCCCCAGGGGGAAACTCGGACATCTCCCCCAGGGGGAAACTCGGACATCTTCCCCAGGGGGAAACTCGGACATCTCCCCCAGGGGGAAACTCGG
Organism: Procambarus clarkii; assembly: GCF_040958095.1. Classification (NCBI taxonomy): domain Eukaryota; kingdom Metazoa; phylum Arthropoda; class Malacostraca; order Decapoda; family Cambaridae; genus Procambarus; species Procambarus clarkii. The sequence goes on from NC_091169.1 coordinate 28,062,562, forward strand.
ACATCTTCCCCAGGGGGAAACTCGGACATCTTCCCCAGGGGGAAACTCGGACATCTTCCCCAGGGGGAAACTCGGACATCTTCCCCAGGGGGAAACTCGGACATCTTCCCCAGGGGGAAACACAGCTTTTCTAGTCCCAAACCAGAAACACAGCAGCCATATAGAAACACTTTCTATATGGCTGCTATCACCCCCGCGATAGCAGCCATATAGAAAGGACTGACGACGCAAATGCGTGCTCAAGACACAGTTTATCCTCCTTTCTCGATCAAAGATCTCATTCACTCCAAAAAATCTACCACTTACGGGCTATTCATGCCCGTGCCACCTCTTGGGTGGCTTGATCTTCATCAATCAATCGGAGAAAGAGGAAGGTTGTCACCAAATGCTCACTAATCAGACTAATATCCTTAGCTGCATATCGTCCTCATGACTCTTAATGCACAGTCGTTCAAGCGCTTCTATATCACGTACGTCATACCAATTCTGGAACATGCAGCACCTGTGTGTAGTCTTTATCTCGCTAAACACGAAACCAAGTTAGAGAAAGTTCAGAGGTATGGCACCAGACTAGTCCCAAAACTGAGAGGTATGAGCTACAAGGAAACCGGTGTTACACCTCACTCCACTGGAAGAGAGAAGATACAAAGTAGACATGAGTACCACATACAAGATATCCAGTAGAAAATACCGAGATAATGAGGGCAGATTATTACGAACAAGGGGACACAGATGGGCACTAAATACCTTAATGACCTGGAAAGAATTTTTATATGTTGAAAAATAGTGAGGAGATAGACTGCAGTAAGAAGCATAAGGTGTGGGAAGGCGTGTTTATAAACACAACTTCCAGTATAGGTATGAGAGAGGAAGTCGGGCTCAGGAACTTGTGCACCAGTTGACTGTAGGGTGAGAGGCAGGAAATGAGAAGGACGGAGCTGAAGCTCAACCCCCTGCCAAGCATAACTAGGTGAGTACTCAACTAGTTATTACAGGGGCCTCGTAGCCTGGTGGATAGTGCGCAGGGCTCGTAATTCTGTGGCGCGGGTTCGATTCCCGCACGAGGCAGAAACAAATGGGCAAAGTTTCTTTCACCCTGAATGCCCCTGTTACCTAGAACCTGAGAGTTAGTCAGCTGTCACGGGCTGCTTCCTGGTGTGTGTGTGTAAACAGTTGATTGACAGTTGAGAGGCGGGCCGAAAGAGCAAAGCTCAACCCCCGCAAGCACAACTAGGTGAATACCTAGGCAAGAACTCACCCACGCTCACGCACAAACAGTTTGTTAATCCATTTAAAAATATATTCAAGGGGAATTTTTCCCTACGTCAATTATTTTTCCCCGACGCAACTCTGTAAAAAAAAATTCTTTCACTCCTTTTCGCGGGGCTAATCCCTCCAAACAATTCCCTAACTCCTTTTAAAATTTCCTCCTCTCTCTCTCTCTCCTACAAAATTTTCCTCTTCCTAAAATTTGTCCACTCCTTTTAGACCCAAAAATCAGTGTTGTCCAACTCATGTTTTCCCTTCTCTGCTCCGTCAACATTTTCCCCGTCTCGTGTCTGGCCAAAGCATGGAAATGAGTTAGAGTGAGAGAGAGAGAGAGAGAGAGTGTGAGAGAGAGTGAGAGAGAAAAGTCGCGACACGGAAAATAATCTCATCAGAAGCCTTGGCAGCTTGAGCTTTGATGGTTTGCACGCGTGAATCGGTGATGTTTTAATCAAAATAACATTACTCACTCATTATCCACGCTCGCCGCCTCCTCACAGAGATGCGGCGCACCCCCTTCCCAGCGCCCCCCTCCCACCACACACACACACACACACACACACACACGCACGCACACACACACACACATCCACACGCCTGCGGCAGTTTCCAGAGCGCTTCGTCCAAGCACGCCCCTCTCTGGCGTCAGGCGCCACGGTCCGCCATCGCCGATACTACCGCCATCGACCGCTAGACGCCGCCCCAACGATCGCTCTGGATTTAATCATCGACATCAGCAATCTCGTATAATTTTCCGGCGATGGTTTGGGACGAGGCGCCCAGCCGGCCGTGAAATCCTTCATCACTTGTTAGCAACGTGTTCGCACCAGTTCATAGAAAATGGGAATACGCGGCGCGACACCGGGGAGTTACGACGGCCTCGCGGCGCTCGCGGCGTTCCAGACCCTGAGCCACAGGGCCATAAGGGCCAGGAGGCTCTAATTAGTGGCCGGTGGCTTGTGTCGGTGGTGGCCCTCCACGCAATGTACAAGGCTGGCACAATGTTTGTTGTAATCTCGTCTCTCCCTAACAAGTACAGTGAAAATATTTCCCTTAACTGACAAACTGGAAATTTAATTTCGACACCAAAAAGCAGAGTCGAGGTAGTTGACAAAGGGATAAATTTTACATTAAAATCAGCGCGGGAAAATCGCCGACAGAGAGGAAAACCCGAAAATCTAATTTCGAGTTTTCACTTTGTAAACAGTTTACAAAAATACAGGAGGAGGAGGAGGAGGAAAGGAGGTGAGGGGGAAGGCAGGGAAGGGGTAGAGGGAAGGGGGGGGGGTGTAAAGAGCTTTGAGTCCCAGTTTGTGTTAACATAACTTAGTCGACCACGGTTGTTAAAGGTAAGTTTCCTATCGTTGGTGCGGGGATGGGGGGGGGGGGGTGGCAAAGCCAGGGGGGTGCAAATCCAGGGGGGGGGAGCAAAGAAGGGAGGGGGGCAAAGCCAGGGGGGGGGGGAGTGTATGAGAAAAAATGAGGGTGAGTGGGGGGGGGGGGGAAAGTGGGGTGTGTGAGGAACTAGGGGGAGGTTATCTTGAGGTTATCTTGAGTTGATTTCGGGGCTTTTAGTGTCCCCGCGGCCCGGTCCTTGACCAGGCCTCCACCCCCAGGAAGCAGCCCGTGACAGCTGACTAACACCCAAGTACCTATTTACTGCTAGGTAACAGGGGCATTCAGGTGAAAGAAACTTTGCCCATTTGTTTCTGCCTCGTGCGGGAATCGAACCCGCGCCACAGAATTACGAGCCCTGCGCGCTATCCACCAGGCTACGAGGCCCCACTATTACCCCTCCCCTCCACGAGGAGGGGAGGGGTAAACACACACCAATTTGTCACTCTCTAAATAAAAACAACTATTTTGTCTAACCAGACGTAAGGCCGATGCATAGAAAACGTTAAGATTACGTTGCTTTGTATTTTAGTATTTAGTATAAGTCTCTGAAAGAAGTACACTGAGCGGCATTAAGCCACACACACACTCACTCACACACACTTGCCTTACAGGCTTGATAGAATTCTACGATCAGGTGACAAAGATTAAGCAAGAAAGAGAGGGCTGGGCGGACTGCATTTTCTTGGATTGTCGGAAAGCCTTTGACACAGTACCGCATAAGAGGCTGGTACATAAGCTGGAGAGACAGGCAGGTGTAGCTGGTAAGGTGCTCCAGTGGATAAGGGAGTACCTAAGCAATAGGAAGCAGAGAGTTACGGTGAGGGGTGAGACCTCCGATTGGCGTGAAGTCACCAGTGGAGTCCCACAGGGCTCTGTACTCGGTCCTATCTTTTTTCTGATAAATGTAAATGATCTCCCGGAGGGTATCGATTCCTTTCTCTCAATGTTTGCGGATGATGCTAAAATTATGAGAAGGATTAAAACAGAAGAGGACTGTTTGAGGCTTCAAGAAGACCTAGACAAGCTGAAGGAATGGTCGAACAAATGGTTGTTAGAGTTCAACCCAACCAAATGTAATGTAATGAAGATAGGTGTAGGGAGCAGGAGGCCAGATACAAGGTATCATCTGGGAGAGGAAATTCTTCAGGAGTCAGAGAAAGAAAAAGTCTTGGGGGTTGATATCACGCCAGACCTGTCTCCTGCAGCACATATCAAGAGGATAACATCAGCGGCATATGCTAGGCTGCCCAACATACGAACGGCATTCAGAAACTTGTGTAAAGAATCATTCAGAACTTTGCATGCCACATATGTCAGGCCAATCCTGGAGTATGCAGCCCCAGCATGGAGTCCATATCTAGTCAAGGATAAGACTAAACTGGAAAAGGTTCAAAGGTTTGCCACCAGACTAGTACCCGAGCTGAGAGGTATGAGCTACGAGGAGAGACTACGGGAATTAAACCTCACTTCGCTGGAAGACAGAAGAGTTAGGGGGGACATGATCACCACATTCAAGATTCTGAAGGGAATTGATAGGGTAGATAAAGACAGGCTATTTAACACAAGGGGCACACGCACAAGGAGACACAGGTGGAAACTGAGTGCCCAAATGAGCCACAGAGATATTAGAAAGAACTTTTTTAGTGTCAGAGTGGTTGACAAATGGAATGCATTAGACAGTGATGTGGTGGAGGCTGACTCCATACACAGTTTCAAGTGTAGATATGACAGAGCCCGATAGGCTCAGGAACCTGTACACCTGTTGATTGACGGTTGAGAGGCGGGATCAAAGAGCCAGAGCTCAACCCCTGCAAGCAACTAGGTGAGTACAAACACACACACACTCACACATTCTAAGGATGCTGGAACTTACCACATTAGGAGACAAGAGAGACATGGTCGCGACATACGAGATCCTATGGAGGCGTATTTACACATATGGGTCATAAGGAAGTAAGGAAACATTTAGTTTAAGAGTAATAAGTAACTAATGAATTAGAGGAGGTAGTTGAGGCTAAAACAATACAGAGCCTTAAATGTACGTATGATAGAAATGAGTCGGGAGTTGAAAAAGATAGAGCCTAGAGCTGAAGCTCGATCCTAGAGCCTCACCTAGAGCCTCACCTAGAGCCTCCCCTAGAGCCTAGAGCCACTAGAGAACATCTTAGGCTAAATTGGAACATGATTAGGCTAGTACACAGAGTCTTATAAAAGCTTAAGAAATTCCAAAGGTTTGTTGATCAAACGACACACCAGAAGATGAGGTGACGGCGACGTTTCGGTCCGTTCTGGACCATTATCGACTCCATAATGGTCCAGGACGGACCGAAACGTCGTCGTCTCCTCCATCATCTGATGAGTGGCATCACATCTTCAGCCCCGTTATTGTGACTCATCGTCTGCATTATAGAGGCTTGTGACCAGGATTATTAATTAATAGATCAATACAATTCCAAACATAATTAATTCCTGAGATAAACAACTTTATTGTCAATAATCCTTTATTGACAAATGATAATGAATAGTTTATATATATATATATATATATATATATATATATATATATATATATATATATATATATATATATATATATATATATATATATATATATATATATTGTATATAGTACAATGTATATTGTACCTAATAGCCGGAATCACACTATTCGCCCTATTATGCAAGGCCTGATTTGCCTAACAGAGAGAGAGAGTGGTTTTCATTAATTTCAAATATTTCTTTCCAAATTGGTTTATTCCTGTTAATATTATGTTAATATTATGTTAAGAACATGAGTTACAAACTCGGTTTGGTTAGGAGATAATCGAGCTTTGCTTAATAGGCCAAGTAGCGCAGTTCTGGCTATTAGGTAAGATATATTATATATAAATATATAATATAAATATTTAAATCTATAAATATATAAATATATATATTTATATTTATTGCTTATATTACTATTATATTATATATTACGTCGACCGGGCTCTCAGTCACAGCTCAGGATGGAAGCAAGTCGATGAAGAACTCTATAGGGTAAGGCAGGTCCTAGTAAACAATGACTTCTCTAACGGTTATGTTGAAGACGTCATAAAAAGAAAGGTGAAACGCCATGCAACCTCTGAAGAGTCAACTAACACAACACCTGTACCTCCTATTACACTGTTTTACAGGAACTTCTTTTCGACGGCTCATAAAACGGAGGAAAGTGTCCTGAAAGATATTATTTTTTTTTATTATTATTATTTTCTACCACAGACGTGGCCACACATTTACAATGCTAATCAGCATATATACATTTTCTTCTGTCCTCCATTAACAGAGTGAGAGATGTGTTAAACATATAGTTCAAGGGTATTAATAGGAACGTTATCCCTACAGACAAAAATCAGAAGATACAATTGACAATTTACTACAAAAACTAGAAAACGGCCAACCTACTCATGAAAAACTCTCCAGACACCAAGCATAACGCCTTAAAAGTAACCAACGTCGTCTATGCCTTCACATGCCCACTTGGGGACTGTCAGCCCCCAAAGATCTCAGTATATAGGCAAGACAACAACGTCTCTTTCTAGGCGATTAACAATGCACAAACAACAGGGCTCCATCAAGGAACATATAATCTCCTCTCACAACCAGACCATCACCAGAGAAAACTTAACAAGCAACACTGAAATCATCGATAGATACATCGATAGCAGAAGACTTGACATCAGCGAGGCACTACACATCAAAAAGTCAAAACCAGCAATCAAGAGCCAATTAACATATAACTATATTCTACCCACTTCAAGACCCCGAACCAACATAGAAGCAGCAAGAGAAAGTATGAGCCAATAGGCCTTCTGTAGTTACTTTCATTCTTATGTTCTTATATGCTATATATATACCAATTGGTTCGTATTCTGACTTTTGTCACCTCACCCAAAAATATTTGTGTCATATCACCTCACCCAAAACGAATATAAGCATGAAATGATATGTGTAAACCTGTCTTTGAAAATGTGAGAAGTCCTTGCAAAAACGCGTTTAGGCATCAGACCATAAATAAAAAATGAGAAAATGAACTTTAGAGAGTTAATTTTTCAATTACCTCCGACAGTGAAGAAAAACGTTAGAAATATTGAGAAGATTCGTGATAGAATCATAAATCTTACCCTTTTAGTCATGTTCAACAACATATGCTTACAAGAAAGACTGCTACCAATATATATATATATATATATATATATATATATATATATATATATATATATATATATATATATATATATATATATAAATCATGGCATTCCTCACCTAACCACCCTATAGGCAAAACCATAAAAAAATCACCTGATAATTACCGCCACCTTGGGAGTGAGTCGTTCATCAGCCCGCCATAAGGAATCCGAAGCTTCCAGCAACTGCTACCTTCACGTCCGCACCTGGGCACCTCGGAGCACTGCCACTGACACGGAAAATATTTCCTTATTTGCCAATAAGCTCCGGTTGAGTGGGCCTTCAGGCTTTAGATATTGTCATAAGAGAGAGAGAGGAGGAAGCAGGGCGGCGAATCACAGTGGGTTGTAATACAAGGTGATGATAGGTGTCCAATTACCGGCTAACACCGCGGATTATGTAGGCGTGACCTCCTCGTCCCCGGCGTGGCTGATCCAGGCGGTCCCGGAGCCCCGCTCCACCGCCTCGTATTTCTCGCCGTTCAATATTAAACCCAAATGATATGCACTAATAGAATCTGGTATGATCAGAGGCATTCACGTTTCCTCATAACTGGAATTAAACGGAGCGGATTCCCCCGTCAAAAATATCGGTTAATATTGAAGTTGGGTGTTGTTGTAATTCTCACTTGCCATTGGTTGTCAGGAGACGGGCAATCACGGGGAAGGTGATATCCTTGTCTGAGCTGTGGAGTGGACTCTATTGCCAGATTATTGGTCATTGTAGAGCGGTGCTAGTGAACTCAGCATCGGAGGAAAATATCTCGAGTGTCTGAACAACTGGGAAACTTTGAACGCTGAGAAAGCGTTCATCTTGTCGGAATATTTTCGCTGGCTTGTGTTTGGTCGCCATGGTGCGGCCAATCAGGGGGAAGTTAATGGCCTTGTTTGAGCTGTATGAAGAGGGTAGCGGACTCCTGTTTGGGAGTTTATTAGACACAAACAGCGAGGCTTCAGGCCGGCGTGGGAAGGTGACAGTCGCGCCTGCACATGGACCCACCTTTTGATGTCTTGGTGATAAAAAGTCCTGAGCATGGTGACGCTCCGGGGGTCTCGCGTCTCAACCGCTTGGGCTGGACGGTAGAGCGACGGTCTCGCTTCATGCAGGTCGGCGTTCAATCCCCGACCGTCCACAAGTGGTTGGGCTCCATTCCTTTCTGCAACCGTCCCATCCCAAATCCTTATCCTGATCCCTTCCTAGTGCTATATAGGCGTGATGGCTTCGCGCTTTCTCCTGATAGTTCCCTTCCAGGGTCGCGCCTTTATCTTTGCTCCCATAAATAAAGATTTTTTCTTTGTTTTATTAGTTTAAATTATTATAATTATTATTAATTTTAAAGCTATAATTTATTGCTTCGCTTTATTTGATAAAATACCACTTGAATTTTGCCAAGTTTTTTACTTAGCGTTTGTTCCGGGGACCAGTGTCCTCGCGGCCCGGTCTCTGACCAGGTCAACCAGACTGTTAGACGCAGCTGCTCGCAGCCTCACGTACGGATCACAACCCAAGTGATCACATTTGAGATAATATATTAAGTCCTGTAGCACAGTGGTCTACGTTCTCGGCTTACAAACGAGGAACCCAGGCACAATCTCTAGGCAGGGGCAACGCGTCCTCACACTAGGCTGGTTAAAGCAGCGGCCGTCCTCCCCAGACGCATTCATAAATTTTAACATACTGTGTATTAAAAATTGGTTTGTTCTCATGTATAAATTAATATTATTATACATAAAAATTATATGTCTAGTTAGGCGTAGGTTAGGTTAGGTTAGGTTAGGTTAGGTTAGGTTAGGTTAGGTTAGGTAATTAGGTTCTGTTGCCGATTATTTGTATTTGAGGTACGTGGGTGAAGCATTTATAGCAACCTGTCCTTGGACCAAGTCCATTCCATCCAGCGGTCGACCCCAAAGACGCATTCATAAATTTTAACATGTTGTTCATTCAAAACAGGAATTTTATAAAATATAAACTAATATTATTTTATATTAGCATATTGTGCATTGGTTAGGTTAGGTGTTTAGGTTCTGTTGGCGATTATTTGTATTTGAGGTACGTGGGTGAAGCATTTACAGCGTTGTGGTTCGAACAAAAGTCGTCAGTGAAGCACTTGTTCCGGAAGTGTTCGGACGTCATCAGTTGTGAATCGTGTGTAAACCGATTTTCATTCATAAACAGGGGGTTTGGCGGCTGGATTAACGAGCTTGGATCTTCGTATGCGAGGACGGGCTGGCAACGAATAAAACTGCTGGGCACGTTTCCTTTCACCTGATGCTCCTCATCACCCAGCTGTTAAACAAGTACCAGTTAGGCAATTGCTGGGGATTGCATTATGGGGAAGATCAGTAGCTGACAGACTGACTATACAACCCTTGAAAGAGATACGAGAACAGGGAACTAGGACAGGATAACCAACCACTGCGTTGAACCATCGGGGATCGAACGCAGTCTGCAAGAGGCGAGGCCGTCGCTCTACTGACCTGTCCAAGTGGACAGACAATGACAAAAATGCGGGATAGTGATTATAGTGAGGGTTGTGTTGCTTGCTTCAGCCTCTCACTTGTGACTGTAGGGCTGGTCGACGACCGGGCCGCGGGGACGCTAAGCCCCGGAAACACCTCAAGGTAACCTGGTGAGAGTGAGACACGTGAGACGGGGTAATACACCTGTAATTAGGCCGTAGTGGTCACAGGTGTTTAAATTAACTTTTACAGTAGGCTCTCATGTCAGCAACCCCCCCCCCCCACTCCATCCATCCATCCCTTACCCTTCAAGGTTCTGGAGAATGGGGGTAGGGGGGGGAGTAACACTTCCCTCCCTCCTTCCCTCCCTCCCTCTGGAGGGGTGAGGGGGGGAGGGGTGATGGGGGGGGGTGAGGGGGGAGGAGGTGGCGACATCTTTATTACGAGTTGTGGCAATATTGATCCTTCTGATACAAGGCTTTTATTGACAGAGGGCCAGAGTATGTGTGTGTGTGTGGGGGAGGGGGGGGGGGGGAGGCCCGGGCCGCCCTGCCCCCCACACTACCTCAGCCACACCGCTACTTACCTCATAGGTAAGTTTACCTAATGCGCAGTTACAGCCCCGCTCCTGTGCCAGGTAAGTCCACGACGGGATCACCATAGCCCGTCCTACTTGAAACTCTTCGTTCATAGTTGCTGAATCTATAACAACAACAACTTGACTTGATACCACCACAGCCACCGGGGAGCCGGTGGCTGAGCGGACAGAACACTGGACGCGTGATCCTATGGTCCCGGGTTCGATCCTGGGCGAGAAACAATGGGCAGAGTTTCTTTCACCTTGATGCCCCCTTTTACCTAGCAGTAAATAGGTACCTGGGAATTAGTCAGCTGTCACGGGCTGCTTCCTGGGGCTAAAGGCCTGGTCGAGGACCGGGCCGCGGGGACACTAAGCCCCGAAATCATCTCAAGATAACCTCAAGATAACCTCAAGATAACACCTTCCCCAAGACCACCAACCACACACTCTCGATCAAAACGAATAAACTTATGAAAATTCTTATAGTGCTGAAAGTTTCCGTTTTCTTTTGTGTGAATGATTTTCAGACTTGTAATAGTTGAACTAACCTTTCCTCGTAATAAAACGTCGCATTTTGACGTATAGCCTAAGACCAAAAATCGTTCTAATAGAAAATGGCAGCGGTTGGTGAAACTGACATACTGTCCCGTTTTCTGTTGTGGGTCCTCTGGTAGGTTAGGATAAGGGCACTTCAGTATGAGAGTTTCTTGACGTAGGGGAACCTTAGGAGGACGGCTGGATAGTGACTCAAAAAAAAAGAAAAGTGTTAGTCACACTAACTCAACAGCGTGGCGAAGTGTTGCTTGGTTGGGATGAGCACTCTTCTTCTTGTAACTCTTCTTGTAACTCTTCTTGTAACTCATCTTGTAACTCTTCTTGTAACTCTTCTCGTAACTCTTCTCGTAACTCTTCTCGTAACTCTTCTTGTAACTTTTCTCGTAACTCTTCTCGTAACTCTTCTTGTAACTCTTCTCGTAACTCTCCTTGTAACTCTTCTCGTAACTCTTCTCGTAACTCTTCTTGTAACTTTTCTCGTAACTCTCCTTGTAACTCTTCTCGTTCCTAGGCAATGTGTAGATAAGTTGAATGACTTAGACATGTTGACAGAGCACAACAGCCATCACAAGGGGAAAGTTTATACTTTCCTACCAGTTGATTGACAGTTGAGAGGCGGGACCAAAGAGCCAGAGCTCAACCCTCTGCAAGCACAACTAGGTGAGTACAACTAGGTGAGTACTCCACCTTTGCCAATGTTTGCAAAATACGGAGATGGCAAAATAGGTGCAAATAAAATATTTTTTGGGGGGGGCAAATTGTGAGTCTCTGCAGGAGTGGACAGCTTTGATGATGGTATTTACGAAGTAAGGATTATAAACCGCTGGTTTAACCTATAAACTATAAGGGATTATAAACCGCTGGTTTAACCTATAAACTATAAGGGATTATAAACCTAAAGGTTTAACCTATAAACTATAAGGGATTATAAACCTAAAGGTTTAACCTATAAACTATAAGGGATTATAAACCTAAAGGTTTAACCTATAAACTATAAGGGATTATAAACCTAAAGGTTTAACCTATAAACTATAAGGGATTATAAACCTAAAAAAGGGTTTGGTCACCATGATAAACCGCTGTGTTGCATCATTGCAAAAGCCAGTTATTCAATATATAAACCGTGTTTAAAAGGGTATATATAATCAAAAGGAGGTTACCAGTACATATGTACAGGCACAAGCGAGTGTGATCTACTGCACGTATGCAGAGAGCAAGTCATAACAACTTGGTAAGCAACCCGTCCTCGACTCAAGTCCATTACATCCAGCGGTCAACCCCACAGACGCATTCATAAATTTTAACATGCTGTTCATTCAAAACGGGAATTTTCTCAAGTATAAATTAATATTATAATATATTAGCATATTGTGCATATATAGGCATAGGTTAGGTTAGGTTAGGTGTTTAGGTTCGGTTGGCGATTATTTGTATTTGTAGTACGTGGGTGAAGCATTTATAGCGTTGTGGTTCGAACAAAATTTGTCAGTGAAGCACTTGTTCCGGAAGTGTTCGGGCGTCATCAGTTGTGAGTCGTGTGTAAACCGTTTTTCATTCATAAACAGCTGAGGGTTTGGTGGGTGCATGGAATGGACTTTGGGTCTTTCTTTGGAGGACGGACTGCGACTCACAACTGATGACGTTCGAACACTTCCGGAACAAGTGCTTCACTGACGACTTTTGTTCGAACCACAACGCTGTAAATGCTTCACCCACGCACTTCAAATACAAATAATTGCCAACAGAACCTAAACACCTAACCTAACCTATGCCTATATATGCACAATGTACTAATAAATTATAATATTTAATTATATTTATGAAAATTCCTGTTTTGAATGAACAGCATGTAAAAATTTATGAATGCGTCTGTGGGGTCGACCGCTGGATGGAATGGACTCGAGTCGAGGACGGGTTGGTTTAATACAAAGACGCCACGACTATTGAAAGATGTACAGGTTTCGTAAAGTTGACACGTAAATGCTTGATAAGGGTACACTATTGACCGAAATGTCGCCACTTCCATGTGTATGTATTTTGTGACATTGTTTCACTGTTCATTTATTCAATGGGGAAATATTGGTGTTAGAATTAGTTAATTCGTATGGAATACGTGTCTGTCATCTCCACAGGATACCTGATCAACCAGGCTGTGACTCATACGGGAGCCGGTCGGCCGAGCGGACAGCACGCTGAACTTGTGATCCTGTGGTCCTGTGTTCGATCCCGGGCGATGGCGAGAAACAATGGGCAGTTTCTTTCACCCTATGCCCCTGTTACCTAGCAGTAAAATAGGTACCTGGGTGTTAGTCAGCTGTCACGGGCTGCTTCCTGGGGGTAGAGGCCTGGTCGAGGACCGGGCCGCGGGGACACTAAAGCCCCGAAATCATCTCAAGATAACCTCAAGATAACCTCAAGATACGTCAGGCTGCGAGCAGCTGCGTCCAACACCCTCGTTGACCAGATCACCAACCATGAGGAGGCCTGGTCAGAGACCGGGCCGCGGGGACGCTGATCCACGAAACCAACGCACGATAACCGTAAGGATATCGTTTGTTATGTATAAGTTACGTTACGTTGTCGTGGTAACGTAGACACAGCCGTCTTGACCGGATGTGATCAATACTAGCGTAGCTTGTATAATAAATGTATAATAAATTATACAATGGCCGGTGTATCATCCTTCTGGTCTTCTGACATCTGTTCCCGTCACCTTACACTTGCTTATGTTGAACTTTAATAGCCATTTCTCGAACCAACTCTCAATTACACACAGAAATCACAATAGCGTGATACATCAATGAACGAATCCACAAGGGCCGTTATCTTGAGGTTATCTTGAAATGATTTCGGGGCTTTAGTGTCCCCGCGGCCCGGTTCTCGACCAGGCCTCCACCCCCCAGGAAGCAGCCCGTGACAGCTGACTAACACCCAGGTACTTATTTTACTGCTAGGTAAGAGGGGCATAGGGTGAAAGAAACTCTGCCCATTGTTTCTCGCCATCGCCCGGGATCGACCCCTGGACCACGGGATCGAACCCGGGACCACAGGATCACAAGTCCAACGTGCTGTCCGCTCGGCCGACCGGCTCGGCCGTGACGAAGGTTCGAATCTACGTCCAAGAGGATCTCTCTCGGCTAGTTACAACTCTCAGTGTATAAGAATCATTCATAATCGTATACATACGATATACTCTGTATACGAGTCCCGCCTCTAATGTATACATTCGGGAAGGCGGTTTTTCCTGGACGGGACAGAAATGGTTGGGCACATTTCCTTGCACCTAATGCATCTGTTCACCTGGCAGTAAATTGGTACCCAGGAGTTAGTCAGGTTGTTATGGGGTTGGATCCTGGGGGGGGGGTGCAGTAATTCGACCGTGGGGGTGGGGGAGGGATATATAAGCCTAACGTGTATGAATACACTCAGGCTTCCTGTCCCCCGGCACAATGAATTATTATTCATCGTGTTGATAATAAATTTATCCATGCGGAAGATTTTATAGCAAAATAAATATTTTTAAGATGTTTGGTTTCTTGGGGTTATCTTGAGATAATTTCGGGGCTTAGTGTCCCCGCGGCCCGGTCCTCGACCAAACCTCCTTTTTTGTTACACACCTCGAGGAAGCACCCCGTAGCAGCTGTCTAACTCCCAGGTACCTATTTAGTGCTAGGTGAACAGGTGTATCAGGGTGAACTTTGCCCATTTCTTTCTGCCTCCACCGGGGATCGAGCCCGGAACCTTAGGACTACGAATCCCGAGTGCTGTCCACTCAACCGTAAAGCCAGTTACGTAGGCCGTCAGGACAGGATGGGATAGGATACGACATGCTAGGATAGTTCAATGAACAAATCCACAAGGGCCGTGACGAGGATTCGAACCTGCGTCCGGGAGCATCCCAGACACTGCCTTAATCGACTGAGCTACGACAGGGTTAAATCGACTGTCGTAGCTCAGTCGATTAAGGCAGCGTCTGGGATGCTCCCAGACGCAGGTTCGAATCCTCGTCACGGCCCTTGTGGATTTGTTCATTTGATGCATCACGTTAGTGTGATCTCTGTGTGTAGGATAGTTCAAATTCAAGTTCAAGTATGTTTATTAAGACAAGAAAGAAATACATCTCAAAGGGATAGAATAGAGTAGGGATAGAGGCTATGTCTACCCCCCCAAACTAGGATAGTTCAGTTCGGGAAAGGACATGATATGTTAGGATAGTTCTGGTTAGAGGTAGGATAGGACAAGTTACAGAAAAGCTTATCAGTTCAGATTACATTTAATTTCGGTAATGTTGCTTACAAACATTGCCTAAAACTACCTCTTTTAGAGCTCAGACGATAAGACAAAGATCTTCGGTCGACCCTGATAAACTGGGGTCAGATTCACGAAAGCACTTACGCAAGCACTTACGAACGTGTACATCTTTCCTCAATCATTGACGGCTTTGGTTACATTTATTAAACAGTTTACAAGCATGAAAACTTGCCAATCAACTGTTGTTATTGTTATAAAGAGCCTCCTGGTGCTTCGGGGCTCATTAATAATTGGAAACAAAGCCGCCAAAGATTGAGAAAAGATGTACAGGTTCGTAAGTGTTTGCGTAAGTGCTTTCGTGAATCTGACCCCTGGTTATTTGTTGACACTTGCCAAAGTAGGCTGGCGTTTGGTTTGGTGTTGGGCTTAATTAAGCCAAACACACACCGAAACTACGACGTTGGTACAACGTTCGAACAAGTTTTAACACCTTCTAACCAGTTATAACAACCAATATAGCAAGTTGTAACAACGTTCTAATACGTCATAAACACGATAAGCCAAGATGTATCAACTTTATTACAAGTTGTAATAAGCGGAAAATAGAGACAGTTTTGGTTTGTGTTTCCAGGACCTATCCTATCCTATCCAGGACCTATCCTATCATATCCTATCCAGGACCTATCCTATCCAATCCAGGACCTATCCTATCCTATCCAGGACCTATCCTATCCTATCCTATCCTTTCCTATCCAGGACCTATCCTATCCTATCCTATCCTATCCAGGACCAATCCTATCCTATCCTATCCTATCCAGGACCTATCCTATCCTATCCTATCCTATCCTATCCTATCCAGGACCTATCCTATCCTATCCAGGACCTATCCTATCCTATCCTATCCAGGACCTATCCTATCCTATCCTATCCAGGACCTATCCTATCCTATCCTATCCAGGACCTATCCTATCCTATCCAGGACCTATCCTATCCTATCCAGGACCTATCCTATCCTATCCAGGACCTATCCTATCCTATCCTATCCAGGACCTATCCTATCCTATCCTATCCTATCCTATCCAGGACCTATCCTATCCTATCCTATCCAGGACCTATCCTATCCTATCCTATCCAGGACCTATCCTATATATTCCTATCGACCTTCGCAAGCATAGGAAAGCTGCCAACCAACATGTCTGGTGGTGAGTCTAAGGCCTATCACTCTCTGGAGGTTATTAAAGACACCACAATACCTTTCCGACCAGCCAGTACCATTTTAATCCTGTGCTCACAGTGCAGGATTAGAGCTCAACAAGCCACAATAAAGGGCAGGAAACTGATGCTTCTTAACTCATGGGGACCCAACTGCTTGGGCTGGACGGTAGAGCGACGGTCTCGCTTCATGCAGGTCGGCGTTCAATCCCTCGATCGTCCACAAGTGGTTGGCCACCATTCCTTCCCCCCCCCCCCCCCGCGTCCCATCCCAAATCCTTATCCTGATCCCTTCCAAGTGCTGTTTACTCGTAATGGCTTGGCGCTTTCCCCCTCATTATTCCCCTTCCCTCTACCCATGGTTATAAATCGGCAACAGATTTATAAAACAAAACAAATCTTTTAGAAATTTAGAAAACAAATTTAGAGATTTAGAAAACAAATTTAGAGATTTAGAAAACAAATTTAGAGATTTAGAAAACAAATTTAGAGATTTAGAAAACAAATTTAGAGATTTAGAAAACATAGCAGATTGGTTTTTACCAGAAGAATGTTAAATCTTGGCATTTTTGACTTCGGCGGGTAGGCGGTTCCATGGGGTTTATAATCCCGTGGAACCGCCTACCCGCCGAAGATTTATGCCGAGATTTAAAATTCATCTGAGAAAAAAAAAATCTTAAAGGAAAATCGGGGGGACCATTGACGAGCCGGCGGCCTGCTGTCCCCGTCGAGGCAGCTAAAGATGATGGCCCAAGATGCGGAGGGAGTGATGGAATAGTGCCCAGCTTCTTGGACTATCGGGGCTCGAACTCCGACCCTGCAAGAAGCAAGGAAAAAGACAACACACATTTGAGGTTGTCGACACATGCCCAGCTGTGTCCAACGATGGCCAGCTGTGTCTAACGATGCCCAGCTGTGTCCAACGGTGCCCAGCTGTGTCCAACGATGCCCAGTAGTGTCCAACGATGCCCAGTAGTGTCCAACGATGCCCAGCTGTGTCCAACGGTGCCCAGCTGTGTCCAACGATGTCCAGCTGTGTCCAACGATGCCCAGCTGTGTCCAACGGTGCCCAGCTGTGTCCAACGGTGCCCAGCTGTGTCCAACGATGCCCAGCTGTGTCCAATGGTGCCCAGCTGTGTCCAACGATGCCCAGCTGTGTCCAACGGTGCCCAGCTGTGTCCAACGATGCCGAGCTGTGTCCAACGATGCCCAGCTGTGTCCAACGATGCCCAGCTGTGTCCAACGATGCCCAGCTGTGTCCAACGATGCCCAGCTGTGTCCAACAATGCCCAGTTGTGTCCAACGATGCCCAGTAGTGTCCAACGATGCCCAGCTGTGTCCAACGATGACCAGCTGTGTCCAACGATGCCCAGCTGTGTCCAACGATGCCCAGGTGTGTCCAACGATGCCCAGCTGTGTCCAACGATGCCCAGCTGTGTCCAACGATGCTCAGCTGTGTCCAACGATGCCCAGCTGTGTCCAACGATGCCCAGTTGTGTCCAACAATGTCCAGTAGTGTCCAACGATGCCCAGTAGTGTCCAACGATGCCCAGTAGTGTCCAACGATGCCCAGCTGTGTCCAACGATGCCCAGCTGTGTCCAACGATGCCCAGCTGTGTCCAACAATGCCCAGTAGTGTCCAACGATGCCCAGTAGTGTCCAACGATGCCCAGTAGTGTCCAACGATGCCCAGCTGTGTCCAACGATGCCCAGCTGTGTCCAACTATGCCCAGGTGTGTCCAACGATGCCCAGCTGTGTCCAACGATGCCCAGCTGTGTCCAACGATGCCCAGGTGTGTCCAACGATGCCCAGGTGTGTCCAACGATGCCCAGCTGTGTTCAACGATGTCCCAGCTGTGTCCAACGATGCCCAGGTGTGTCCAACGATGCCCAGCTGTGTTCAACGATGCCCAGCTGTGTCCAACGATGTCCCAGCTGAGTCCAACGATGCCCAATAGTGCCCAACGATGCCCAGCTGTGTCCAACGATGCTCAGTAGTGTCCAATGATGCCCAGCTGTGTTCAACGGTGCCCAGCGGTGCCCAGCGGTGCACAGAGGTGCCAAGCGATGCCCAGCGGTACCCAGCGGTGCTCAGCGATACCCAGCGGTGCACAGAGGTGCCAAGCGATGCCCAGCGGTGCCCAGCGGTGCCCGGGGAGGCGGCGGCTCATCAAACACAGTCCGCAGTGACAAACAGTAAGAGGAGCCGGCCAGTCCGCCCTCCCGGCCCCGCTCTCACATGCTTCACGGCACCAGAAAGCTAACTGTTTGTTTGTTTTACTTCACGTTATTGTTCCGGGCCGGGGCGGGGCGGGCCGGGGCGGGGCGGGCCGGGCCGGGACGGGGCGGGGCGGGGCGGGGCGGGGCGGGCCGGGCCGGGCCGGGACGGGGCGGGGCGGGGCGGGGCGGGCCGGGGCGGGGCGGGGCGGGGCGGGCCGGGCCGGGCCGGGACGGGGCGGGGCGGGGCGGGCCGGGCCGGGGCGGGGCGGGGCGGGGCGGGGCGGGGCGGGCCGGGCCGGGCCGGGACGTTGCGGGGCGGGCCGGGGCGGGGCGGGCCGGGGCGGGGCGGGGCGGGGCGGGGCGGGGCGGGGCGGGCCGGGCCGGGACGGGGCGGGGCGGGGCGGGGCGGGGCGGGCCGGGCCGGGCCGGGACGGGACGGGGAGGGGCGGGGCGGGGCGGGCAGGGCCGGGACGGGGCGGGGCGGGGCGGGCCGGGGCGGGGCGGGCCGGGCCGGGCCGGGACGGGGCGGGGCGGGGCGGGGCGGGCCGGGCCGGGACGGGGCGGGGCGGGGCGGGGCGGTACACGAGGGTTTAGTTACCTCTTAAGCTCCTCTACTCTTCTAGTTGCGGAGGAAGAGCTACGGCTCTTGGGTACCGCCTCTGAGCCCTTAATCAACCGGCGTATGGGTTCCAGAGGCCATAGTTCTATATTTGGAGGTGGGAGTGGAGTCTGCCTCCGCCACTGCTTAGTACTGGCCACTTGTTCATTATCCTGACGTTCCACTTGTTCACTATCCTGACAATGAACAATTTATAATGTCTCTGAGGCCCATCCTGGAGTACCTAGTTTCCATCCTTAGTCCCACCTTGTGTGTGTATTTCCTGTGCTCAATCTGAGCTCTTCAGCTCTAAATACTCAATTTCAAGGCAATTTAATTACGTTTTTTATTATGCACCCCATACCCATCCCCTGAGCGGTGGGGGAAAGGGTTACAGAGGCACATAATGGGTTCAGGAACTGAACCCATTATGTTCCTTTAGCTAAGCAAGTGACAATTTTTTTAATCTAATTACACAATTATTAATATTACGTACACATGTTTATATATACATCCATGTACACAAATACATATACATATAAATAATATTTTTATATCGCAAGTAATTCAACAAGAGACTCACAACAGTCACTATACTAGGTACTTTACATCTATGGTGAGTCACACAGTTACTAGTCTTGCTCCACACCCACCCAACTGGGCGGCAGCTTTACAGTCATGTGCTCCACACCCACCCAACTAGGCGGCAGCTTTACAGTCTTGGGTTCCACACCCACCCAACTGGGCGGCAGCTTTACAGTCATGTGCTCCACACCCACCCAACTGGGCGGCAGCTTTACAGTCATGTGCTCCACACCCACCCAACTGGGCGGCAGCTTTACAGTCATGTGCTCCACATCCACCCAACTGGGCGGCAGCTTTACAGTCATGTGCTCCACACCCACCCAACTGGGCGGCAGCTTTACAGTCATGTGCTCCACACCCACCCAACTGGGCGGCAGCTTTACAGTCATGTGCTCCACACCCACCCAACTGGGCGGCAGGTTTACAGTCATGTGCAGGCTGCACCTACAGTAAGCTAATGTTGAATACTTCGCTAAGATTTCGGGCAGTACATCATTATGAATGATGTACTTACACATTTCTTGGACTCTATGTATGATGTTATCTCTGAATTCAGCGATTTTTTCACATTCCATTATATAATGACGCAAAATATGCGAATAGTTCTGCTGACAGAGTTTACATTTAGTCAAATCTACATCAGCAAATGTTGCAAACACCCAGAGGTACTTCTTGCCGAGCCTAAGCCTAGCAGTGGTAACATCTAGAAGTCTGCTAACCTTATTGGATGATCCATAGACGTGCGGTTCTTCCTGCATAATAGAATGATAGATGAAGTAACTGGTGTGAATTTCACTTTGCCTCAAGTCTACGAGATTTTGTTGATGTTCCCGGAATATTACTGCCCTTAGGCTGCTCAAAGGCAGTCCAAGTTGGTAATCAATTCCCTCTTTACGAGCAAAAGTCTTGGCCAACTCATCAGTTCTATCAAACATTCTGAGACCAATATGGGAAGGAATCCACAGGAGACAAACTCCATCATTGATTATTTCACTATATCTGTGTCTAGCTTCAGAGATAAGCACGTCACAGTTATGCCTTGGGGAGCTGAGGGCAATCAAGGATGACAAGGAGTCACTTACAATTAGCGTGTCAACTTTGGATTCATATACGCGCTCGAGTGCAAGGATTATGGCAACCAATTCTGTTTGAAGAGTGGAGGCCCAGTTACTTAGACGCGCTCCACACTCATGGGAGAAGGAACCATCTCTCCCTGTCACAACAACTGCACTTCCAGCTGCACTTCCAGCTGCACTTCCAGCTGCACTTCCAGCTGCACCATGGGACTGGTGCAAGGATCCATCAGTGTAAATAACCTGAGAAAGGGAACGCTCTCTGACCAGAGCATCAATTTGTCTTAAGACATTGTACTTTGCTTCTTGTAGAAGCAAGGCTTATGTTTTAATCAGCTTCTTGGATGGGAAAGGGGGGGGGGACAGTAATTTAGAAAGGGGAGATCTCCCAGCACGGAGCCTCTCTCTACATTGACCATCCAGCTAATCACATTGGTGACATTTTTCATTTTTAAATGATTATTTGAAAAGTGAAGAAAATCTATATATATTTTTTTTATTTGGGCGTATGTTCCGATGTTGATTCATTAGGAAAAGTTGTAACATTTAACATGTAGATTAAGCATAAGAAATTTAGAGAGTTTGAGGAAGTTTGGGATAGATTTTTCCTACACCTTAATAATCCTCAAGAGGTTGATAGGCCTTAATAACCATCCAGAAGTTAATAGGTCTTATTAACCCTCTAGAGGTCGATAGGCCTTAATAACCCTCCAGAGGTTGATAGACCTTAATAACCCTCCAGAGGTTGATAGACCTTAATAACCCTGCAGAGGTTGATAGACCTTAATAACCCTCCAGAGGTTGATAGGCCTAAATAACCCTCCAGAGGTTGATAGACCTTAATAACCCTCCAGAGGTTGATAGGCCTTAATAACCCTCCAGAGGTTGATAGGCCTTAATAACCCTCCAGAGGTTGATAGACCTTAATAACCCTCCAGAGGTTGATAGGCCTTAATAACCCTTCAGAGGTTGATAGACCTTAATAACCCTCCAAAGGTCGATAGGCCTTAATAACCCTCCAGAGGTCGATAGGCCTTAATAACCCTCCAGAGGTTGATAGACCTTAATAACCCTCCAGAGGTTGATAGACCTTAATAACCCTCCAGAGGTCGATAGGCCTTAATAACCCTCCAGAGGTCGATAGGCCTTAGGCCCAACACCAAACCAACTAACAACAGAAACAATCGATGATCTTAGAGAGTAACGACACAATCACCGCCAACTTCCTGTGTGAATCTTGGGTTACTTATGCACACACTAAACAAGCGTGAGAGGTAAGGAATGGCTGAGTTTAGATTTGGGTAGATTATTTTTGTTAGATAAGGCAGTTTACCTTCAAACGAGTTTACAGAAAACGGGACTAGCAGATCTTTGTGTAACAACACTACATATAGAATATGTGGTGTGTGCATCGAATACATAACATGGGTTTAGGTAAGTATGGCTGAGGTAAAGTTATAGGTAAGGTTAAAATTAGGTGAGGTGAGGTTAGGTTAGGTTAGGTTAGGTTAGGTTAGGTTAGGTTAGGTTAGGTAAGGTTAGGTTAGGTTAGCTCTGCTAGATTAGGATAAGGAAGGTTATATTAAGGGACGTTATGTTACGTGAGGTTAAGGTTAGTTGGGTTAGGATAAGTTAGACAAGGTTAGGTTAAGGTAAGGGATAGGTTATGGTAATTTAGATTTTTTCAGGTTAGGTTGGGATAGCTTTGAACGTCCCATCATGCTGCTTACACCTCAGGCACATGCAGGCGAGGAGTCACAATAACGTGGCTAAAGTATGTTGACCAGACCACACACTAGACGGTGAAGGGACGACGATGTTTCGGTCCGTTCTGGACCATTCTCAAGTCGACACTTCGACTTGAGAATGGTCCAGGACGGAGCAAAACGTCGTCGTCCCTTCACCTTCTCATGCACATGATCCGGCAAACAAAAAAATATACATTTCTAAGTCCACGAGGCTGAAACCAACCCGGCCTGAATCACCAGGCTTTATAATTCTATTTATGTCTTTATTAGGCTTTATAATTCTATTTATGTCTTTATTAGGCTTTATAATTCTATTTATGTCTTTATTAGGCTTTATAATCAATAGCTTTTGTCTACCGTGAGCAAATTTCTGGTCAATTTACTCTGGAGGATCCACACCAGGTGACTGAGAGACAAGCGTGCCCCTGGTGCCTCTCTTTACGGAAGATATTGTCCTGACAAAGACCCTCTCTCTCTGTCCTTATAGGTTGTGTTTTCCGCTTAACAGCTCTTCCATAACGACCATCTCGATATTAATCTGCTGGGCGTCCCCCTTACCCCCCCTGTCCCTGATGGATGGCACAAGAGGTGCTTCGGTGCGTAAAGTGTATAGGTGAGGGGGGGCACAATGGACTAGGTGGGGGGATAGGGGGGAGCGCCGCCCCCCGACTTCCTCCCTCTCGGTGAGGAATCCTCCTCCTCACCCCCCTAGACCCGTTCTGTACACAAATTGTTGGTCTTTTATGCTGTGATATCATTCTAATGCGAGGCGGGCGTGCGGCGTTCCCTGGTTGGGTCGTTACCTCGCACAACGGAAGACCCGATTACCACCTGCCCCCATCCCCCCTACACCCCCCTCCCCATTCCCTTCCCTTCCTCTTCCCCATCCCGACCAAAGCATCCCTCTTCCATCCCCCCCCCCCTCCCCCCTAAACAGGGTCAAAACAGGTACAGGTAAGGCGCAGCTCGTCACTACGATATCACTGCGATATCTACAGCTGTTATCATAGGAATGCCCAACGTTATTGCCTAAGAACAAATCCACAAGGGCCGTGACGAGGGTTCGAACCTACGTCCGAGAGGATTCCAAACGCTGCCTTAATCGACTGAGCTACGACATGGTAAAAGAATTGCAACCGGGAAATCAATCTGATTTACCAACGGGTCCTGCAGCCTCTCCGAGACACAAACCAGGGTTTTATGCAATTCCCCCCCTGCACCCGAGCTATGTCAACAGGCTGTTCTACCTCTACCTCAATTTTTTTATCATGTCGTAGCTCAGTCAATAAAGACAGCGTCTGGGATCCTCTCGGACGTAGGCTCGAAACCTCGTCACGGCCCTTGTGGATTTGTTCATTTGATGCATCACGCTATTGTGATTTGTGTGTGTAATGTGTCTAAGGACAGGTGCCACTCGGAGGGGATGGGTGGGGAAGAGGGGGGGTGCATGAAGGGACGGGGGTGCATGAAAGAAGTGAATGAAATGGGGGGGGGTGCATGAAGGGAGAGGGGTGCATGAGGAGAGGGGGTGAAGGAGGGGAGAGACTGATGGAATATGCGAGTGTTTATGTATTTTGAAGTGTTTAAGGGTCTTTTTTAAGAGTGAGGAGAGGGGAGGGGGGCAGGGGGGGGGGGGTGAGCGAGTGTCAGGTCTGAATGTCATCTTGTAGTCATGTATTGTAAAGTTTGGGTTCCATCGAGTAGATTACTTTTCTTGGACCACCAAGAAATGTAATCTACGTCCCATCCCCCTCACAGTTGGTGGGGGGATGGGACGTATGGGTGTGGTATCCCTTCTAGCAGCGGGTCTGCAAACTTTTCCACACCCTGGTGCCTTGGTGCTGTGGGAGTGGGGCGTCTCATCTTGGACCACCAGCTGTGGGAGTGGGGTGTCTCATCTTGGGCCACCAGCTGTGGGAGTGGGGCGTCTCATCTTGGACCACCAGCTGTGGGAGTGGGGCGTCTCATCTTGGGCCACCAGCTGTGGGAGTGGGGCGTCTCATCTCGGGCCACCAGCTGTGGGAGCGGGGCGTCTCATCTTGGGCCACCAGCTGTGGGAGTGGGGCGTCTCATCTTGGGCCACCAGCTGTGGGAGTGGGGCGTCTCATCTTGGGCCACCAGCTGTGGGAGTGGGGCGTCTCATCTTGGGCCACCAGCTGTGGGAGTGGGGCGTCTCATCTTGGGCCACCAGCTGTGGGAGTGGGGCGTCTCATCTTGGGCCACCAGCTGTGGGAGTGGGGCGTCTCATCTTGGGCCACCAGCTGTGGGAGTGGGGCGTCTCATCTTGGGCCACCAGCTGTGGGAGCGGGGCGTCTCATCTTGGGCCACCAGCTGTGGGAGTGGGGCGTCTCATCTTGGGCCACCAGCTGTGGGAGCGGGGCGTCTCATCTTGGGCCACCAGCTGTGGGAGTGGGGCGTCTCATCTTGGGCCACCAGCTGTGGGAGTGGGGCGTCTCATCTTGGGCCACCAGCTGTGGGAGTGGGGCGTCTCATCTTGGGCCACCAGCTGTGGGAGTGGGGCGTCTCATCTTGGGCCACCAGCTGTGGGAGTGGGGCGTCTCATCTTGGGCCACCAGCTGTGGGAGTGGGGCGTCTCATCTTGGGCCACCAGCTGTGGGAGTGGGGCGTCTCATCTTGGGCCACCAGCTGTGGGAGTGGGGCGTCTCATCTTGGGCCACCAGCTGTGGGAGTGGGGCGTCTCATCTTGGGCCACCAGCTGTGGGAGTGGGGCGTCTCATCTTGGGCCACCAGCTGTGGGAGTGGGGCGTCTCATCTTGGGCCACCAGCTGTGGGAGTGGGGCGTCTCATCTTGGGCCACCAGCTGTGGGAGTGGGGCGTCTCATCTTGGGCCACCAGCTGTGGGAGTGGGGCGTCTCATCTTGGGCCACCAGCTGTGGGAGTGGGGCGTCTCATCTTGGGCCACCAGCTGTGGGAGTGGGGCGTCTCATCTTGGGCCACCAGCTGTGGGAGTGGGACGTCTCATCTTGGGCCACCAGCTGTGGGAGTGGGGCGTCTCATCTTGGGCCACCAGCTGTGGGAGTGGGGCGTCTCATCTTGGGCCACCAGCTGTGGGAGTGGGGCGTCTCATCTTGGGCCACCAGCTGTGGGAGCGGGGCGTCTCATCTTGGGCCACCAGCTGTGGGAGCGGGGCGTCTAACATTGGGTCTTCTAACATTGGGATGGTGTTCCACACCCTGATGGCTTGGTGCTGCAGTCTGATGTTTAGTGGCTGTGTGTTCAGGAGTTCGTGGAGCTCCTGGATTGTCTGATCATATGGTGGACGGTGTTTTGCTGCTCTCCTTAGCGCCTTATTTTGTACTGCTTCTAGTTTCTGCATGTTAGTTTTCTTTATGGTGTGTAGTGGTACTGGGGGATACTCTAGATGTGGCCGAACTAGAGCCTTATATAGGTGATTACGTTAGTGCTAAGGGTACAGATTCTCCCCACAATCTTCCCAGTGCTGTTTGTACTCAGTTTGTTTGAACTTTTCCTTTAAGCTAATTCTCGAGTACTCTTCCTTACATATGTATATAGGACAAGATGGTACTCGAGGACCATCTGAGGTCTCGGTTGCTTGTTCCACTCTGTGTTACTTGGAACATTTTGTTCCTTGGTGTTTATATTCCATTGTTTTGTCCAAGTTGTTTATGTCTTATGTCTAGGTGTTGTTGTGGAGCAACGTCAGTGTATGGTGGGACCCCCTGGGTGTATGGTGGGACCCCCTGGGTGTATGGTGGGACCCCCTGGGTGTATGGTGGGACCCCCTGGGTGTATGGTGGGACCCCCTGGGTGTATGGAGGGACCCCCTGGGTGTATGGTGGGACCCCCTGGGTGTATGGTGGGACCCCCTGGGTGTATGGTGGGACCCCCTGGGTGTATGGTGGGACCCCCTGGGTGTATGGTGGGACCCCCTAGGTGTATGGTGGGGCCCCCTGGGTGTATGGTGGGACCCCCTGGGTGTATGGTGGGACCCCCTGGGTGTATGGTGGGACCCCCCTGGATGTATGTTGGGACCCCCTGGGTGTATGGTGGGACCCCCCTGGATGTATGTTGGGACCCCCTGGGTGTATGGTGGGACCCCCCTGGATGTATGTTGGGACCCCCTGGGTGTATGGTGGGACACCCCTGGATGTATGTTGGGACCCCCTGGGTGTATAGTGGGACCCTCCTGGGTGTATGGTGGGACCCCCTGGGTGTATAGTGGGACCCCCCTGCGGGTATGGGAGGGACCATGGAAGTATGGGAGGTACCATGGGGGTATGGGAGGGACCATGGGGGTATGGGAGGGACCATGGGGGTATGGGAGAGACCATGAGGATATGGGAGGGACCATGGGGGTATGGGAGGGACCATGGGGGTATGGGAGGGACCATGAGGATATGGGAGGGACCATGTGGGTATGGGAGGGACCATGGGGGTATGGGAGGGACCATGGGGATATGGGAGGGACCATGGGGGTATGGGAGGGACCATGGGGGTATGGGAGGCACCATGGGGGTATGGGAGAGACCATGGGGATATGGGAGGGACCATGGGGGTATGGGAGGGACCATGGGAGGGACCATGGGGGTATCGGAAGGGACCATGGGGATATGGGAGGGACAATGGGGGTATGGGAGGCACCATGGGGGTATGGGAGGGCCCATGGGAGGGACCATGGGGGTATCGGAGGGGATCATGGGGGTATCGGAGGGGACCATGGGGATATGGGAGGGACCATGGGGGTATGGGAGGCACCATGGGGGTATGGGAGGGACCATGGGGGTATGGGAGGGGACCATGAGGGTATGGGAGGGACCATGGGGATATGGGAGGGACCATGGGGGTATGGGAGGGACCATGGGGGTATGGGAGGGACCATAGGGTATGAGAGGGACCATGGGAATGACCATGGGGGTATCGGAGGGGACCATTGGGATATGGGAGGGACCATGGAAATATGGGAGGGACCATGGGGATATGGGAGGGACCATGGGGGTATGGGAGGGGCCATGGGGGTATGGGAGGGACCATAGGGATATGGGAGGGACCATGGGGGTATGGGAGGGACCATGGGAGTATAGGAGGGACCATGGGTGTATGGGAGGGACCATGGGGGTATGGGAGGGACCATGAGGGTATGGGAGGGACCATGGGGGTATGGGAGAGACCATGGGGGTATGGGAGGGACCATGAGGGTATGGGAGGGACCATGGGGGTATGGGAGGGACCATGGGGGTATGGGAGGGACCATGGGGGTATGGGAGGGACCATGGGGGTATGGGAGGGACCATGGGGGTATGGGAGGGACCATGAGGGTATGGGAGGGACCATGGGGGTATGGGAGGGACCATGGGGGTATGGGAGGGACCATGGGGGTATGGGAGGGACCATGGGGGTATGGGAAGGATCATGGGGGTATGGGAGGGACCATGGGGGTATGGGAGGGACCATGGGGGTATGGGAGGGACCATGGGGGTATCGGAGGGACCATGGGGGTATGGGAGGGACCATGGGGGGTATGGGAGGGACCATGGGGGTATGGGAGGGACCATGGGGGTATGGGAGGGACCATGGGGGGAGTATGGGAGGGACCATGGGGGTATGGGAGGGGGGACCATGGGGGCATGGGAGGGACCATGGGGGTATGGGAGGGACCATGGGGGTATGGGAGGGACCATGGGGGGTATGGGAGGGACCATGGGGGGTATGGGAGGGACCATGGGGATATGGGAGGGACCATGGGGGTATGGGAGGGACCATGGGGGGGTATGGAAGGGACCATGGGGGTATGGGAGGGACCATGGGGGGTATGGGAGGGACCATGGGGGTATGGGAGGGGCCATGGGGGTATGGGAGGGACCATGGGGGTATGGGAGGGACCATGGGGGTATAGGAGGGACCATGGGGGTATAGGAGGGACCATGGGGGGTATGGGAGGGACCATGGGGGTATGGGAGGGACCATGGGGGTATAGGAGGGACCATGGGGGTATAGGAGGGACCATGGGGGGTATGGGAGGGACCATGGGGGTATGGGAGGGACCATAGGGGTATGGGAGGGGCAGCACAAGTGATGAGGACACTTCAGGAAGTCCACCTGACTGCATGTCTGGGAAAGCTTGTAGTTCTCACGCTGCCTCCTGGTGTCCTAGTCACCTGGTGTCCTAGAGCCCTCCTGGTGTCCTAGAGCCCTCCTGGTGTCCTAGAGCCCTCCTGGTGTCCTAGTCACCTGGTGTCCTAGTCACCTGGTGTCCTAGAGCCCTCCTGGTGTCCTAGAGCCCTCCTGGTGTCCTAGAGCCCTCCTGGTGTCCTAGAGGCCTCCTGGTGTCCTAGTCACCTGGTGTCCTAGAGCCCTCCTGGTGTCCTAGTCACCTGGTGTCCTAGAGCCCTCCTGGTGTCCTAGTCACCTGGTGTCCTAGAGCCCTCCTGGTGTCCTAGAGCCCTCCTGGTGTCCTAGAGCCCTCCTGGTGTCCTAGAGGCCTCCTGGTGTCCTAGAGCCCTCCTGGTGTCCTAGAGCCCTCCTGGTGTCCTAGAGGCCTCCTGGTGTCCTAGAGCCCTCCTGGTGTCCTAGAGCCCTCCTGGTGTCCTAGAGCCCTCCTGGTGTCCTAGAGCCCTCCTGGTGTCCTAGAGGCCTCCTGGTGTCCTAGAGCCCTCCTGGTGTCCTAGAGCCCTCCTGGTGTCCTAGAGCCCTCCTGGTGTCCTAGAGCCCTCCTGGTGTCCTAGAGCCCTCCTGGTGTCCTAGAGCCCTCCTGGTGTCCTAGTGCCCTCCTGGTGTCCTAGTGCCCTCCTGGTGTCCTAGAGCCCTCCTGGTGTCCTAGAGCCCTCCTGGTGTCCTAGAGCCCTCCTGGTGTCCTAGAGCCCTCCTGGTGTCCCTAGAGCCCTCCTGGTGTCCTAGAGCCCTCCTGGTGTCCTAGAGCCCTCCTGGTGTCCTAGAGCCCTCCTGGTGTCCTAGAGCCCTCCTGGTGTCCTAGTGCCCTCCTGGTGTCCTAGTGCCCTCCTGGTGTCCTAGAGCCCTCCTGGTGTCCTAGAGCCCTCCTGGTGTCCTAGAGCCCTCCTGGTGTCCTAGAGCCCTCCTGGTGTCCTAGAGGCCTCCTGGTGTCCTAGAGCCCTCCTGGTGTCCTAGTGCCCTCCTGGTGTCCTAGAGCCCTCCTGGTGTCCTAGTGCCCTCCTGGTGTCCTAGAGCCCTCCTGGTGTCCTAGAGCCCTCCTGGTGTCCTAGTGCCCTCCTGGTGTCCTAGAGCCCTCCTGGTGTCCTAGAGCCCTCCTGGTGTCCTAGAGCCCTCCTGGTGTCCTAGAGCCCTCCTGGTGTCCTAGAGCCCTCCTGGTGTCCTAGAGCCCTCCTGGTGTCCTAGTGCCCTCCTGGTGTCCTAGAGCCCTCCTGGTGTCCTAGAGCCCTCCTGGTGTCCTAGTGCCCTCCTGGTGTCCTAGAGCCCTCCTGGTGTCCTAGAGGCCTCCTGGTGTCCTAGAGCCCTCCTGGTGTCCTAGAGCCCTCCTGGTGTCCTAGAGCCCTCCTGGTGTCCTAGAGGCCTCCTGGTGTCCTAGAGCCCTCCTGGTGTCCTAGAGCCCTCCTGGTGTCCTAGTGCCCTCCTGGTGTCCTAGAGGCCTCCTGGTGTCCTAGAGCCCTCCTGGTGTCCTAGTGCCCTCCTGGTGTCCTAGAGCCCTCCTGGTGTCCTAGAGGCCTCCTGGTGTCCTAGAGCCCTCCTGGTGTCCTAGAGCCCTCCTGGTGTCCTAGAGGCCTCCTGGTGTCCTAGTGCCCTCCTGGTGTCCTAGAGGCCTGGTGTCCTAGTGCCCTCCTGGTGTCCTAGAGCCCTCCTGGTGTCCTAGTGCCCTCCTGGTGTCCTAGAGCCCTCCTGGTGTCCTAGAGCCCTCCTGGTGTCCTAGTGCCCTCCTGGTGTCCTAGAGCCCTCATGGTGTCCTAGAGCCCCTCCTGGTGTCCTAGAGCCCTCCTGGTGTCCTAGAGCCCTCCTGTGTCCTAGAGCCCTCCTGGTGTCCTAGTGCCCTCCTGGTGTCCTAGAGCCCTCCTGGTGGTCCTAGAGCCCTCCTGGTGTCCTAGAGCCTCCTGGTGTCCTAGAGCCCTCCTGGTGTCCTAGAGCCCTCCTGGTGTCCTAGAGCCCTCCTGGTGTCCTAGAGCCCTCCTGGTGTCCTAGAGCCCTCCTGGTGTCCTAGAGCCCTCCTGGTGTCCTAGAGCCCTCCTGGTGTCCTAGAGCCCTCCTGGTGTCCTAGAGCCCTCCTGGTGTCCTAGTGCCCTCCTGGTGTCCTAGTGCCCTCCTGGTGTCCTAGAGCCCTCCTGGTGTCCTAGAGCCCTCGCTGGTGTCCTAAGCCCTCCTGGTGTCCTAGAGCCCTCCTGGTGTCCCTAGAGCCCTCCTGGTGTCCTAGAGGCCTCCTGGTGTCCTAGAGCCCTCCTGGTGTCCTAGTGCCCTCCTGGTGTCCTAGAGCCCTCCTGGTGTCCTAGTGGCCCTCCTGGTGTCCTAGAGCCCTCCTGGTGTTCCTAGAGCCCTCCTGGTGTCCTAGTGCCCTCCTGGTGTCCTAGAGCCCTCCTGGTGTCCTAGAGCCCTCCTGGTGTCCTAGAGCCCTCCTGGTGTCCTAGAGCCCTCCTGGTGTCCTAGAGCCCTCCTGGTGTCCTAGAGCCCTCCTGGTGTCCTAGAGCCTCCTGGTGTCCTTAGTGCCCTCCTGGTGTCCTAGAGCCCTTCCTGGTGTCCTAGAGCCTCTCTGGTGTCCTAGTGTCCTCCTGGTGTCCTAGAGCCCTCCTGGTGTCCTAGAGGCCTCCTGGTTGTCCTAGAGCCCTCCTGGTGTCCTAGAGCCCTCCTGGTGTCCTAGAGCCCTCCTGGTGTCCTAGAGGCCTCCTGGTGTCCTAGAGCCCTCCTGGTGTCCTAGAGCCCTCCTGGTGTCCTAGTGCCCTCCTGGTGGTCCTAGGGCCTCCTGGTGTCCTAGAGCCCTCCTGGTGTCCTAGTGCCCTCCTGGTGTCCTAGAGCCCTCCTGGTGTCCTAGAGGCCTCCTGGTGTCCTAGAGCCCTCCTGGTGTCCTAGAGCCCTCCTGATGTCCTAGAGGCCTCCTGGTGTCCTAGTGCCCTCCTGGTGTCCTAGAGGCCTGGTGTCCTAGTGCCCTCCTGGTGTCCTAGTGCCCTCCTGGTGTCCTAGTGCCCTCCTGGTGTCCTAGAGCCCTCCTGGTGTCCTAGAGCCGTCCTGGTGTCCTAGAGCCCTCCTGGTGTCCTAGTGCCCTCCTGGTGTCCTAGAGCCCTCCTGGTGTCCTAGTGCCCTCCTGGTGTCCTAGAGGCCTGGTGTCCTAGTGCCCTCCTGGTGTCCTAGTGCCCTCCTGGTGTCCTAGAGGCCTGGTGTCCTACAGCCGTCCTGGTGTCCTAGTGCCGTCCTGGTGTCCTAGAGGCCTGGTGTCCTAGAGGCCTGGTGTCCTAGTGCCCTCCTGGTGTCCTAGAGGCCTGGTGTCCTAGAGCCCTCCTGGTGTCCTAGTGCCCTCCTGGTGTCCTAGAGGCCTGGTGTCCTAGAGCCGTCCTGGTGTCCTAGTGCCGTCCTGGTGTCCTAGAGGCCTGGTGTCCTAGAGGCCTGGTGTCCTAGTGCCGTCCTGGTGTCCTAGTGCCCTCCTGGTGTCCTAGTGCCCTCCTGGTGTCCTAGAGCCCTCCTGGTGTCCTAGTGCCGTCCTGGTGTCCTAGTGCCCTCCTGGTGTCCTAGTGCCGTCCTGGTGTCCTAGTGCCCTCCTGGTGTCCTAGTGCCCTCCTGGTGTCCTAGAGCCCTCCTGGTGTCCTAGAGCCCTCCTGGTGTCCTAGTGCCCTCCTGGTGTCCTAGTGCCCTCCTGGTGTCCTAGTGCCGTCCTGGTGTCCTAGTGCCGTCCTGGTGTCCTAGTGCCGTCCTGGTGTCCTAGTGCCCTCCTGGTGTCCTAGAGCCCTCCTGGTGTCCTAGAGCCCTCCTGGTGTCCTAGAGCCCTCCTGGTGTCCTAGAGCCCTCCTGGTGTCCTAGTGCCCTCCTGGTGTCCTAGAGGCCTGGTGTCCTAGAGGCCTGGTGTCCTAGAGGCCTGGTGTCCTAGAGGCCTGGTGTCCTAGAGGCCTGGTGTCCTAGAGGCCTGGTGTCCTAGTGCCGTCCTCATAGTGTTCTACGGATGGTCTTTTGAAGTCATTGTTCTCAGATTAACTGTGACAAAGCCATGATTGGTGACCGTTTAACAACTAAGCTTCACTCAGCATCGAGTCAAAGCTGTCACCCGCCAAACACACACCGAAACTACGACGTTGGTACAACGTTCGAATATGATTTAACCCCTCATAACCAGTTATAACAACCAATATAGCAAGTTGTAACAACGTTCAAATACGTCATAAACACGTTAAGCCAAGATGTAACAACTTTATTACAAGTTGTAACAAGCGGAAAATAGAGACAGTTTCGGTTTGTGTTTCCAGGGCACCAGCCACGTCGCTGAGACGGGAGCCGGAGCCGGCCCCCTGGTCCACCAGGAGGACTCCCGTGGTCCACCAGGAGGACTCCCGTGGTCCACCAGGAGGACTCCCGTGGTCCACCAGGAGGACTCCCGTGGTCCACCAGGAGGACTCCCGTGGTCCACCAGGAGGACTCCCGTGGTCCACCAGGAGGACTCCCGTGGTCCAGCAGGAGGAGGAGGAGGACTCCCGTGGTCCACCAGGAGGAGGAGGAGGAGGATTCCCGTGGTCCACCAGGAGGAGGAGGAGGAGGACTCCCGTGGTCCACCAGGAGGAGGAGGAGGACTCCCGTGGTCCACCAGGAGGAGGAGGAGGACTCCCGTGGTCCACCAGGAGGAGGAGGAGGACTCCCGTGGTCCACCAGGAGGAGCAGGAGGACTCCCGTAGTCCACCAGGAGGAGGAGGAGGACTTCCGTGGTCCACCAGGAGGAGGAGGACTCCCGTGGTCCACCAGGAGGAGGAGGAGGAGGAGGACTCCCGTGGTCCACCAGGAGGAGGAGGATGACTCCCGTGGTCCACCAGGAGGAGCAGGAGGACTCCCGTGGTCCACCAGGAGGAGGAGGAGGACTTCCGTGGTCCACCAGGAGGAGGAGGAGAAGGACTCCTGTGGTCCACCAGGAGGAGGAGGAAGATGGACCATTGGCGGTGCATCTTGGTGCAAAGTGGCGGAAATCTTGGTAAGTGGCCGCCATGGAAAAAAACGGTCCAAGCAGGAAGTGGATGAGAGCCCCGGGACGGCGGCGGCGGGTATAAGGACATATTAATCCCCTGTATAGTGAGGACCGCCTCCACGGGGCCCAGCGGGGCTCGAACCATTACCGTTCAGGTAAGATGCCCAAGGGTCACCTCCCCACCTTTTATGGGTGTTTTAACACTTTATTAAGCCAGGGACTGTGGTGTGCCCCCCCCCCCTCCCCCAGGGGTAACGAGGCCTAGAGAAACGCTAACGAGCATTATTACGAATTAACATGTTAATCATGGCACCTCGGATTGTCTTTATTGAACAGTTCATGAACTCTGAAGCACTTGGAGGACGTGTAGAACAATGTAACGACCTTCGGGGGTCGAGGACGACCTCGAAGGTTAGCCAAGGGAGGCAAGTCAGTAATATAGAACTAGTGGCCAGCATTATCATGGACAGATAGACAGGTTTCGTAACACGTGGACGGGTCAATACTTGAGAAACCTTAGCCACGTGTGTATTAACCTCAAGAAACACAAACTGGAACGTTTTATAAGAAGTCGAATATATTAATACTTTTGTCCTTACGTCAGAGTAGAACTTTCTACTAGAAACTTCTAGTCTTTCGGGTAGAAGTAGATTAGTAATAATATCAGAGGAGGAAATATATTTTCTTGAGATGTTATGACGTTTTCTTAAGCAAATAATTTACTGTAAATTTATATAAATTAACCCAACTACAAATGTACACAGATTTATGAATACAAATTTTAATTAGAAAGTTAACAATTCTGGAAATAACTTTGAGATTATAATACCTTTAGAACAGTGGTGCTCCGAGTACCTTACTGAACGATACGTTTGGGAATTTCTCAACATTTTCTTACTCTAACGGGCGCGATGAACAAGGTAGGATAACTGTTTAGGCTCCCACTGAACATGGCCATAGGTGAACATTGTGGCCACAAGTGAACATTGTGGCCATAAGTGAACATTGTGGCCACAGGTGAACATTGTGGCCACAAGTGAACATTGTGGCCATAGGTCAACATCATGGCCACAAGTGAACATTGTGGCCACAAGTGAACATTGTGGCCACAAGTGAATATCGTGGCCACAGGTGAACATTGTGGCCACAAGTGAATATCGTGGACACAGGTGAACATTGTGGCCACAAGTGAACATTGTGGCCATAGGTGAACATTGTGGCCACAAGTGAACATTATGGCCATAGGTCAACATCATGGCTACAAGTGAACATTGTGACCACAAGTGAACATTGTGGCCACAAGTGAACATCGTAGCCACAGGTGAATATTGTGGCCATAAGTGAACATCGTGGCCACAGGTGAACATTGTGGACACAGGTGAATATTGTGGCCACAGGTGAACATTGTGGCCATATGTGAACATTGTGGCCACAGGTGAACATTGTGGCCATAAGTGAACATTGTGGCCACAGGTGAACATTGTGGCCATAAGTGAACATTGTGGCCACAGGTGAACATTGTGGCCATAAGTGAACATTGTGGTCATAAGTGAACATTGTGACCACAGGTGAACATTGTGGCCATAAGTGAACATTGTGGCCATAAGTGAACATTGTGGCCACAAGTGAACATTGTGGCCATAAGTGAACATTGTGGCCATAAGTGAACATTGTGGGCACAAGTGAACATTGTGGCCATAAGTGAACATTGTGGCCATAAGTGAAATTGTGGCCATAAGTGAACATTGTGACCACAGGTGAACATTGTGGCCATAAGTGAACATTGTGGCCATAAGTGAACATTGTGGCCACAGGTGAACATTGTGGCCATAAGTGAACATCGTGGCCATAAGTGAACATTGTGACCACAGGTGAACATTGTGGCCATAAGTGAACATTGTGGCTATAAGTGAACATTGTGGCCACAAGTGAACATTGTGGCCATAAGTGAACATTGTGGCCATAAGTTAACATTGTGGGCACAAGTGAACATTGTGGCCATAAGTGAACATTGTGGCCATAAGTGAACATTGTGGCATGGCCCAAGACCCCATCAACCAACATGGCCCAACATAGCCTGATCCCCACAGTCACAATATATCATTAAATTAAACGTCCCAAAAGGTTTTTCTCTCCTTGATATCTTATTTTAAACCAATAATATGATAACTGAAATGCTGGTATTGAGCAGGGTTCGACCCCCCCCCCCCCACTCCTCCTCCTGTGGTCTGGGAACACCTCTCCCCCTCCCCCCCTAACGTATGGTTAGTATACATGACCCATGTATACTAATGCATTATACCTCTTGTCAAGGTATGCTTAGTATGCCTCGTCAAGTGATTAACACATACATGGGCCATCGGGGGATCGAACGCAGACCTTCAAGGTGCGAGGTCGTTGCTGTACCGACCAGTCCGAGTCGGTGAACATATCAGCTATGACGCTCCATCGAATTGTGAACATGAGTGATGAACATGAGTAAGTGATGAACATGAGTAAGTGATGAACATGAGTGATGAACATGAGTGAGAAACGTAAGTGATGAACATGAGTAAGGAACATGAGTATGTGATGAACATGAGTAAGTGATGAACATGAGTGATGAGCGTAAGTGATGAACATAAGTGAGAAACATGAGTATGTGATGAACATGAGTGATGAGCGTAAGTGATGAACATAAGTGAGAAACATGAGTATGTGATGAACATGAGTGATAAACATGAGTAAGTGATGAACATGTGATGAACATGAGTGATAAACATGAGTAAGTGATGAACATGTGATGAACATGAGTGATAAACATGAGTAAGTGATGAACATGAGTGATGAACATGAGTAAGTGATGAATGTGAGTAATGAACATGAGTGAACACGAGTAAGTGATGAACATGAGTGATGAACATGAGTAAGTGATGAACGTGAGTACAACTGCAGTGTACAATATAATTTGCTCACTTCATTCACACTGAATAAGAAAGAATAAAAAAAGTCTGAAACCTTTCGCAGACTTGATTTTACCTGGATTTACCTGAGGGCCACTAAGACTCAAGTGGCCTCGACGAGGACAGGAAGCCAGCGGCTCGTCAAAGGTTAGGTGTGTTTACAAAATAACTATATGACGTAATAGTACAGTTGGCTTCGTTCTCGACTGACAATCAGGGGAGTTCCAAGGGTTCGATACCCAGGCGGGACAGAAATCGTTGGGCATCTTTCCTTTCACCTAATGCTTCTGTTCACCTAGAGGCCAAAAAGGTACCCGGGGAGTTAGACAACTGTTGTGGGTTGCATCCTGGGAAGGGGTAATAGGGGGGGGGGTTGAGGGAGGGTTAAGGGGGGACGTGGATATAAGCCTGTATATATATAGATATACAGGCTTCCTGTCCCCGAGCAAAGGAAACAGTTAGGCAGGCAGGCAGAGGGCTGGATAAACACCGCAGAAAACGAGAAGCTGGCGGCGGGGGAGATGAAAGGGGTGACTATAACGAGCGTTTTATCTGGCGGCGAGAAAATATTTATGATCAAAGGGCGTTTACTTATACATACAGAGAGGCATCTGGCACGGCGCGAATGGCACCCGATAACGCGGCTGGCTCTTTTTGTGGGTGTCTTACTGGGGGCAGGATAGCCAGCGGGGGGAGGAGGGAGGGTGCCAGGCTCACTCACCTTAATCGGGGAGTGAGCCCGATTACTCTCTATTCTCTATTATTACTCTCTATTACTCTCTCATCTCTCCTTCTCTCAATTATGGTATTTGTGCTTGGGGTTCTACTACCCAAAATCATCTGCGTCCTCTAATTACTCACCACACAGCTGCTATTAGGACAATATCTAACTCTGGCCCCAGACAGCACTCGGTACCCTTAAATCTTCGAATATATTACATATTAAGTCACTGCAGATCTTCTCAACTGTATTCTATATGTTTAAAACTCTGAATTATAATGCCAATCCTGACCTTAAACGCTTCTATGAAGGTTGTAACAGAACCCATGGGCACCACTCTAGAAACAAATATCTATTTGATATTCCAAGAGTACACCTTAACCAACCTACAAATGCTCTACAAATCAAGGGAACTAGAATGAGGAATGACCTTCCCAATCATGTCAAAGGCTGTACCTCTTTCAACCACTTTAACAGAAAAAACTAAACATTACCTAATCAACTTTATGTATCCTACTTTGCCCCTCCTAATTTGTCAACCCATCTCTTGCTATTTTCAAACAATATTGATTATCGACCAACTTGTATAGCTGCTGATATATACCAGTATAAAGTTATACAAAATATATATATAAAAATATATATATATATATATATATATATATATATATATATATATATATATATATATATATATATATGTCGTACCTAGTAGCCAGAACGCACTTCTCAGCCTCACTTCTCACATATATATATATATATATATATATATATATATATATATATATATATATATATATATATATATATATATATATATATATATATATATACGATGCTCTGTACCTTCTCACAAGGT
This sequence comes from Procambarus clarkii, assembly GCF_040958095.1. Lineage (NCBI taxonomy): Eukaryota > Metazoa > Arthropoda > Malacostraca > Decapoda > Cambaridae > Procambarus > Procambarus clarkii. The sequence continues at coordinate 28,100,348 of NC_091169.1, forward strand.
GCCTGGCTTTGCCCAGACTGACCTATTTCCTAAGGTGTGCTCCCTCCTTCGACAGCCCAAAATTAACAGAATATGACACACTCCTAAGGTCAATAACCGTGAAAGTGTTAAACCTCTCCCTGCAAGATGACCAATGGGACCAAGCAACGCTCCCAGTTAGACTCGGGGGAATAGGTATTCGCAAGGCGACCCAGTTAGCATTGCCGGCATTCTTATCCTCGACCAGTGCAACAGGTGAATTAGTTACGGAAATACTACCGGAACACCTAAGAGACTTCATTGGGATTCATGATCCCAAATTCGCGGAAGGAGCCGGTCAGTGGGACACTCTTGTCAACTCTCATCCTCGACCGACTTTTCCAAATGACTGCAAACAGTCCAAATGGGATAGCCCCATAGTGGAGAACATCGCCACATCATTGCTGGAGGCAGCTTCCAGGAAGGACAAAGCGCGTCTTCTAGCTGTGCAAGCTCCCCATGCCGGGGACTTCCTGTTGGCAGTCCCTAATTCCGCCTTGGGGACCCGCCTGGACCATCGGACCCTAAGTATTGGTGTTGCTCTGCGCCTTGCCGCCCCTATCTCCACCGAGCACCGGTGTATTTGCGGCCATGCACGGGCAGACCAATACGGCAGCCATGGTCTCATCTGTCGTAAGACACAGGGAAAGATTGCCAGACATGAAGCAGTCAATGACATCATCAAGAGAAGTTTGGCTTCAGCTGGGTGCCCAGCACAAAGGGAACCTCAGTTGTGCAGGCCTGACAACAGCCAAAAACGCCCAGATGGAGTCACCCTGCAGCCGTGGAGAGAAGGTAAACAGGTCGTGTGGGACTACACGTGTGCATCCACATTGGCTGATACCTATCTACCTTACAGCGCAGCTGAGGGAGGCGGGGCGGCCACCTTCAGGGAGACCCAGAAAACTAACAAGTACAGGGACCTAGAACGTTGTTACAGGTTCGTGCCAATAGGCTCTGAGACTCTGGGCGCCTGGGGTAAATGTGCACTTAAGTTCCTGAAGGAGCTGGGCGAGGAACTCATTGGGAAGACTAGAGACCCAAGAGCGGCCAGTTTTATGTTTCAGCGCCTCAGTGTCGCTGTTCAGAGGGGAAATGCGTGCTGTATCTTGGGTACGCACCCGACCCCCGAGGAACTGGACGAGGTCTTCGAACACTGATTGGTATATTGTTGTATAAGTGTGTGTTTTCTGTAAACTGTAACATTGCAATAAAATCAAATAAAAAAAAAAAAATAATAGGGGTGGTAGGAGAGGAAAAGATTAAAGTATTCAGTGAGAATCCACAAGGTCTTCTCTGAACACTATTTATTTTCTTCTTCGAGGATGTGGGTCCCTTTAATTAAACCAGTGGTGGTACCCCTATATATATATATATATATATATATATATATATATATATATATATATATATATATATATATATATATATATATATATATATATATATATATATATAAATTGCAGCCTGTTTGTTTATTTATAGTTACTTCTGTTGTTCTGTTGCAATTTTTGCTGTTCCATATATCATGTAATTATTATCATTCCCTCCCCCCCCCCCCTTTTTTCAGATTAATTCATGCTTTTCATCTCCTTCTTTTTTAGTTTTTAAGTCTTTTTCTCACTTCTTGTGCGAAACATTGTGGGTATTGGTGACCTTAGACGTGGACTATACTAACTAAATCTAGAAATCTAACATTTCGTTTGTAACCCTGAATAAACATTAATATTATTATTATTATTATTATTATCTAGGCGCCACCTAAGCCTTGACCTCGCTTGTCTAGGAGTGACAGTCATGGCGTCATCTCAAGTGTCAAGACTGACAGATTGACAGATTGACAGACAGACAAACAGAAGCAGGTTAATGTATAAGCAAATTACAATTATAATTTCAGGACTAGAATGACGCCAGAAGTAAATGAATCGGGGAGTTATTGTATTAGATAACCGGCGGCCAGAAAGGCGGAGCATAATGACCAAAGCTCGATCCCGCAAGTCACAGATAGGCGAGTATACACACTGCTAGGTAAACCAAGCAGGTAAACCAAGGGGAGAGTATACACAGTTGAGACAAAGCGGTAGATACATCGGTTGGAGTAATCTTCCTTATTGGCTTCTCAATCTTTATTATTTTATGGGTCTTGGAAGCCATAAACACAAGGTGATAACAGTCCTCGGGCTGGTCCTCGGGCTGGTCCTCGGGCTGGTCCTCGGGCTGGTCCTCGGGCTGGTCCTCTTGGCTCGAGTCGTCCTTCTGAGGACAGGAACTACGGTAGTTCTCTCGGCTTAAGTCATCCTCGTGAGAACAGGAGCCAGGCCTCCAGGCTCGTGTCGACGCTACGAAAGAAGGAAGCAGCTCGAGTAGATCCTGGTAACAAGAGGAGAGGAGCCATAGTCCTCCAGGTTCAAGTCATTCTCGGGATAAGGAGGACAGGAGCCGGCCTGCCCTCCGGGACGTGGGACGGGAGATAAGGGAGGCAATATAAGCGGCAGGATTTACTAGATATCGTAGGTGAGGCTATAGGCAGACCCTGACCCCGCGGTAACTGCCTTGTTTGTGTGGGGGGCTTGTGAGGCCCAGTGGGCGGCAGGTGCCACTCTCTGACACCTGGTGGGGGGGGGGCAGGTGGTAGGGGGAGCGGCAGGTGGCGGGGGGCGGGCAGGTGACGGACGGGGGGGGGGGAAGTAGTGATTACCTTGAGGTTACCTTAAGATGATTTAAAAGCTTAGTGTCCCCGCGGCCCGGTCGTCGACTAGTCATCCTCGTTGATCAACCAGGCTGTTGGACGCGGCTGCTCGCAGCCTGACGTATGAGTCACAGCCTGGTTGATCAAGTATCCTTTGGAGGTGCTTATCCAGTTCTCTCTTGAACACTGTGAGGGGTCGGCCAGTTATGCCCCTTATGTGTAGCGGAAGCGTGTTGAACAGTCTCGGGCCTCTGATGTTGATAGTTTTCTCTCAGAGTACCTGTTGCACCTCTGCTCTTCAACGGGTGTATTCTGCACATCCTGCCATGCCTCCTGGTCTCATGTGATGTTATTTCTGTGTGCAGGTTTGGGACCAGCCCCTCTACTATTTTTCATGTGAAAATTATTATGTATCTCTCCCGCCTGCGCTCAAGAGAATACAGATTTAGGCTCTTTAGTCGGTCCCAGTAGTTTAGATGTTTTACTGAGTGGATTCTAGCAGTAAAGAATATTTGCACGCTCTTGAGGTCAGCAATTTCTCCAGGTTTGAAAGGGGCTGTCATTGTGCACCAGTATTCCACTCTTGAGAGCACTAGCGTCTTGAAGAGTATCATCATCGGTATAGCATCTCTAGTGTGAAAGGTTCGTTGAAGTCCCCGAGCAGGATGATGTTCGGGGCTGGATATGTGAGGTTTTCTAAGCAGTGTTCTATTTTCATTAGTTGGTCTTTAAACTGCTGGTGATTTGCCTCCGGTGACTTATATACAAGGACAATAACTACATTTAGGATCTCTATTTTGATTATCAGTACTTCCACCATATCAATTGTGGTGTTTAGCAGCTCCGTGTATATGAGTGTGTCTTTGATGTAGAGGCTGACCCCACCCTGTAGCCTGTGTTTCCTGTCACATCAGAAAAGACTGTACTCTGAGATCCATATTTCACCATCATGGTAGTCCTTTGTGTGGGTTTCCGTTACGGCTGCAAACACTTCATTTGCCTCATGTAGGAGACCATCTATGAAGTCCAGTTTGTTAGATTTGCGTGTTTTTATACCCTGGATGTTGCCAAAAAAAAATGGTGTCAGGTTTGTGGAAGTACTGGATGCCTTACTTGGTGTTAATATCTGAGGCTCTGGTAGGGAGGCCACTGTGCTTGTGTCCTCTGCAGCATTTGACCGAGTTGGTGGTATAGTCTGGGAAGGTGGTAGGGGGGCAGGTGGTAGGGGAGCAGGTGGTAGGGGAGCAGGTGGTAGGGGCAGGTGGTAGGGGGGCAGGTGGTAGGGGCAGGTGGTAGGGGGGCAGGTGGTAGGGGGGCAGGTGGTAGGGGCAGGTGGTAGGGGGGCAGGTGGTAGGGGAGCAGGTGGTAGAGGCAGGTGGTAGGGGGGCAGGTGGTAGGGGAGCAGGTGGTAGGGGAGCAGGTGGTAGGGGCAGGTGGTAATGGGGGGTGCAATGAAATGAGGGGAATTAAGTTAAGATGTCTGTGAGTGTTTCAAGAACTCTGACACAGAGAGAGAGAGAGAGGGAGAGAGAGAGAGAGAGAGAGAGAGAGAGAGAGAGAGAGAGAGAGAGAGAGAGAGAGAGAGAGAGAGAGAGAGAGAGAGAGAGAGAGAGAGAGGGAGAGAGAGAGAGAGAGAGACTGGGAAGGGGGGGGGATTGTGAGAGCAACCTATCCTCACATTTAATACACTGACAGGTCGATTGTCTAGGCTGGAACGTTGCTGGTTACACAAAAACCATTTCAAATTTGACGTTCGTCAAATCGTGAGAACGGTCTGGTGAGAAAGAGGGGAGGAGGAAGTAGGAGAGTGAGAGACAGGAGGAGGAGTGAGTGAGAGAGAGAGAAAGAGAGGGGGAAGGATACGTAATGCAAAAGCTAATGTCCCTTAACGACAAAATCAGGTATTCAAAGCCACATCACTTCACAAAAACATTGACGCCCCACCACAACACAACACACCCAGCTAGCTTACTATGTGTACTCCTCTCCCGTCACTATCATCACCATAACCTGTCCAGAGGACGCTACCGTAGTCTGATTTAAGCTTTCCCGCGCAGATAATGTTCTGAAGGCGTTCCCTGGTCCAGTTCTGACGGGTGTAATGACGACGCCGCGTCTCTGTGCCGTCCAGCAGACCACCGTCGATGTGTGAGTATAGACGGGAGACTCGGACCTCACAGGAAGGGCGCCAAACAAAAGAGAGCAGGAAACAATTATGCCATAAGAATAGAAAACGTTTAGAAACGTCCACCCAGACGATCCGATCCCCCGGGCATCAACACAGAGGACCACCAGGATGCATTCAGCCCTCTGCCTCCCTCCACCAATCCCAACCGGAGGGCCGAGCCGTTCTCGCAGCCCATTGGCCAGGAGGTTGGGCGGTAGGGGGGGTGGGTATGTGGGCTGTAGGGATTACAGATGGAGATTTCTTCAAGTAGGGATTACCGTGCGTGTTATTCGGCGTGTTTGTCTCGTTTGAATAATGTTTGTCAACAGGAACGGTATTTCTGGGGCTGTGTTTTGAGGTTGGGCAGAGAGGCGGAAAAGACCTCAGAGGGAGAGCTTACCGGAAAGGTAGACTTGACGAGCACAGTTCAACAGTCCTCGCTAAAGATATTCGAGCTTCGTAAAATTTGCAAACTATTTTCCAAACTAGGTTATATGCAGGAAGATATTACTTGATGTGTGTGTGTGTGTGTGTGTGTGTGTGTGTGTGTGTGTGTATGTGTGTGTGTGTGTGTGTGTGTGTGTATGTGTACTCACCTAATTGTACTCACCTAATTGTGCTTGCGGGGGTTGAGCTTTGGCTCTTTGGTCCCGCCTCTCAACTGTCAATCAACTGGTGTACAGATTCCTGAGCCTACTGGGCTCTATCATATCTACATTTGAAACTGTGTATGGAGTCAGCCTCCACCACATCACTTCCTAGTGCATTCCATTTATTAACTACTCTGACACTGAAAAAATTCTTTCTAACGTCTCTGTGGCTCATCTGAGTACTAAGTTTCCACCTGTGTCCCCTTGTTCTTGTCCCACCCGTGCTGAAGAGTTTGTCTTTGTCCACCCTGTCAATTCCCCTGAGAATTTTGTAGGTGGTTATCATGTCTCCCCTTACTCTTCTGTTTTCCAGGGATGTGAGGTTCAGCTCCTTTAGCCTTTCCTCGTAGCTCAATCCTCTCAGTTCCGGGACGAGCCTGGTGGCATACCGCTGAATCTTCTCTAACTTTGTCTTGTGTTTAACTAGGTATGGACTCCAGGCTGGAGCTGCATACTCCAGGATTGGTCTTACATAAGTGGTATACAGGGTTCTGAAAGAATCCTTACACAAGTTTCTGAAGGCAGTTCTTATGTTGGCCAGTCTAGCATATGCCGCTGATGATATTCTTTTGATGTGGGCCTCTGGGGACAGGTTCGGTGTGATATCAACCCCCAGATCCTTCTCTCTATTTGATTCTTGCAGGATTTCCCCTCCCAGATGATACCTTGTGTTCAGCCTCCTGCTCCCTTCGCCTAATTTCATCACCTTACACTTTCCAGAGTTGAACTTTAGCAGCCATTTTCTAGACCATTCCTCCAGTTTATCCAGGTCATCCTGTAGTCTCTGTCTATCTTCATCCGTCTTGATTCTTCTCATAATTTTTGCATCATCAGCAAACATCGAGAGGAATGAGTCTATACCCTCTGGAAGATCGTTCACATATATTAGAAACAGGATGGGTCCAAGTACTGAGCCCTGTGGGACTCCGCTGGTGACATCTCGCCACTCTGATGTCTCCCCCCCTCACCGTTACTCGCTGTTTCCTGTTGCTTAAGTACTCCCTTATCCACTGGAGCACCTTCCCTTTTACTCCTGCCTGTTGCTCCAACTTTTTTAACAGCCTTTTATGGGGTACTGTGTCAAAGGCTTTTTGGCAATCCAGGAAAATGCAGTCGGCCCACCCTTCTCTTTCCTGCCTAATTTTCGTTGCCTGGTCATAAAATTCTATTAAACCTGTGAAGCACGATTTACCATCTCTGAACCCATGTTGGTGGTGCGTTACAAAGTTATTTCCCTCCAGATGCTCTACGAGCCTTTTCCTCACGATCTTCTCCAGCACCTTGCATGGTATACAAGTTAAGGAAACTGGCCTGTAATTCAGTGCCTCTTGCCTGTCACCCTTTTTGTATATTGGGACCACGTTAGCTGTCTTCCAACTTTCTGGTAAGTCTCCTGTTTCCAGTGACCTGTTATACACCATAGAGAGTGGCACACTTAGTGCTTCTGCACCTTCCTTTAGTATCCATGGTGAGATTCTATCAGGCCCAACAGCCTTTGTCACATTTAGCTCCAGCAGACACCTTTTGACCTCATCACTGGTGAGGTCAAATTCCTCCAAGGCTGCTTGGTTTGCCGCCTCCTCATTTAGTGCAGGGGCTTCTCCTTGTTCTATTGTGAACACCTCCTGGAATCTCTTGTTGAGTTCTTCACACACCTCCTTGTCATTCTCTGTGTATCTGTTCTCCCCTTTCCGCAGCTTCATCACTTGTTCCTTCACTGCTGTTTTCCTCCTGATATGGCTGTGGAGCAGCTTTGGTTGGGTCTTGGCTTTACTCGCGATGTCATTTTCAAACTGTCTCTCTGCTTCCCTCCTCACTCTGATGTACTCATTTCTGGCCCTCTGGTATCTCTCCCTGCTCTCTGGTGTTCTGTTATTTCTGTAGTTTCTCCATGTTCTTTTACTCAGTTGTTTCGCTACCTTACATTCCTGGTTGAACCATGGGTTTTTCTGTTGTTTTTCGTTTTTCTCCTTTTGGACGGGGATAAACCTGTCTGCAGCTTCCTGGCACTTTTGGGTGACAATATCCATCATGACCTGCACATTCTTGTCTCTTGTCTGTGTGTGTGTGTGTGTGTGTGTGTGTGTGTGTGTGTGTGTGTGTGTGTGTGTGTGTGTGAGTGTGTGTGTGTGTGTGTGTGTGTGTGTGTGTGTGTGTGTGTGTGTGTGTGTGTGTGTGTGTGTGTGTGTGTGTGTGTGTGTGTGCATTTGTGTGTACTCACCTATATGTGCTTGCAGGATCGAGCATTGACTCTTGGATCCCGCCTTTCCAGCTATCGGTTGTTTACAGCAATGACTCCTGTCCCATTTCCCTATCATACCTAGTTTTAAAAGTATGAATAGTATTTGCTTCCACAACCTGTTCCCCAAGTGCATTCCATTTTTCCACTACTCACGCTAAAAGAAAACTTCCTAACATCTCTGTGACTCATCTGAGTTTCCAGTTTCCACCCATGTCCCCTCGTTCTGTTATTATTACGTGTGAACATTTCATCTATTTCCACTTTGTCAATTCCCCTGAGTATTTTATATGTCCCTATCATATCTCCTCTCTCCCTTCTTTTCTCTAGTGTCGTAAGGTTCAGTTCCTTCAGCCGCTCTTCATATCCCATCCCTCGTAACTCTGCGACAAGCCTCGTCGCAAACCTCTGAACCTTCTCCAGTTTCTTTATGTGTTTCTTCAGGTGGGGGCTCCATGATGGCGCGGCATACTCTAAGACGGGTCTCACGTAGGCAGTGTAAAGCGCCCTAAAAGCCTCCTCATTTAGGTTTCTGAATGAAGTTCTAATTTTCGCCAGTGTAGAGTACGCTGCTGTCGTTATCCTATTTATATGTGCCTCAGGAGTTAGATTAGGTGTCACATCCACTCCCAGGTCTCTTTCTCGAATCGTTACAGGTAGGCTGTTCCCCTTCATTGTGTACTGTCCCTTTGGTCTCCTGTCACCTGATCCCATTTCCATAACTTTACATTTACTGGTGTTAAACTCCAGTAGCCATTTCCCTGACCATCTCTGCAGCCTGTTTAAGTCCTCTTGGAGGATCCTACAATCCTCGTCTGTCACAACTCTTCTCATTAATTTTGCGTCATCCGCAAACATTGACATGTATGATTCCACTCCTGTAAACATATCATTTACGTAAATTAGAAAGAGGATTGGTCCCAGCACCGATCCTTGTGGTACTCCACTTGTTACTGTTCGCCAGTCCGACTTTTCGCCCCTTACCATTACCCTCTGGCTCCTTCCTGTTAGGTAGTTCTTCACCCATACTAGGGCCTTTCCGCTTACTCCTGTGTGTGTGTGCATTTGTGTGTGTGTGTGTGTGTGTGTGTGTGTGTGTGTGTGTGTGTGTGTGTGTGTGTGTGTGTGTGTGTGTGTTTGTGTGTGTGTGTGTGTGTGTGTGTGTGTGCGCGCCTTCAGATCGAATCGGAGACAATGCCGGCTCTATAACAATCGATCTTGTCACCCCTTAAGACGACCTTAAGGTGGTTGAGAGCGTCAGTCTCCTCGCGGTCTGGCCAGGCCTTGGTGGTCTGATCAACCAGGCTGTCACACGCCGCTGCTCGCTGGTGTTATGGGAATGACAAACACCTCATTGGCGGTGACAGAGAGATCAGTTGGAGCAATAACGAGCTATGCTCCGGGCGTGAGCCTTGTGGGTACAGAGTCCTAGCATGGGACGGGTCCGCTGTCAGTCCCCATCAGGACGGGAACCCGTCTGTCAGTCCCCATCAGGACGGGAACCCGTCTGTCAATCCCCATCAGAACGGGAACCCGTCTGTCAATCCCCCATCAAGACGAGAACCCGTCTGTCAATCCCCATCAGGACGGGAACCCGTCTGTCAATCCCCTTCAGGACGGGAACCCGTCTGTCAATCCCCATCAAGACGAGAACCCGTCTGTCAATCCCCATCAGGACGGGAACCCGTCTGTCAATCCCCATCAGGACACAAATTACAATTTGTTCAGTATCATAGCAGTAAATATATGCAATGCCCTAAGAAAGGCCATTTGAACTTAACCTCAGTAAGTGCAATGTGATGTGAAGAGGGTTCATAGAAATGAACCACCACATCCCAGAGGCACACACACATTCACATAATAACATCAGTGGCATGTGCATACCTATCAAACATCAGGACAGCCTTCACGAACCTTAATAAGGAGGTACTCGCAACTCTGCACACCACCTACGTGAGACCAATCCTAGAGTAAGCAGCCAGGGTTTGGAATATTCAGAAAGTACAGATTGCTACTCGAAAAAGACGGAACTTGAAATAATTCCCGTTGTCGGGGGCACAGTTGGACAGAATACACAGGAGACACAGTTGGACAGAATACACAGGAGACACAGCTGGACAGAATACACAGGAGACACAGTTGGACAAAATACACAGGAGACACAGTTGGACAGAATACACAGGAGACACAACTGGACAGAATACACAGGAGACACAGTTGGACAGAATACACAGGAGACACAACTGGACAGAATACACAGGAGACACAGTTGGACAGAATACACAGGAGACACAGCTGGACAGAATACACAGGAGACACAGCTGGACAGAATACACAGGAGACACAGTTGGACAGAATACACAGGAGACACAGTTGGACAGAATACACAGGAGACACAGCTGGACAGAATACACAGGAGACACAGAACACACAGCTGGACAGAATACACAGGAGATGAGCCGGCACCTCACACCTCTAGTGCTGTCCACTCACAACCAACTAGTCCCGGGTTTGATTCTCATGCAGGGCGAGACGTTTAGGCAAGTTTCCTTACACCTGATGCCTCACTTCACCCATCTGTACAAGGGTGGCCGGGGGGTTAGTCTACAGCTGTAGGGGGGGGTGGGGGGGGGCATCATGGGACGACGATACTGGCTGGTCTAGGGCCTTACTAACTCTAATTGGCAGTTAACGCCAAGACAACGAGGGAACTATATACGCAGCACATTTCTTCATAAGTACATGGGGGCCTGGTAGCCTGGTTGATAGCGCGCAGGACTCGTAATTCTGTGGCGCGGGTTCGATTCCTGCACGAGGCAGAAACAAATGGGCAAAGTTTCTTTCACCCTGAATGCCCCTGTTACCTAGCAGTAAAAAAGGTACCTGGGAGTTAGTCAGCTGACACGGGCTGCTTCCTAGGGTGTGTGTGTGTGTGTGTGTGTGTGTACTCACCTAGTTGTACTCACCTAGTTGTGTTTGCGGGGGTTGAGCTCTGGCTCTTTGGTCCCGCCTCTCAACCGTCAATCAACAGGTGTACAGATTCCTGAGAGGAATGTGTGTGTGTGTGTGTGTGTGTGTGTGTGTGGTGTGGGGAAAAAAAGTAGTTAGTAAACAGTTGATTGACAGTTGAGAGGAGGGCCGAAAGAGCAAAGCTCAACCCCCGCAAACACAACTAGGTGAACACAACTAGGTGAACACACATCTGTGACGTATGCGAGGCTGGCTAACATCAGAACAGCCTTCAGGAACCTGTGTAAGGAATCATTCAGAATCTTGTACACCACATATGTAAGACATATCCTGGAGTATGCGGCCCCAGCATGGAGCCCGTACTTTGTCAAGCACAAGACGAAGCTGGGAAAAAGTTCAGAGGTATGCCACTAGGCTGGTCCCAGAACTAAGAGGCATGAGTTTCGAGGAAAGGCTGCGGGAAATGCAACTCACGGCACTGGAAGACAGAAGAGTAAGGGAAGACATGATCACTACCTACAAAATTCTCAGAGGAACAGACAGGGTAGATAAAGATAAACTGTTTAGCACTGGTGTTACTTGAACAAGGGAGACACAGGTGGAAACTTACTACCCAAATGAGCCACAACAAATGATGCACCTGTTAACCTAGCAGTAAATAAGTACCTGGGAATTAGACAGCTGCTACGGGCGGCTTCCTGGGGATGTGTGTGTGTGTGTGTGTGTGTGTGTGTGTGTGTGTGTGTGTGTGTGTGTGTGTGTGTGTGTGTGTGTGTGTGTGTGTGTGTGTGTGTGTGTGTGTTAAAGAGAAATATATGTAGTAGTCATAATAAAGGAAAAATAAATTGGTTAGAAAGGCGGGGTCCATGAGCTAATAACTCGATTTTGCAGATACAAATAGTAAATACACACACACAGGAAGCAGAGAGTTACAGTGAGGGGAGAGACCTCAGACTGGCGTGAAGTCACCAGTGGAGTCCCACAGGGCTCTGTACTTGGACCTATCCTGTTTCTGATATACGTAAATGATCTTTCAGAGAGTATAAACCCATTCCTCTCAATGTTTGCTGACGACGCCAAAATTATGAGAAGGATTAAGACAGAGGAGGACAGCTTGAGGCTTCAAGAAGACCTGGACAAATTGAATGGCTGTTAGAATTTAACCCGAGAAAATGTAAAGTAATGAAGATAGGTGTAGGGAGGAGACCAGATACAAGGTATCACTTGGGAGATGAAATACTTCAAGAGTCAGAGAGAGAGAGAAAGACCTGGGGGTTGATATCACGCCAGACCTGTCCCCTGAAGCTCATATCAAGAGGATAACATCAGCAGCATATGCCAGGTTGGCCAACATAAGAACGGCCTTTAGAAACTTGTATAAAGAATCATTCAGAACCTTGTATACCACATATGTCAGACCAATCCAGGAGTATGCAGCTCCAGCATGGAGTTCATATCTCGTCAAGCACATAACTAAACTGGAGGTTCAGAGGTATGCCTCTAGACTAGTACCCAAACTAAGGGGTATGAGCTACGAGGAGAGGGTACGGGAACTAAACCTCACGTCGCTGGAAGACAAAAGAGTTAGGGGAGACATGATCATCACATACAAGATTCTCAGAGGAATTAATAGTGTAGATAATGAGAGTTTATTTAACACAGGAAGCTCACACACAGGACACAGGGGGAAATTGGGTACCCAAATGAGCTATAGACGTAATCAGTCTGGACCAACGAGACGCACCACAACCCCGCAAGCACAACTAGGTGAGTACACACACACACACACACACACACACACACACACACACGCACACACGCACACACACACGCACACACACACACACACACACACACACACACACACACTCTCTTGTTACAATTTATCTCAGTGTTTGAGTTTCGATTAATAACAGGAAGAGCGTCAGGATATAAGAAGTGAACTGTAGATAACAGGATTACCTGTGTGTGTGTGTATGTGTGTGTGTGTGTGTGTGTGTGTGTGTGTGTGTGTGTGTGTGTGTGTGTGTGTGTGTGTGTGTGTGTGTGTGTGTGTACTCGCCTAGTTGTACTCACCTAGTTGTGTTTGCGGGGGTTGAGCTCTGGCTCTTTGGTCCCGCCTCTCAACCGTCAATCAACAGGTGTACAGATTCCTGAGCCTATTGGGCTCTATCATATCTACACTTGAAACTGTGTATGGAGTCAGCCTCCACCACATCACTTCCTAATGCATTCCATTTGTCAACCACTCTGACACTAAAAAAGTTCTTTCTAATATCTCTGTGGCTCATTTGGGCGCTCAGTTTCCACCTGAGTCCCCTTGTGCGTGTGCCCCCTTGTGTTAAACAGCCTGTCTTTATCAACCCTGTCGATTCCCTTGAGAATCTTGAATGTGGTAATCATATCCCCCCTACTGTCTTCCAACGAAGTGAGGTTTAATTCCCGTAGTCTCTCCTCGTAACTCATACCTCTCAGCTCGGGTACTAGTCTGGTGGCAAACCTTTGAACCTTTTCCAGTTTAGTCTTATGCTTGACTAGATATGGACTCCATGCTGGAGCCGCATACTCCAAGATTGGTCTGACATATGTGGTATATAATGTTCTGAAAGATTCCTAACACAAGTTTCTAAAGGCCGTTCTTATGTTAGCCAACCTGGCATATGCTGCTGATGTTATCCTCTTGATATGAGCTTCAGGGGACAGGTCTGGTGTGATATCAACCCCCAGATCTTTCTCTCTCTCTGACTCTTGAAGTATTTCATCTCCCAAATGATACATTGTATCTGGTCTCCTGCTCCCTACACCTATCTTTATTACATTACATTTGCTTGGGTTAAACTCTATCAACCATTTCTTCGACCATTCCTGCAGCTTGTCCAAGTCTTTTTGAAGCCTCAAGCTGTCCTCCTTTATCTTAATCCTTCTCATAATTTTGGCGTCGTCAGCAAACATTGTGAGGAATGAGTCTATACCCTCTGGAAGATAATTTACGTATATCAGAAACAGGATAAGTCCGAATACAGAGCCCTGTGGGACTCCACTGGTGACTTCACGCCAATCTGAGGTCTCACCCCCCTCACTGTAACTCTGCTTCCTATTGCTTAGGTACTCCCATATCCACTGGAGCGCCCTACCAGTTACTCCTGCCTGTTTCTCCAGCTTATGCATCAGCCTCTTATGGGGTACTGTGGCAAAGGCTTTCCGACAGTTCAAGAAAATGCAGTCCGCCCATCCTTCTCTTTATTGCTTAATCTTTGTCACCTGATCGTAGAATTCTATTAAGCCTGTAAGGCAAGATTTACCCTCCCTGAACCCATATTGATGGGTTGTCACGAAGTCTCTTCTCTCCAGATGTGTTACCAGGTTTTTTCTCACGATCTTCTCCATCACCTTGCATGGTATACAAGTTAAGGACACTGGCCTGTAGTTCAGTGCCTCTTGTCTGTCACCCTTTTTGTATATTGGGACTACATTAGCCGTCTTCCATATTTCTGGTAGGTCCCCCGTTTCCAGTGACCTACTATACACTATGGAGAGTGGCAACCAAAGTGCTCCTGCACACTCTTTCAATACCCATGGTGAGATTCCGTCCGGCCCAACAGCTTTTCCCACGTCCAGATCCAACAGGTATCTCTTGACCTCATCTCTTGTAATTTCGAACCCTTCCAAGGCAGCCTGGTTTACTGCCCCCCCCCCCCCCTCTCCTAGCGCAGTGACCTCACCTTGTTCTATTGTGAAGACCTCCTGGAACCTCGTGTTGAGTTCTTCACACACCTCTTTGTCGTTCTCTGTGTACCTGTCCTCACCTGTTCTAAGTTTCATCACCTGTTCCTTCACTGTTGTTTTCCTCCTGATGTGACTGTGGAGTAGCTTTGGTTCGGTCTTGGCTTTATTAGCTATATAATTTTCATACTTTTTCTCAGCTGCTCTTCTCACACTAACATACTCGTTCCTGGTTCTCTGGTATTTCTCTCTCTACTTTCTGGTGTTCTGTTATTACGGAAGTTCCTCCACGCCCTCCACGTTCCTGTGTGTGTGTGTGTACTCACCTAATTGTGCTTGCGGGGTTGAGCTCTGGCTCTTTGGTCCCGCCTCTCAACTGTCAATCAACTGGTGTACAGATTCCTGGACCTATTGGGCTCTATCATATCTACATTTGAAACTGTGTATGGAGTCAGCCTCCACCACATCACTGCCTAATACATTCCATTTGTCTACTACTCTGACACTGAAAAAATTCTTTCTAACGTCTTTATGGCTCTGGCTCTATGGCTGTGTGTGTGTGTGTATGTGTGTGTGTGTGTGTGTGTGTGTATGTGTGTGTGTGTGTGTGTGTGTGTACACAGACGGCGAGATGAACACGTCCTGACGGTGTATGAGGGAACTGTTACGTCACTCAATACAAACTTTCACACTTGTCAATGAGGGCCTCGGAGCGCACTCAATTGTTGCTCGGGCTGTTCTGTGGCGCGTGTGGCTGAGACGGGGGAAACCAACACCACGCACACACGCACGCACGCACACACACACACACACACACGCAAACACACACACACACACGCAAACACACACACACACACACGCACACACGCACACACACACGCACACAACGAAGGGGAGGAGGAGGAGTGGCCTTGCTGACAAGGAAGAACTGGAGGTTCGAAAACCTTATGTCAGACCAATCCTGGAGTATGCAGCTCCATCCTGGAGTCCATACCTAGTTCAGCACAAGGTAAAGTTAGAGAAGATTCAGAGGTATGCCACCACACTAGTCCCAGAGCTGAGAGGTATGAGCTACGAGGAAAGGCTAATGAAGCTAATCCTCACCTCCCCTAGAAGACAGAAGAGTTAGAGGAGACATGCTCACCGCCTACAAAATGTTCAGAGTAATTGACAGGAGCTGGCAAAGGACCCCGAAGAAGAGTCACGTGTCCAGGGGACGTGACACACGTGTCCAGTCTCCCCTCGGACACATAGTCCATTAATACATGTATGTATACTTACTACACACATGCATATTCAATACATACGTATACTAATATATTGAATATATATATTTAATAAATGTATACTAATAAAATTTAAGCAACGTGGAGAAGGGAGGGGGGGACCTGCTGCATGGGTAACAGCTTCTGCTCCATATCGACTTACCCAGGCTTTGTGCCCTGGAGACTGCACGATACCTACTACAACTAATACATATGTATGCAAACTTAATACATGCATGTATACTAACATATATATGTATACTTAATACATGCATACATACTTTAATATTAAGCACATTCACTCTTCATCTAGCACTCAAAACAAGGGGCTCTAACACGTTAAGTACAGGTCAAGCGAGTCTCCAGCAATGGGTATTAATTTTACGCACAAAAGCTACATGTTTGCGCTGTGGAAGTAGGGGTTAAGCCGCCCACTAAAGCGACGCTTTCTCTAAACCCACCACCCACTCCTTCTTCAGACTCTCACCGACCACAAACACCCAAACAATCCAACCACCCCCTTACGATCGCTCCCCAAAACAAGCCGTTCGCCCAGGGTATATAAGCTCCTTCAGTCCCTCGTGCCCGAGAAGGGAGTATAATTTGCTATGATCTCTCCTCTAACCCAGTCCCCGTATTGTTCAATTGTTTTCCCGCGCGGGAGGTATTAGCCTCGGGGACGATTTTCCTGAGCGTCAGACGGCGTTACGCGCGCGATTTTCTGGGGTGTCGCCGGCAAAAAGGGGAAGAAGAGAGAGTGAAAGAGTAATTGGCGTTCTACGGCGGATTGGGACAGGCATTAATTGGGGGAATTATGAGGACTTTGAACAAAGGGGCGGATCACAGGGTTTCGAAAGGAGGGGAGGAAAGAGAAGCTGTTGAATGAATGCCTTTCCAGGGGCTGTGAATGATCCACGCTCAGAGGCCTGCCATTACCGATAGATTTGCCCATCAGAGTACTTACCGCAGATTAGCCGAGGATGTACCTAGCTATTGTGTCTCGCTCTCTGCGTCAACGTTAATTCAATAGACGGTAACACGTGTTGAATCCGTCTTAAAGAGACCGGAGAGACAGGATGAAAAATTCGGTGACGGTTTGGTAGTCACGCTCCATAGCATGGTAGTCACGCTCCAGAGCACAGTAGTCACTCTCTAGAGCACGGTAGTCACGCTCCATAGCATGGTAGTCACTCTCCAGAGCATGGTAGTCACTCTCCAGAGCACGGTAGTCACTCTCCAGAGCACGGTAGTCACTCTCCAGAGCACGGTAGTCACTCTTCAAAGCACGGTAGTCACTCTCCAAAGCACGGTAGTCACATACCAGAGCACGGTAGTCACACACCAGAGCACGGTAGTCACACACCAGAGCACGGTAGTCACACACCAGAGCACGGTAGTCACACACCAGAGCACGGTAGTCACACACCAGAGCACAGTAGTCACACACCAGAGCACAGTAGTCACACACCAGAGCACGGTAGTCACTCTCCAGAGCACAGTAGTCACACACCAGAGCACGGTAGTCACACACCAGAGCACAGTAGTCACACACCAGAGCACAGTAGTCACACACCAGAGCACGGTAGTCACACACCAGAGCACAGTAGTCACACACCAGAGCACGGTAGTCACTCTCCAGAGCACAGTAGTCACACACCAGAGCACGGTAGTCACACACCAGAGCACAGTAGTCACACACCAGAGCACGGTAGTCACTCTCCAGAGCACAGTAGTCACACACCAGAGCACGGTAGTCACACACCAGAGCACGGTAGTCACACACCAGAGCACAGTAGTCACACACCAGAGCACAGTAGTCACTCTCCAGAGCACAGTAGTCACACACCAGAGCACGGTAGTCACTCTCCAAAGCGCGGTAGTCACACACCAGAGCACGGTAGTCACACACCAGAGCACGGTAGTCACTCTCCAGAGCACAGTAGTCACACACCAGAGCACGGTAGTCACACACCAGAGCACGGTAGTCACACACCAGAGCACGGTAGTCACTCTCCAGAGCACGGTAGTCACACACCAGAGCACGGTAGTCACACACCAGAGCACAGTAGTCACACACCAGAGCACAGTAGTCACACACCAGACCACGGTAGTCACACACCAGAGCACGGTAGTCACTCTCCAGAGCACGGTAGTCACTCTCCAGAGCACAGTAGTCACTCTCCAGAGCACGGTAGTCACTCTCCAGAGCACGGTAGTCACACACCAGAGCACAGTAGTCACACACCAGAGCACGGTAGTCACTCTCCAGAGCACAGTAGTCACTCTCCAGAGCACAGTAGTCACACACCAGAGCACAGTAGTCACACACCAGAGCACGGTAGTCACTCTCCAGAGCACGGTAGTCACACACCAGAGCACGGTAGTCACATACCAGAGCACAGTAGTCACTCTCCAGAGCACGGTAGTCACACACCAGAGCACGGTAGTCACACACCAGAGCACAGTAGTCACACACCAGAGCACAGTAGTCACACACCAGAGCAGAGTAGTCACACACCAGAGCACAGTAGTCACACACCAGAGCACGGTAGTCACACACCAGAGCACAGTAGTCACACACCAGAGCACAGCAGTCACACACCAGAGCACAGTAGTCACACACCAGAGCACAGTAGTCACACACCAGAGCACGGTAGTCACACACCAGAGCACGGTAGTCACACACCAGAGCACAGTAGTCACACACCAGAGCACGGTAGTCACATACCAGAGCACGGTAGTCACTCTCCAGAGCACAGTAGTCACTCTCCAGAGCACGGTAGTCACTCTCCAGAGCACGGGAGTCACATACCAGAGCACAGTAGTCACACACCAGAGCACAGTAGTCACTCTCCAGAGCACGGTAGTCACTCTCCAGAGCACAGTAGTCACACACCAGAGCACGGTAGTCACACACCAGAGCACAGTAGTCACACACCAGAGCACAGTAGTCACACACCAGAGCACAGTAGTCACACACCAGAGCACGGTAGTCACTCTCCAGAGCACGGTAGTCACACACCAGAGCACGGTAGTCACTCTCCAGAGCACAGTAGTCACTCTCCAGAGCACGGTAGTCACTCTCCAGAGCACAGTAGTCACTCTCCAGAGCACGGTAGTCACTCTCCAGAGCACGGTAGTCACATACCAGAGCACAGTAGTCACACACCAGAGCACAGTAGTCACTCTCCAGAGCACGGTAGTCACACACCAGAGCACGGTAGTCACACACCAGAGCACGGTAGTCACACACCAGAGCACAGTAGTCACACACCAGAGCACGGTAGTCACACACCAGAGCACGGTAGTCACACACCAGAGCACAGTAGTCACACACTAGAGCACGGTAGTCACATACCAGAGCACGGTAGTCACTCTCCAGAGCACAGTAGTCACTCTCCAGAGAACGGTAGTCACTCTCTAGAGCACGGTAGTCACATACCAGAGCACAGTAGTCACTCTCCAGAGCACGGTAGTCACTCTCCAGAGCACGGTAGTCACACACCAGAGCACAATAGTCACACACCAGAGCACGGTAGTCACTCTCCAGAGCACGGTAGTCACACACCAGAGCACGGTAGTCACATACCAGAGCACGGTAGTCACACACCAGAGCACAGTAGTCACACACCAGAGCACGGTAGTCACTCTCCAGAGCACAGTAGTCACTCTCCAGAGAACGGTAGTCACTCTCTAGAGCACGGTAGTCACACACCAGAGCACAGTAGTCACACACCAGAGCACGGTAGTCACACACCAGAGCACGGTAGTCACACACCAGAGCACGGAAGTCACACACCAGAGCACAGTAGTCACACACCAGAGCACGGTAGTCACACACCAGAGCACGGTAGTCACACACCAGAGCACAGTAGTCACACACCAGAGCACGGTAGTCACATACCAGAGCACGGTAGTCACTCTCCAGAGCACAGTAGTCACTCTCCAGAGAACGGTAGTCACTCTCCAGAGCACGGTAGTCACATACCAGAGCACAGTAGTCACTCTCCAGAGCACGGTAGTCACTCTCCAGAGCACGGTAGTCACACACCAGAGCACAGTAGTCACACACCAGAGCACGGTAGTCACTCTCCAGAGCACGGTAGTCACACACCAGAGCACGGTAGTCACACACCAGAGCACAATAGTCACACACCAGAGCACAGTAGTCACACACCAGAGCACAGTAGTCACACACCAGAGCACGGTAGTCACACACCAGAGCACAGTAGTCACACACCAGAGCACGGTAGTCACACACCAGAGCACAGTAGTCACACACCAGAGCACGGTAGTCACACACCAGAGCACAGTAGTCACACACCAGAGCACGGTAGTCACACACCAGAGCACAGTAGTCACACACCAGAGCACGGTAGTCACACACCAGAGCACAGTAGTCACACACCAGAGCACGGTAGTCACACACCAGAGCACGGTAGTCACACACCAGAGCACAGTAGTCACTCTCCAGAGCACGGTAGTCACACACCAGAGCACAGTAGTCACTCTCCAGAGCACAGTAGTCACACACCAGAGCACGGGAGTCACACACCAGAGCACAGTAGTCACACACCAGAGCACAGTAGTCACACACCAGAGCACGGTAGTCACACACCAGAGCACAGTAGTCACACACCAGAGCACGGTAGTCACTCTCCAGAGCACAGTAGTCACATACCAGAGCACAGTAGTCACACACCAGAGCACGGTAGTCACACACCAGAGCACAGTAGTCACACACCAGAGCACGGTAGTCACACACCAGAGCACGGTAGTCACACACCAGAGCACAGTAGTCACACACCAGAGCACGGTAGTCACACACCAGAGCACAATAGTCACACACCAGAGCACGGTAGTCACACACCAGAGCACAGTAGTCACTCTCCAGAGCACGGTAGTCACACACCAGAGCACAGTAGTCACTCTCCAGAGCACAGTAGTCACACACCAGAGCACGGGAGTCACACACCAGAGCACAGTAGTCACACACCAGAGCACGGTAGTCACACACCAGAGCACAGTAGTTACACACCAGAGCACAGTAGTCACACACCAGAGCACGGTAGTCACTCTCCAGAGCACAGTAGTCACACACCAGAGCACGGTAGTCACACACCAGAGCACAGTAGTCACACACCAGAGGACGGTAGTCACTCTCCAGAGCACAGTAGTCACATACCAGAGCACAGTAGTCACACACCAGAGCACGGTAGTCACACACCAGAGCACGGTAGTCACACACCAGAGCACGGTAGTCACACACCAGAGCACGGTAGTCACACACCAGAGCACGGTAGTCACACACCAGAGCACAGTAGTCACACACCAGAGCACAGTAGTCACACACCAGAGCACGGTAGTCACACACCAGAGCACAGTAGTCACACACCAGAGCACGGTAGTCACACACCAGAGCACAGTAGTCACACACCAGAGCACGGTAGTCACTCTCCAGAGCACAGTAGTCACACACCAGAGCACGGTAGTCACACACCAGAGCACAGTAGTCACACACCAGAGCACAGTAGTCACACACCAGAGCACGGTAGTCACACACCAGAGCACAGTAGTCACACACCAGAGCACGGTAGTCACTCTCCAGAGCACAGTAGTCACACACCAGAGCACGGTAGTCACTCTCCAGAGCACAGTAGTCACATACCAGAGCACAGTAGTCACACACCAGAGCACGGTAGTCACACACCAGAGCACGGTAGTCACACACCAGAGCACGGTAGTCACACACCAGAGCACGGTAGTCACACACCAGAGCACGGTAGTCACACACCAGAGCACAGTAGTCACACACCAGAGCACAGTAGTCACACACCAGAGCACGGTAGTCACTCTCCAGAGCACAGTAGTCACACACCAGAGCACGGTAGTCACACACCAGAGCACAGTAGTCACACACCAGAGCACAGTAGTCACACACCAGAGCACGGTAGTCACACACCAGAGCACAGTAGTCACACACCAGAGCACGGTAGTCACTCTCCAGAGCACAGTAGTCACACACCAGAGCACGGTAGTCACACACCAGAGCACGGTAGTCACACACCAGAGCACAGTAGTCACACACCAGAGCACGGTAGTCACTCTCCAGAGCACAGTAGTCACACACCAGAGCACGGTAGTCACACACCAGAGCACGGTAGTCACACACCAGAGCACGGTAGTCACACACCAGAGCACGGTAGTCACACACCAGAGCACAGTAGGTACTCTCCAGAGCACAGTAGGTACTCTCCAGAGCACATACTCCTCATTAGGGTACCCTGTACCCCATACTCCTCACTAGGGTACGCTGTAACATACCCATTAGGGTACCTTATACCACCATACCTTTAACCCCATTACCTTCAGTACCACATTTCCCTCTAGTACCCTATTCTATCTATTCCACGTTGGCAGCTGTACCGTCGTACCCCGAGGCCAGCGTGGTACCCTGTACCTGTGTAGTGGTCATTAACAGGCTCTGAGGCGAAGGAGCATCGAACCGTGTACCGTGGAGGCTATTGTGACGGTGTTTATAGAGTTGGATCCTCCAGCTCCTCCAGCAGGGAGGATTAGGAGGCTTTGAACCTACGAGAGGGAATCAAGCACCTGGACTCCTGTTGCTTGTGGATGATTATGGTCTGGTGTGCGAGAGAGAGAGAGAGAGAGAGAGAGAGAGAGAGAGAGAGAGAGAGAGAGAGAGAGAGAGAGAGAGAGAGAGAGAGAGAGAGAGAGAGAGAGAGAGAGAGGACACCATGAAGGGGTCATTACACCACCAAAGGATCAACACATCAGTAGGGAATGAGCGACCACAGTGTACTGACGTTTGAGAATCAGGTTGAGGAAGGGTTATTGAACTGGAGGAGGAGAACTGAAAACAAAAGGCTGGCATTCCGAAAGAGAAACTATGAGGAGGTAAGAAAATTCCTAACAGATATAACATGGGGAAACAGAGCTCAGGGGAAGGACGGCCCAAGATATGATGGACTACATCATGCAGAAGTGTCAGGAGGCAGCAGGCAAGTTTGTCCCAGCTCAAAAGGAAAACAATGAAATGAAGATGAGAAACCCATGGTTTAATCAGAGATGTAGGCTAGCTAAGCAGCAAAGTAAAAGGGCATGGAGAAACTATAGGAATAACAGGACACTTGAGAGCAGAGAAAGATACCAGAGTGTCAGGAATGAATATGTCAGGATGAGAAGAGAGGCAAAAGGGCAATACAAAAAAGGCATCGCGAGAAAGGCAGACTCAACCTAAATTGTTGCATAGCCACATCAAGAGAAAGATAACACATAAAGGAACAGGTAATGAAACTGAGGATAGAGGAAGAAGGATTCACTACAAACGACAAGGAAGTGTGCGAGAAACTGAATAAGAAATTCCAAGAGGTCTTCACATTAGAGCAAAGGTAATTTCCAGAGATAAGAGAGGGAATAATTATCCAGGAACCACTGGAAGAGTTTGAGATTACCAGTGGAGATGTAAGGAAACTTTTGCTAGAGTTGGATGTGACAAAGGCTATAGGCCCAGATGGAATCTCCCCTTGGATACTAAAGGAAGGAGCAGAAGCACTGTGCCTGCCACTCTCCATAGTGTATAACAACTGGTAACTGGGTAAATGCCAAAAATTTGGAAGATGGCTTATGTAGTCCCGATTTACAAGAAGGGGGATTGACAGGAGGTACTGAACTACAGGCCAGTGTCCCTAACCTGTATACCATGCAAGCTGATGGAGAAGATTCTGCGAAAAAAATAGTGGAACATCTAGAGAGAAAGAACTTTGTAACACAGCATCAACATGGGTTCAGGGATGGAAAGTCCTGCCTCACAGGATTAATTGACTTCTACGACCAGGCAACAAAAATCAGGCAAGGAAGAGAGGCAGACTGCATATTTTTGGATTGTCAGAAAGCCTTTGACACAGTATCACACAAGAGTCTAGTGCAAAGGCTGGAGATGCAGGCTGGAGTGAAAGGGAAGGTACTCCACTGGATAAGGGAGTACCTAAGCAACAGAGGAGAGAGAGTCACTATGAGGGGTGAGGTCTCAGATTGGCGAGGCGTCACCAGTGGGGTACCGCAGGGTTCAGTCCTTGGACCCATACTGTTTCTGATATATGTAAATGATCTCCCAGAGGATATAAAATCGTTCCTCTCATTGTTTGCCGATGATGCAAAAATTTTGTGGAGGATTAAAACAGAGGAAGATAGAACAGAGGATAGAAACAGTGGAAGCTACAAGATGACCTAGACAGACTGAATGAATGGTCCAACAAATGGCTACTAAAGTTCCACCCGTGTAAATGTAAGGTAATGAAATTAGGCGGTGGAAACAGGAGGCCAGACACAAGATACCGAATGGGAAACGAAGTCCTTCATGAAACGGACAGAGAATTATCTAGGAGTTGATATCACACCAAACCTGTCTCCTGAAGCCCACATAAAAAGAACAACGTCTGCGGCATATGCGAGGCTGGCTAACATCAGAACAGCGTTCAGGAACCTGTGTAAGGAACCATTCAGAACCTTGTACACCACATATGTAACACCAATCTTGGAGTATGCGGCCCCAGCATGGAGCCCGTACCTTGTCAAGCACAAGACGAAGCTGGAAAAAGTTCAGAGATCTGCCACTAGGCTGGTCCCAGAACTAAGAGGCATGAGTTACGAGGAAAGGCTGCGGGATATGCAACTCACGACACTGGAAGACAGAAGAGTAAGGCGAGACATGATCGCCACCTACAAAATTTTCAGAAGAATTGACAGGGTAGATAAAGATAAACTGTTTAACACGGGTGGTACGCGAACAAGGGGACACAGGTGGAGACTGAGTACCCAAATGAGCCACAGGGATGTTAGAAAGAACTTTTTCGGTGTCAGAGTAGTTAACAGGAGGAATGCATTAGGCAGTGATGTGGTGGAGGCTGACTCCATTCACAGTTTCATATGTAGATATGACAGAGCCCAGTAGGCTCAGGAATCTGTACATCAGTTGATTGATAGTTGAGAGGCGGGACCAAAGAACCAGAGCTCAGCCCCTCGCAAGCACAACTAGGTGAGTACACACCTTGTGTTGGAATACGAGGACAAGGAACTGGGATATGAGGACAAGGAACTGGGATATGAGGACAAGGAGCTGGGATATGAGGACAAGGAGCTGGGATATGATGATAAGGAGCTGGGATATGAGGACAAGGAGCTGGGATATGAGGACAAGGAGCTGGGATATAAGGACAAGGAGCTGGGATATGAGGACAAGGAGCTGGGATATGAGGACAAGGAGCTGGGATATGAGGACAAGGAGCTGGGATATGAGGACAAGGAACTGGGATATGAGGACAAGGAACTGGGATATGAGGACAAGGAGCTGGGATATGAGGACAAGGAGCTGGGATATGAGGACAACGAGCTGAGATATAAGGACAAGGAGCTGGGATATGATGATAAGGAGCTGGGATATGAGGACAAGGAGCTAGGATATGAGAACAAGGAGCTGGGATATGATGATAAGGAGCTGGGGCACGAGGACAAGGAGCTGGGACACGAGCACAAGGAGCTGGGACACGAGAACAAGGAGCTGGGACACGAGAACAAGGAGCTGGGACACGAGAACAAGGAGCTGGGACACGAGCACAAGGAGCTGGGACACGAGAACAAGGAGCTGGGACACGAGAACAAGGAGCTGGGACACGAGAACAAGGAGCTGGGACACGAGAACAAGGAGCTGGGACACGAGAACAAGGAGCTGGGACACGAGAACAAGGAGCTGGGACACGAGAACAAGGAGCTGGGACACGAGAACAAGGAGCTGGGACACGAGAACAAGGAGCTGGGACACGAGGACAAGGAGCTGGGACACGAAGACAGCGTGCAACCACCACTTGGACCAACGGCGCCTCGAACGCCGGCCCTGTTAGGAGCTTAGTCCTCGCTGTACCGATCACCTCAAGCTATTGGTGTCAGCTGGTGTCCCCAAAAAAAAAATTAATTTGTGTTGACAAACACTGAGGTAAAATTATGACGTTACTCTGACGTCATCGCCGCAGACTCCAAGCCCAACGGTCCCAGGTTCCATTCCCTCAGCAGGACAGTAATGTTTCGGTACTTCACCTAATGCACCTGTTCACCTAGCTGTAAATGGGTATACCAGAAAATTAGGCAATTGTTGTGGGGTTGCTTCCTGCGGAGGGTCAGTAGCAGTGTATATATATATATATATATATATATATATATATATATATATATATATATATATATATATATATATATATATATATATATATATATATATATGTCGTACCTAGTAGCCAGAACGCACTTCTCAGCCTACTATGCACGGCCCGATTTGCCCAATAAGCCAAGTTTTCCTGAATTAATATATTTTCTCTAATTTTTTTCTTATGAAATGATAAAGCTACCCATTTCATTATGCATGAGGTCAATTTTTTTTTATTGGAGTTAAAATTAACGTAGATATATGACCGGACCTAACCAACCCTACCTAACCTAACCTAACCTAACCTATCTTTATAGGTTAGGTTAGGTAGCCGAAAAAGTTAGGTTAGGTTAAGTTAGGTAGGTTAGGTCATCGAAAAACAATTAGTTCATGAAAAATTGGCTTATTAAGCAAATCGGGCCTTGCATAGTAGGCTGAGAAGTGCGTTCTGGCTACTAGGTACGATATATATATATATATATATATATATATATATATATATATATATATATATATATATATATATATATGTCGTACCTAATAGCCAGAACGCACTTCTATGCCTACTATTCAAGGCCCGATTTGCCTAATAAGCCAAGTTTTCATAAATTAATATATTTTCTCTAATTTTTTTCTTATGAAATGATAAAGCTACCCATTTCATTATGTATGAGGTCAATTTTTTTTTATTGGAGTTAAAAATAACGTAGATATATGACCGAACCTAACCAACCCTACCTAACCTAACCTAACCTATCTTTATAGGTTAGGTTAGGTTAGGTAGCCGAAAAAGTTAGGTTAGGTTAGGTTAGGTAGGTTAGGTAGTCGAAAAACAATTAATTCATGAAAACTTGGCTTATTAGGCAAATCGGGCCTTGAATAGTAGGCATAGAATTGCGTTCTGGCTATTAGGTACGACATATATATATATATATATATATATATATATATATATATATATATATATATATATATATATATATATATATGTCGTACCTAGTAGCCAGAACGCACTTTTCAGCCTACTATGCAAGGCCCGATTTGCCTAATAAGCCAAGTTTTCCTGAATTAATATATTTTCTCTAATTTTTTTCTTATGAAATGATAAAGCGTCCCATTTAATTATGTATGAGGTCAATTTTTTTTTATTGGAGTTAAAATTAACGTAGATATATGACCAAACCTAACCAACCCTACCTAACCTAACCTAACCTATCTTTATAGGTTAGGTTAGGTTAGGTGGCCGAAAAAGTTAGGTTAGGTTAGGTTAGGTAGGTTAGGTAGTCGAAAAACAATTAATTCATGAAAACTTGGCTTATTAGGCAAATCGGGCCTTGCATAGTAGGCTGAGAAGTGCATTCTGGCTACTAGGTACGACATATATATATATATATATATATATATATATATATATATATATATATATATATATATATATATATCCACCAGCCTATAACTCTCTTCCATCTAAGAAATATTCAGCATATCAGATCCTATCTATGACTTCGAGCAGCAGCCGCCAGAGGGGGGCCGTAATTGAAGCCTTCGATAAACAGGCAGTTAACCCCGCTTAAGACGCAAATCACCCCCTCTTCCCCCCCCCCCCCTGCAAGACTATTTACCTCGTCAACAATCCCCACGTGTCAAAATCCCCCCCTCCCTTCCCTCCCCCACCCCCCACCCCCCTCCAGGGGTAATTTATCGGCCCACTGCGCCTGTCCTCAAGATAGCCAGATAAAGAATTTGCTTCGCCAATCCTCCCGCCTAAACATATCGTTCGACAAAGTATTTACTGTCGCGGTCGTTTAAAGCGGGTCTATAATCCCACGTGTTCGGGGGAAGTGGTGGGGGGTAGGGGGGTGGGGGGGGGTAGGGGGGGAGGGGAAGGTCATCAGACGGCGACTGGCCAATCACACGGGTCACTGCTCACACGAGGCTATCGCAGACCTACCTTGAGGTGCTTCCGGGGCTTAGTTTCCCCGCGGCCCGGTCGTCGACCAGGCCTCAGACAAACATACCTTAAATACATCTTCGATACTCGCTATAATCTCCGTTTCCAATCAATACTAAAATTCCCTTATATATATATATATATATATATATATATATATATATATATATATATATATATATATATATATATACACTACCCCCACTGCTCATTTAGCTAAAGAAGAATAAACGAAACGTTAAGTTAAATAAGTTATGAAAATCCTATCCTCTAAATAGACGATTTAAATCCTGCCAGCGATCACCAGGCTCCCTCTGTCTCTCTCTCCGCTGACAAATTGAGATCCCTCTTAAGAGGATTACTCGACTGGATCTTATCCTCTAAATGCAATCAAAGTCTCGGCCACAAATTGGAACTGGGAATTATGACTTAGAACAGAAATTTAATACTGACATCCATGTTGGTGGGCTCTGGGTATATGGTTTTTTGTTTTTTTGGTGGTGGTGGGGGTGGGGGGGGGGTATTTTTTATTGTGGGAGGATAGGCGAACCTCCATATACGTAGGGATGGAGGGGGGATGGAGGATGGGATAGTGGGGGATCGCTGGATGGAAGAGGGATGGGAAAGGGGGGCCATTTTGGGGGGACGTTGTGGGGTTCATTGAAGGAGGGGAAGATGGGAGGGGTGGTTAGAGAGGCAAAGACGGATAGGTCGTTATAGGGAGAAGGGAAGAAAAGGCGAAGACGTTGTAAACGCGGGGTTTCTACGTGACTGCCAATGCTCCCCCCGGGTACCATATATTCTCTTCTTCAAGCCAAAGGGCCCAACCCAGCACAGCTAGAGATGGTACGCTTAATTATAACACACATTATATAATCCATATATTTCTTCAAAACCAGTAGTAATCTACGAACATCTGAAGGCCTCTTACCTACCGCCCGACGTGGGAAGAATTAGCCCAAGTTACTCTATCGTTGTTTAAGATTCGCCACCTGGAACAAAAAGTTCCAAGTAGCACGGGCTATGGTGAGCCCGTAGTGGTTACTCTAGCCTTCAGATGCAGGCGACCACACATGCGCTCACTCACACACCCTGGGGGGGGGGGGGGGGGAAGTAGTTAGTATACAGTTGAGAGGCGGGCCGAAAGAGCAAAGCTCAACCCCCGCAAAAACACAACTAGTAAACACAACTAGTAAACACAAGTACTTTGACGTCGGCCAGATTCACGAAGCAGTTACACGAGTACTTACGAACGTGTACATCTTTCCTCGATCTTTGACGGCTTTGATTACATTTATTAAACAGTTTACAAGCATGAAAACTTGCCAGTTAACTGTTGTTATTGTTATAAACAGCCTCCTGGTGCTTCGGAGCTCATTGGCTATTTAATAATGGTAAACAAAGCCTCCAAAGATTGAGAAAATATGTACAGGTTCGTAAGTGCTTGCGTAACTGCTTCGTGAATCTGGCCGCTGGCCTTCAACCTCCCGTTGGTGAACTGTCCTGAGGCTAGGGTCGTTCAGACTGCGTACAACCCCCAACCGCACGTTCATCAATATTGATAAACTGTGTAGTTAATACGATATGTTATCGACTCAAATGATCATAATTGTCCTTTTCGTATAGATAGGCGTAGATAAAGTTAGGTTATGTGTTTTGGGTATGTTCGTAAATATTTGCATTTTTAGTACGTGGGTGAAGCATTCAGAGGCGCGATTCGATCCTATAAAGTGAGCAAATCACAGCCCGTCCTCCAAACAAAGATCCAAAAGTGATTCCATGCACCCGCCAAACCCCCTGTTTATGAATGAAAAGCAGTTTACACACGACTCACAACTGCTGAAGTTCGAACATATCCGGAACAAGTGCTTCACTGACGAATTTTGTTCGAATCACAACGCTGTAAATGCTTCACCCACGTACTACAAATACAAATAATCACCAACAGAACCTAAACACCTAACCTATCCTATGCCTATATATGCACAATATGCTAATATATTATAATATTAATTTATATTTGAGAAAATTCCTGTTTTGAATTAACAACGTGTTAAAATTTATGAATGTGTCTGTGGGGTCGACCACTGGATGGAATGGACTTGAGTCGAGGACGGGTTGTGAAAGATACAAATAACTGCCAACGGAGCCTAAACGCAACACTTAAAAGTCATTTTCTCCAAACTACAATATATACAAAATTCTAATAAACAATACTGTTGACCAGACCACACACTAGAAGTTGAAGGGACGACGACGTTTCTACTTGAGAATGGTCCAGGACGGATCGAAACGTCGTCGTCCCTTCAACTTCTGGTGTGTGGTCTGGTCAACATACTTCAGCCACGTTATTGTGACTCATCGCCTGCAAACAATACTGTTAATTTATAAGTGAGAAAAGGTTGATTTTGAATGCACAGATTGTCTACATTTATGTATATCGCTGTCGGGGGGAGAGGAGCTTGAACGAACAGTTTAATTCCTCCGTCTTTGGGTCGGGGGGAGGGGGGGGGGTTCAGCTTTGGCAAGCAGCGCCTGAGGTCTGCTTGATGGCCATTGGGACCCCTGTTACCCAAACGACCGCTTGTCACCGCGAAAACATTCGTTAACTTAACAGACTGCGTTTGTTAAATTAATATTTTCTAACTAGAAACATTTTATCAACTCATTTCTTTATTAAATCATATATATAATTTTATATATATATATATATATATATATATATATATATATATATATATATATATATGTGTGTGTGTGTGTATTAAATATATACAGTATATATATATATATATATATATATATATATATATATATATATATATATATATATATATATATATAACACACATTTAAAACAAGCTAAAAATGATCCCCTGACAACATCTCAATTCCTCAGACGCTGGAACACAATCGACAAGGCTAGATAAACGGACAAATTGATATCCTTCTTTATGTCTTAAGCCCGGGCCGGATCATGAGCTGAGAGGCATCGAAGGAGAGGGATTTCAAAGGCGCCGAGGTCCATATCATATCCCCTCCCCCCCCCCTTTCCCTCCTTCCCCTTAATCCCTCTCCTAATCCCTTCTTCCCTTTGGCGGGTAAGAGGGTTGAAGATGCTCCTGAGACGTCGGAGTTACACTCACCCGAGAAGGAGGTTTTACCCTGGGTTTTTAGCAGTGAATGAAGAATGAAGGAGCGGACGTTTGGTCTTGTCGTGGCTCGTAAAATCTCTCTCTCTCTCTCTCTCTGTCCGTTCAGAGGCATATATGTATATACATGTCCGGTTTTGACAGCCGTTTTCCCGTCCCATAGACGGGCTGAGGTGAAGAAGGAACTGAGATCTCTGTCCGTCATTATTAGCGAGTGAGATGTTGCTACCGAAGGAGAGAAAACACAGAGGGGTTTGAGAGAGAAACAGAGGGAACGGGAAAGGTAGGATATAGGGCTTGTGGGGGATGGACACAAAGGAGTTCCAATACCACAAACAACTCCAACAATAGACGATATGAGGCGACAATAGACGAAACAATAGCAGGGGTGTGTTGAGAGCTCGTCGCCTGGGATTCAGTAAGGTCTTGAATCTTCCATACCAGACCCTCTGTCATCTCTGTCTTAAAGGATCTAATTCCCCAACCATTTATCTTCCCTTTTCTTAAATTCTTCTTGATTCTGTGGTTACCTTTTGTGTGGCGCCTGATAGCTGGATGGACAGCGCCTCGGATTCGTAGTCCTGAGATTCCAGGTTCGATCCCCGGTGTAGGCGGAGACAAATGGGCAAAATGTTTCTTTCACCCTGATGCCCCTGTTACCTTGCAGTAAATAGGTACCTGGGAGTTAGACAGCTGCTACTGGCTTCTTCCTGTGGGGAGTGTAACAGAAAGGAGGCCTGGTCGAGGACCGGGCCGCGGGGACGCTAAGCCCCGAAATCATCTCAAGATAACCTCAAGATGGTATTGCATTCATGCCATGGTGTTGTGTCTAGATCTTAATGGAATTGGCACTAATCTTGATGTTATCTTAGATGTGTCGAGATGGGAGGTAGAGGAGGGGGTGAGGGGGGGTAGAGGAGGGGGTGAGGGGGGTAGAGGAGGGGGTGAGGGGGGTAGAGGAGGGGGTGAGGGGGGTAGGGGAGGGGGTGAGGGGGGTAGAGGAGGGGGTGAGAAGGGGGGTAGGGGAGGGGGTGAGGGGGGTAGAGGAGGGGGTGAGAAGGGGGGTAGGGGAGGGGGTGAAGGGGGGGTAGAGGAGGGGGGGGTAGAGGAGGGGGTAGAGGAGGGGGGGGTAGAGGAGGGGGTGAGGGGGCCAGGCCTCCCACAGTGAGGCTTAATAAGCATTAAATGACCCCACTAATAAACAACTTTACCTCTGACGAGCGTCCGCCCCCCCTGAGACCATGGGAGGCATATGGGAGCTCCCAGGAACACAGGACCATGGGGGGACCCACGCACAGACCCATGGGAGCCCACGCCCCCCACTCACAGACTCATGGGAGCCCACGCCCCCCACTCACAGACTCATGGGAGCCCCCGCCCCCACTCACAGACTCATGGGAGCCCCCGCCCCCACTCACAGACTCATGGGAGCCCCCGCCCCCACTCACAGACTCATGGGAGCCCCCGCCCCCACTCACAGACTCATGGGAGCCCCGCCCCCACTCACAGACTCATGGGAGCCCCCGCCCCCACTCACAGACTCATGGGAGCCCCCGCCCCCACTCACAGACTCATGGGAGCCCCCGCCCCCACTCACAGACTCATGGGAGCCCCCGCCCCCACTCACAGACTCATGGGAGCCCCCGCCCCCACTCACAGACTCATGGGAGCCCCCGCCCCCACTCACAGGCTCATGGGAGCCCCCGCCCCCACTCACAGACTCATGGGAGCCCCCGCCCCCACTCACAGACTCATGGGAGCCCCCGCCCCCACTCACAGACTCATGGGAGCCCCCGCCCCCACTCACAGACTCATGGGAGCCCCCCGCCCCCACTCACAGACTCATGGGAGCCCCCGCCCCCACTCACAGACTCATGGGAGCCCCCGCCCCCACTCACAGACTCATGGGAGCCCCCGCCCCCACTCACAGACTCATGGGAGACCCCGCCCCCACTCACAGACTCATGGGAGCCCCCGCCCCCACTCACAGACTCATGGGAGCCCCCGCCCCCACTCACAGACTCATGGGAGCCCCCGCCCCCACTCACAGACTCATGGGAGCCCCCGCCCCCACTCACAGACTCATGGGAGCCCCCGCCCCCACTCACAGACTCATGGGAGCCCCCGCCCCCACTCACAGACTCATGAGAGCCCCCGCCCCCACTCACAGACTCATGGGAGCCCCCGCCCCCACTCACAGACTCATGGGAGCCCCCGCCCCCACTCACAGACTCATGGGAGCCCCCGCCCCCACTCACAGACTCATGGGAGCCCCCGCCCCCACTCACAGACTCATGGGAGCCCCCGCCCCCACTCACAGACTCATGGGAGCCCCCGCCCCCACTCACAGACTCATGGGAGCCCCCGCCCCCACTCACAGACTCATGGGAGCCCCCGCCCCCACTCACAGACTCATGGGAGCCTTTGTGGTGTATCAAGCCAAGATGTCTTGTGTTATATTCCTGCTTCCCTTCCATGTACCCCTTCCTTCCCTTCCATGTACCCCTTCCTTCCCTTCCATGTACCCCTTCCTTCCCTTCCTTCCCTTCCATGTACCCCTTCCTTCCCTTCCCAACATTTTCCCAAATTCTTGTCCTACGGTCTTGACGTGAGGTCAAGACCTTCTAAGGTGACCTTGCCATGGGTCACCTTAGAAAATAATTCATGCCCCTCATTTCGGGTACTAGTCTGGTGGCACACCTCTGAACCTTCTCCAATTTGTTTTTATGCTTGACAAGATATGGACTCCATGCTGGAGCTGTATACGCCAGGATTGGTCTGACATACGTGGTGTACAAGGTTCTAAATGATTCCTTACACAAGTTTCTAAAACTCGTTCTTAATGTTGGCCAACCTGGCATATGCCGCTGATGTTATCCTCTTGATGTGGGCTTCAGGGGGTGATATCAACCCCCAGGAATTTCGTTATTGCTTCGTTGTTTGCTGGGATAACCCCTCCCCCCCCCCTCTTTTTACATAGGAGGGTTGAGGTACACAACTTTTATGACAAATGTTTGCGGTCTGAGAGCTTTCCCTTCCTAAAACTCATGGTTTTCTTCCTATAGTTTTCTCTAGAACACACACACCCTCGCAATCGCTTAACAACCGGGTATCCAATTACTGCTGGGTGAACGAGGGCGAATAGTTAATAAGGAGTAGCGCCCAGACAATCCTCCCTGGCCAGGACTCGAACTCATACCAAATCGCTGGCAACGTGCCGGGGGGCGAGTGTGTTTCCATTGAGCCCATGCTCTGCGCAGTATTCAAGCTGGCTTTTTCTCAATCCAGTGACGTTTTTTAAAATTTGTTTTGTATGTGGGCAGATAATCTCTGTGTTGTGGAGTGTTTCTGATGCTCTGTGTTGTATCTGTCGAGAGTCAGGTGTAGACAGTGGTGTTTGTCAATATTATGTTCTGATTGCCACTATCGCTTTGCCTGACGTTGTTTGCAAAGTTGAGGGGCTCAGATAGCTGTTATTTTCGTGTTCTTTATCGTATTATGTCTGACTTTACCTATCGCGGGTCTTCTCCCGAGGCGTAAGGCTCTGTGGTCGACATTCAAATCTCACAGGAAGTAGACACGACTGTCTATTTGAGGAAGGGGGAGGGAACTATCAAGTGGAAAGCGCCAAGCTATCAAAACTATATAGCACTTGGAAGGGGTCAGGATAAGGATTTGGGATGGGATCGGGGGGGGGGGGAGAAGGAATGGTGCCCAACCACTTGGACGGTCGGGGATTGAACGCCGACCTGCATGGAGACCGTCGCTCTACCGTCCAGCCCAAGTGGCTGAGCCTGTCTATTTGAGGAGTTTACTCACCCCAAATCAGGGTTTGGTAAGGCAGGTCCTCATCAACACAGGCCATATGCCAGTTAAACCAACCACCAACCCCCTCCCCTTCCCTGCTTATAAATGAAAAACACTTTACACACAACTAATGTAAGTTTTCTGGAACAGTGGTTGGTGCACGTCCTCTGTTCTAATCGCACTTCTCTAAATGCTTTACCCACGTACTGCAAATACCAACAATTGCCAGCAGAACCTAACCGCCTCACGTAACCTAACTCAGGCCAAAGTAGTCTCCACATTCTGGTATGTAATAATATTACTTTATGTTTGAGAAAATATAAATATTAATACACAAGTGAAGTGATGCAGCATCCTCCTCCTCCTCCCTGCAGAAGTATGCAGGGAACAGCTCCTGCGATATAATGACGGAAGAATGGTTACCTTGAGGTGCTTCCGGGGCTTAGCGTCCCCTCGGCCCGGT
Organism: Procambarus clarkii; assembly: GCF_040958095.1. Lineage (NCBI taxonomy): Eukaryota > Metazoa > Arthropoda > Malacostraca > Decapoda > Cambaridae > Procambarus > Procambarus clarkii. Next base: position 28,135,661 of record NC_091169.1, read on the forward strand.
CGTCGACCAGGCCTCCTAATTATGATTAGGATAACAAGAGCATAGTCTAGTGATGACGAGTATGAGCAACCAATCACAGCCCAGGAAGTAAAGGGGGGCTATGCAAAAGGGTAAAAGTACAGCACCTGGTGAAGATGGCGTCACCTACGACATACTCAATGCACTGTGTGAAGTGTCTGGGAATCCACTACTCCACCTGTTTAACAAGTCATTCCTAAGTGGAACGTTGCCCACACAATGGAAACACGCAAAAATTGTTCCGATACCGAAATCCAATGACCCTGGTAATTACAGACCTATCAGTCTCGTGTCATGCACTTGCAAGATGCTTGAAAGGATCATCCTAAACCGGCTGTTGCACAAAATAGGCAGGTTAGGGGAGGGGGTCAATGGATTTGTTAAAGGACGGAGCACAGCAAATTGTATAGTTAATTACTAGGCTAATGATACAGCTAAGTATTCTGTATTTGTTGACATAAAAGGAGCCTTCGATAAAGCACAGAGAATTCCGATCCTGGACGAGCTTGCATGCATGGGTGTCAAGGGGAGACTCATGAAAAGGATTGAAGACTACCTCACAGGGAGGAAAGCCAAGGTCTGATTCAACGGTGCAGTCTCCAGAACAATGAAAATGTAACTCGGGACTCCCCCAAGGAGGGGTCTTAAGCCCTACACTATTTAACATACTTATGAACGCCATTGCAAATGTTGAATTTCCAGAAGGAACACAACAAGTGGGGTATGCAGATAATGTCCTAATACAAGCTCCCACCTTGGGAAAAATTAAACAGTCCATTGAACTCCTTGGAAGGAAATGTGTTGAGCTCGGTTTCACTCTCTCCACAAACAAGACAAAAGTATACTCTCATCACAAGAGGGGAGAAAATGAAGAACTACAAATTAATGGTGTAACACTTGAATGGGTTGACCACTATCGGTACCTTGGCGTCACTGTCGGCTCTAACAAGGGGAAGAAAGAGGAGCTCATAGGAACATGCAACAGTCGACTCAGGGCACTGAAAGTTAAGACCTGGAATGGACTTGGAGCCTCTATTGCCGTGCTTAAAATGATGTACACAGCCTATGTGCGCTCCGCCATAGACTATGCCGCACCAGTTTGGTGCACTTACTCCCAAAGCGATATGAAAAACTTGATTGCATACAAAATGAAGCCATGACCATCATTCTTGGAGTCCCAAGAACTGTCTAAACATCTAATCTACGAGAGGAGTTGTCTCTTCCGATTGTTAAAAGCAGAATTAAGGAACTGAATGCTAAGCTTGCAATTAGGATAGCCAGAGATCACCATTATAATGATATTGCCAAGAAAAAACTGAGTTTTGTGCTACTTTCAGGGTAAAACAGGAGAAGCAAAAAAAATGGCATCACAGATCAGTCTGCGACCTCAAAGAACTTCACCTGCTTGAGCAAGCCCGTGAGCTCATCAATGCCTGTAGGGAGGTTACCTCCTTGGGAGGTAACCCCAAGGAGGGTTTTTTTTTAATCGGGTAACCGATTTTTTTTTTTGAGATATATACAAGAGTTGTTACATTCTTGTACAGCCACTAGTACGCGTAGCGTTTCGAGCAGGTCCCTGGAATACGATCCCCGCCGCGAAGAATCGTTGTTACAACCAAGTACACATTTTACTGTTGAGTTAAACAGAGGCTACAGTTAAGGATTTGCGCCCAGTAAATCCTCCCCGGCCAGGATACGAACCCATGACAAAGCTCTCGGGGAACGCCAGGCGAGTGTCACACCACGGAGACTGTTAAACGAAATGGCAACGAAAAAGTCCAACCTGATTCCACAAGAAATGAGGCACAATTATCTTGAAGAAATTAATAAAGAAGCCGGAGATGAGTTAGATCAAATCTACACTGATGGGACATCTAACCCAGACAATAGCAGGGCTGGTGTAGCATACACTGTAATTAGGATCTATGCCTTACAACGCGGAACTGAAGGAAAAGCTCATATTGAAAATTATTCCTCTTCAACACAAGCGTAACTCACCGCCATTGTTATGGCTATCTTGAGGTTATCTTGAGATGATTTCGGGGCTTTAGTGTCCCCGCGGCCCGGTCCTCGACCAGGTTTCCACCCCCAGGAAGCAGCCCGTGACAGCTGACTAACACCCAGGTACCTATTTTACTGCTAGGTAACAGGGGCATAGGGTGAAAGAAACTCTACCCATTGTTTCTCGCCGGCGCCCGGGATCGAACCCGGGACCACAGGATCACAAGTCCAGTATGCTGTCCGCTCGGCCGACCGGCTCTGGCGTTAAGATTCCTCGAACGAAACACTAACGATGCAGTGAACTGCACTGATTCTAAAGCAGCACTACAAAGCCGTAATAAAAATCGGGCAGAAAATCCTGCGATAGTCGCTGAGATGAGGCGAGCTGTGAGAGTATTAACCAATCAGGGAAGAGTCATGAAATTTATGTGGATCCCCTCCCATGTTGGAAGGTCGCGGGAGAGAATCAGTAATAGCGAGAATCCGTCTTGGATACAAATATCCATGGAGACTTGGGATGGAAACAACAGCTGAGCAGCGGAGTTGCAGAATCTGTGGTGAGAGTGACGGACACCGCCTTGACCACTACCTGAGAGAATGTGAACATCTATGAGTCATTAGAAGTATGTGTAGAATAATAAACCCCACATTGTTTGAGTTAGGAAAATATCATTTGTCAAATACAGATACTGTTCTTAAAAGATTCCCCCCATTTTGCACTCGCAAGATAACGTAAGATTTTAAGGCTTGACGAATGTTAATCTTCTTGTTGAGGAGCTGTTCACTTGAGACAGTTAAGCAAGTCCCAGCTGTGTCTGGGTACAAGTGACAGGATGAACAACCCAGCGGGTTTTCTTCCTATTGGCGAGTGTTGTACATGCTGCTATGGCGGTGTGTCCACTCACAAGATGAGTGGCGCTGCCCAATACTGTCACTATGGCGGTGTGTCCACTCACAGGATGAGTGGCGCTGCCCAATACTGTCACTATGGCGGTGTGTCCACTCACAAGATGAGTGGCGCTGCCCAATACTGTCACTATGGCGGTGTGTCCACTCACAGGATGAGTGGCGCTGCCAAATACTGTCACTAGAGCGGTGTGTCCATTCACAGGATGAGTGACGCTGTCCAATACTGTCACTATGGTGGTGTGTTCACTCACAGGATGAGTGGCGCTGCCAAATACTGTCACTATAGCGGTGTGTCCACTCACAGGATGAGTGACGCTGTCCAATACTGTCACTATAACGGTCTGTCCACTCACAGGATGAGTGGCGCTGCCCAATACTGTCACTATGGCGGTGTGTCCACTCACAGGATGAGTGGCGCTGCCCAATACTGTCACTATGGCGGTGTGTCCACTCACAGGATGAGTGGCGCTGCCCAATACTGTCACTATGGCGGTGTGTCCACTCACAGGATGAGTGGCGCTGCCCAATACTGTCACTATGGTGGTGTGTCCACTCACAGGATGAGTGGCGCTGCCCAATACTGTCACTATGGCGGTGTGTCCACACACAGGATGAGTAGCGCTGCCCAATACTGTCACTATGGCGGTGTGTCCATTCACAGGATGAGTGACGCTGCCCAATACTGTCACTATAACGGTCTGTCCACTCACAGGATGAGTGGCGCTGCCCAATACTGTCACTATAACGGTCTGTCCACTCACAGGATGAGTGACGCTGCCCAATACTGTCACTATAACGGTCTGTCCACTCACAGGATGAGTGGCGCTGCCCAATACTGTCACTATAACGGTCTGTCCACTCACAGGATGAGTGACGCTGCCCAATACTGTCACTATAACGGTCTGTCCACTCACAGGATGAGTGGCGCTGCCCAATACTGTCACTATAACGGTCTGTCCACTCACAGGATGAGTGGCGCTGCCCAATACTGTCACTATGGCGGTCTGTCCACTCACAGGATGAGTGGCGCTGCCCAATACTGTCACTATAACGGTCTGTCCACTCACAGGATGAGTGGCGCTGCCCAATACTGTCACTATAACGGTCTGTCCACTCACAGGATGAGTGACGCTTCCCAATACTGTCACTATAACGGTGTGTCCACTCACAGGATGAGTGGCGCTGCCCAATACTGTCACTATGGCGGTGTGTCCACTCACAGGATGAGTGGCGCTGCCCAATACTGTCACTATGGCGGTGTGTCCACTCACAGGATGAGTGACGCTGCCCAATAAACTCCCCCCTCGGAGCAAAATTTATATTTCCACACACCATAGGTGGAAATTAACGATTGCGTCTTTGGGGTCGGCCGCCGCCTGGACGAGCCTAGCCATTAATATATGGCGCTTCCCTTCCACACATCAACCCCCCCTTCCGCGCCCCCTCCCCCCCCCCCCCTTCCGCGCCCCCTCACCCCCCCCCTTCCGCGCCCCCTCACCCCCCCCCTTCCGCGCCCCCTCACCCCCCCCCCCCCCCCCAGTCACCCGACAACGACAAATAATTTTCTAGGCTGGTGGTCAATTGATGAGGCCGAGGGCGCCACAATGGGACCCCGGGGGGGGGGGGGGGGGGTATGGGGGGGAGCCGCCCCCCACACACAAAGGGACAGGTAGCATAAATGAAATAGTTAAGCCTTGTTCATCCTGGATCACGGGGATATTTATTGGTAATTACCCCGTTGATCCCGCCTTGGCGGCCGACGCCTCAGACGCACCTGGGAAAGGAAACTGTTGATAAGTGCTTACACTTATAAATGTGTGTATATACATTGTTTACACTTGTACATAAATGGTTATATATACATTGTTTACACTTGTACATAAATGTGTATATATACATTGTTTACACTTGTACATAAATGTGTATATACATTGTTTTTATTTCTACATAAATGTGTATGTATACATTGGTTCCACTTGTACATAAATGTGTATATATATATACATTGTTAAATCATGATGAATAAATATCATGAATTATGACGAATCGTTATCATCAATCATGAAGAATCATCGTTAATATAAATTATAGTCAATCATTAACATCATCAACCACGATAAATCATTATTAACATCACCAATCGTCAAAATCATCGTCAATCATCAAAATCTGGATTAGTTCCAGCAGACACCTGGATGGGTTCTAGCAGACACCTGGATGGGTTCCAGCAGACACCTGGATGGGTTCCAGCAGACACCTGGATTGGTTCCAGCAGACACCTGGATTGGTTCCGGCAGACACCTGGATTGGTTCCGGCAGACACCTGGATTGGTTCCAGCAGACACCTGGATGGGTTCCAGCAGACACCTGGATTGGTTCCAGCAGACACCTGGATGGGTTCCAGCAGACACCTGGATTGGTTCCGGCAGACACCTGGATTGGTTCCAGCAGACACCTGGATGGGTTCCAGCAGACACCTGGATGGGTTCCAGCAGACACCTGGATGGGTTCTAGCAGACAACTGGATTGGTTCCAGCAGACACCTGGATGGGTTCCAGCAGACAACAGGATGGGTTCCAGCAGACACCTGGATGGGTTCCAGCAGACAACAGGATGGGTTCCAGCAGACACCTGGATGGGTTCCAGCAGACAACAGGATGGGTTCCAGCAGACAACAGGATGGGTTCCAGCAGACACCTGGATGGGTTCCAGCAGACAACAGGATGGGTTCCAGCAGACAACAGGATGGGTTCCAGCAGACAACTGGTTAGGGGCTTAGATTTTCTATATAAATGATTGCATTGTTGTATAAAGTGTCATTTATACATTATGATTGTATTGTTGTATGTGTCATTTATACATTGGGATTGTAGTGTTGTATAAAGTATCGTTTATATATTGTGATTGTATTGCTGTATAGAGTGTAGTTTATACACTGTGATTGTATTGCTGTCTATAGTGTAGTTTATACACTGTGATTGGTATAGTGCCGATTGATTCTGTGTATAAATAACGAAAGTGATGTATTTCGAAGTGTGGGCGACATGTCGTTCCATATATGACAGTCCTTGAAGTGGAGGAACAGTTTAGACTGTGTGGAATTAATTTTTTTTCTACCACAAACGTGGCCAGACATTTACAATGCTGACCAACATATATACATTTTCTTCTGTCCTCCATGGACAGGGTTAGAGATCTGTTAAACATGTAGTTCAGTGATTTATTGAACAATCAACCACAGAAGGTGATTGTAGTGCTTTTAAAATGCTAATGTAACCAACATACATAAATATACATATTTACGTCTGTCCTGAATAAACAGTGTTCGAGGTATCTTTTACATAGAGTCATTAATGTCCGTTTACAAAGGTGAAATGCAATTCTGACCAACTTTCACATGTTCTGGGCGTCATATAAGATCTGAATTAGAGGTGCTGCAGAGTTGTGGCATTGATGATTTCTTAGTGTAGAGGAAATTAAGAACATGACGAAACTAGCAATGAGTAACCTGCGTTGTCAAGACATTACATTTGCCTGACGTTAGAATATATGGGGTGGAGGACGTAAGGAATATGAAACTAATGTTAATGATCATGTAACGAAGTGTAAACTATGTGGTATGTTAAGGTCTCACACCCTCAACCATTATGTTCTTGATGGCCTGTGGATTAATGTACATAGAAACACTGAGATAAGGACTGTTCCTGAACAAATAGCCTATATGTGTCACAACGGAAAAATTGGTGATAATCTGGAGAGATATGAAGAATTTTACACCAAGACTAGATGCAAATATATATATATATATATATATATATATATATATATATATATATATATATATATATATATATATATATATATATATATATATATATATATATATATATATATATATATATATATATATATATGAACACGTTGTACTGAACAGGGTGAGAATAGCTTGAGCTACCTCATCATTTTGTGTGTATTTATACCTTAATAAACTTATTTAAATTTCAATACCTCTCCATGGAGGGGCCGGACAGCGAGGAGGGGCCGGACAGCGAGGAGGGGCCGGACTCCGGGGAGGGGCCGGATAGAATATGTGGGGAGGGGGGGAGGGGGCGCCATATGGCCCGTGGAACACGGTCCTCTCGCTCGAGCACCACATAAAGATGCTAACCTCTGGTAATTTACCTCCCATCGCTCTATGTCCCAGCCAGTGTTGGGGTAACTGATACCCCCCACTCTGCCGCCTCTATAGTCGCTCTTTTGCCCCGCACTGATACCCCCCCCCCCACACGCCCTGTACCCCAGCTTGGACCCTATGCTCTGTACCACATCTTGGATTCTCATGCTCTGTATCCCAGCTTGGACCCCCACGCCCTGTACCCCAGCTTGGACCCCATGCTCTGTATCCCAGCTTGGACCCCTACGCCCTGTACCACAGCTTGGACCCCCGTGCCCTATACCACAGCTTGGACCCCCATGCTCTGTACCACAGCTTGGACCCCATGCTCTGTACCCAAGCTTGGACCCCCACGCCCTGTACCCCAGCTTGGACCCCACGCCCTGTACCCCAGCTTGGACCCCCACGCCCTGTACCCCAGCTTGGACCCCCACGCCCTGTACCCCAGCTTGGACCCCCACGCCCTGTACCCCAGCTTGGACCCCACGCCCTGTACCCCAGCTTGGACCCCATGCAAGAAATGTGAACACATTGTATATGGAAGGTGTATCCCTAACATGTCTACAATCTACCAGGTCTACGATCTACCATGTCTACGATGTACCAGGTCTACGATCTACCATGTCTACAATCTACCAGGTCTACGATCTACCATGTCTACGATGTACCAGGTCTACGATCTACCATGTCTACGATGTACCAGGTCTATGATCTACTATGTCTACAATCTACCAGGTCTACGATCTACCATATCTACGATCTACCAGGTATACGATGTACCATGTCTACGATGTACCAGGTCTACGATGTACCAGGTCTACGATCTACCATGTCTACGATGTACCAGGTCTATGATCTACCATGTCTACGACCTACCAGGTCTACGATCTACCATGTCTACGATCTACCATGTCTACGATCTACCATGTCTATGATTTACCATGTCTACGATCTACCAGGTCTATGATCTACCACGTCTACGATCTACAATGTCTACGATCTACCAGGTCTACGATCTACCAGGTCTACGATCTACCATGTCTACGATCTACTAGGTCTACGATCTACCAGGTCTACGATTTACCAGGTCTACGATCTACTAGGTCTACGATTTACCAGGTCTACGATCTACCAGGTCTACGATTTACCAGGTCTACGATCTACCAGGTCTACGATCTACCAGGTCTACGATCTACCAGGTCTACGATTTACCAGGTCTACGATTTACTAGGTCTACGATCTACCAGGTCTACGATTTACCAGGTCTACGATCTACCAGGTCTACGATTTACTAGGTCTACGATCTACTAGGTCTACGATTTACCAGGTCTACGATCTACCAGGTCTACAATCTACCAGGTCTACGATTTACCAGGTCTACGATCTACCAGGTCTACGATTTACCAGGTCTACGATCTACCAGGTCTACGATTTACCAGGTCTACGATCTACCAGGTCTACGATCTACCAGGTCTACGATCTACGAGCTACCAGGTCTACGATCTACCAGGTCTACGATCTACCATGGCGACAGTCCATTATGGTGGTGGTCGACCACCGCAATAGTGTATCATGTGAGCGGGCCACAGCGGGCCACAGCGGGCCACAGCGGGCGACAGCGGGCCACAGCGGGCGACAGCGGGCGACAGCGGGCCACAGCGGGCCACAACGGGCGACAGCGGGCCACAGCGGTCCACAGCGGGCCACAGCGGTCCACAGCGGTCGACAGCAGTCGACAGCGGGCCACAGCGGGCGACAGCGGTCCACAGCGGGCCACAGCGGTCGACAGCGGTCGACAGCAGTCGACAGCGGGCCACAGCAGGCCACAGCGGGTCAAAGCGGGCCACAGCGGGTGGGCCGGTTTAGGCGGGCCACGGCGGGAATAGACTTGTGGCGGGTGGTGGGTGGGGTCGGGTGGCCGGGCTGAAAAGCCTGGTTATGGAGGAATTATCCCGCTCCGCCCCTTCTGCTGGGGACTAATTTACCAATAGCGTCATTAATACCCTTTTTAGGTGTAGTGAGAGGGAAGACGCGGCGGGCCAGGCCCCCGCCGAATACTTCGCTCGCGGTCGCGGAGCATCGCTCGCCGCCACGCGGAGGTGATACCCCAGCCGCGAAGCGGAACGATAGCGGGTGAAGCGGTTGGCGCGCGTCTCTCCCTCCCGCCATTGAGAACGCAGTGTAGCGGATATCACCTGTGCTTCCGCCCCGCTGGGCCGCGCTACCGCCCCGATATGGCGCCCAAAGCCCCGCCCCGCCCCGCCCTCCCCTCTCACCCGTCCGTAAATATGCCCTAAGGCCCAAAACCGCCGCGATCAGAGGCGTGTGGGTTGAGCCGCGGGGTGAGGGGGGGGGCTTGATGGATAGCCTCAGATAATAGGACAACAAGGTATGAATGGCCTCCAGTGTGTCGACCTGGCCAGGCCCGGCCCCCAGTTGGCCTTACAAATCCATATTGAACCAACATATTTATAACACCTTGTCCCGGAGGCGGGAGATAATTGTCGAGCATCGATGACTGATCACTATTTGATCCCGTTGGCCGGTTGAGCCTCTCCAAAACCGAGTACTCGATTACTGAACACCTTCCGTCATCCGGCCGCGAGAGAGAGAGATGGATGGGGGGGGGGAGGGTGGTTACCCGCGGGTAGCGCCTCTGCGGCGGCGGTTACGTAAATGATTGTTTGGTGATGCAAACAACCGGTCTGATGAGTTGTACCGCAGAGGAACCCATCCAGAGAACAACGCACATCGTGTTGGGGAAATAGGTTGTGGTTATACAATGGGATCGAACCTGCAACCCTGGACTTCCCAGAGTACGGCCCCTCGATATCTTCTAGATACGTAACGTAGATGTTACATTGTAAATATAATGTATTTGGTGAAGTAGTGAAGTTTCACTACGCCTTGACTATCGTGTAGTTCCATTAACCTGTAATTGATTGTCAAGAGTTTACCTTTACCTGTCCTCACGTGTCCAAATTGTTCCGAGCCTACAGAGGGCGTGGGGTTCACTACCCCCCCCCAAGCCCCTGCTCTAGTCTGAGTATAACCTAATCCTTCTAGAGTCAATCTGACTCTAGACTTCACTAAATTCTAGCGTCAGACTTCACTGCAGAATTGTCAGTTGTGACCTAAACTGTCAAACATCTAAACAAACAAACAATACCAAAAATGGTTTCACACCATCTGTGAAATAAATTATCAACCACAATTCAAAATAAACATTTCATTCCCTTGGGCACTAGGGGACTCGAACCGTCGACACCAGCAGCGTGAAGCAGAATTAAGCACTATCAGTCTCGTGGACACTGCTCCTCCGAGGATACCTGTATCTATTCTTTTGTTTGCCAGTATGGCGTATGTTGAACCCCCACAATATGTTGATGTTGAACCCCCACAATATGTTGATGTTGAACCCCCACAATATGTTGATGTTGAACCCCCACAATATTTTGATGTTGAACCCCCACAATATGTTGATGTTGAACCCCCACAATATGTTGATGTTGAACCCCCACAATATGTTGATGTTGAACCCCCACAATATGTTGATGTTGAACCCCCACAATATGTTGATGTTGAACCCCCACAATATGTTGATGTTGAACCCCCACAATATGTTGATGTTGAACCCCCCACAGTATGTTGATGTTGAACCCCCACAGTATGCTGATGTTGAACCCCCACAGTATGCTGATGTTGAACCCCCACAGTATGCTGATGTTGAACCCCCACAATATGTTGATGTTGAACCCCCACAGTATGTTGATGTTGAACCCCCACAGTATGTTGATGTTGAACCCCCACAGTATGCTGATGTTGAACCCCCACAGTATGCTGATGTTGAACCCCCACAATATGTTGATGTTGAACCCCCACAGTATGTTGATGTTGAACCCCCACAGTATGTTGATGTTGAACCCCCACAGTATGTTGATGTTGAACCCCCACAGTATGTTGATGTTGAACCCCCACAGTATGTTGATGTTGAACCCCCACAGTATGTTGATGTTGAACCCCCACAGTATGTTGATGTTGAACCCCCACAGTATGTTGATGTTGAACCCCCACAATATGTTGATGTTGAACCCCCACAATATGTTGATGTTGAACCCCCACAATATGTTGATGTTGAACCCCCACAATATGTTGATGTTGAACCCCCACAATATGTTGATGCTTTTATCTGTTGATGTGAACCTTTTCTCTCATTCTTTCAATTCACATTGGTCAGTGGGTCTTCTTGCTTCCTTGTCAATTCTCCTTACCTTGCATTTGTTGGGGATTGAGGTCTAGTAACTATTTCTCCGACCATACCTGAAGCTTATCCCGGTTGTTCTGAGTCATTTTGTAGTTAGCGTGTGTTGGGACTCTTCGACAATTGTGCATTACCTGTCGACTGTCGTAGCTCAGTCGATTAAGGCAGTGTCTGGGATGCTCCCGGACGCAGGTTCGAATCCTCGTCACGGCCCTTGTGGATTTGTTCGTGAATCATCTGTAAACAATCACGTGACTGTCACATCATTCATGGAGGTCATTCGCATGTACAGCTGTTTGTAGTTTAGTTCATTTATTATGCACCCCATACCCATCCTGTGGGCGGTAGTGGAAAGGGTTACACAGGCAAATAATGGGCTCAGGGACTGAACCTCACCATTCATCCAGCTAAGAAAGTAACAATCTTGATGAGCTAGTTACAAAATTCAAAACACATCGTCACATCATCAATGGGTTCGAGATCGACCACAAGTACAGTTTCTAAATTAAGCAACTGACATATGTGGAGAGCTAGTGTCACAATTGATATGTATGTCCTGCACACCGCCCCCCATCCAGTGGGCAGCGGTGGATAGGTTACAGTCACTTAGTTACTACCTACAGTTAGCAAACTGGGGATATTTGGCTAAAATTTCTGGTAGCAGATCATTTTGAATGAAATATTTTCACATCTCAGGAACATTTGCTATAGAATTGTCTCTGAATTCACGTATCTTTTCGCACTCCATCACATAGTGACGGAGGGTGTGCGAATAATTTTGTTGACACAGTTTACATTTGGTCAGGTCTACATCAGCAGATAATGAGAATTCCCAGAGATACTTGTAACCGAGTCTAAGCCGAGCAGTAGTAACATCTAGAAGTCTGCTGATTTTATTGGCTGATCCATAGATGTGTGGCTCCTCTTGTATGATAGTATGATGACAGATGGATTTACTTGTGTCTATTTCACTGTGCCTCAGATCTACATGATTTTGTTGAAGTTCTTGGTGTACTATTGCTCTCAAACTGCTTATTGACAATCCAAAGTTATACTGAATTTTTCCTTTAAAGGAGAATTCTTTGGCTAACTCATCAGCTCTACCATGCATTCGGAGGCCAACATGAGATGGAGACCACATGAAATGGACTGTCACCATCATTAATAATTTTGTTGTATTTGTGTCTAGCTTCGGACACGAGCATGTTACAGTTATGTCTTAAAGAGTTGAGAGCAATTAAGGATGATAAAGAGTCACTTACAATTAATGTATCAAGTTTGGAGACTTGTACACATTTCAGTGCAAGGATCAAGGCAAATAGTTCGGTCTGAAGGGTAGAGGCCCAATTGTATATACGGACTCCCCACTCAAAGTATAAGCCATCGCCCATTGTCAGCACAACTGCACTTCCAGCTGCACCCGTGGTGCGGTGTAGGGAACCATCAGTGTATATGATTTGAGAAAGAGAATGCTCTGTGGACAGAGCATCAATATCGCTTAAGGCGTTGAGCTTTGCCCCAAGACGAAGCTTGGGCTGATCTCTAATTTGCTTCTTGGGTGGAAAGGGAGGGATTAAAATTGGAAAGGGTGTAATCTCCCACGGTGCAGGAAAGTGCCGTTGTTGTTTCTCTTGGTACAAATTATAAACCAGATACATTCTGAGTTCAGTTCTAGTTTTAGTTATCCATTTGGAACAATGTTGACCTTCAATAAAGAAATTCTGGCGGTCTTCTGTGCAAGGGTTAGGATTAGCTAACCTAAGCATTTTTATAGCAATTTAACAGTTAATTTCAGTAACACGATCAACAACGCTCAGAATATTAAGTTCCTTTCTCATATTAAGTATCTTTGTGGTACGAGGGCACCCAAGGATTATCCTCAAGGCTTCGTTCAGCAATTTTTCAAGCCCTCCAAGCTTTCTTCCAGGCATCAAAACAAGCAGAGGTGCAGCATAATCCACTAAAGATCTGATGTATGCAAAGTACATCATTTTGACAATTCTGACATTGGCACCATAGCCTGAGTGATAACCTGCAACAGCCTTGAGAGCTCGGAGCCTCTCTATATACTGATGACAGAGTTTGAATACAACAGGACCATACAGTGGCACCTCAAGGCCAAGGTATTTGAATCTGTTTACATAGTCAAGCTGGGAGCCATCAGACAGTTGCATCTTGCGAACAGCTCCTCCCTGCCTGGGTGGGCGCCGATTGTGTATCTTTGTTTTCTTTGCTGCGATAACTAAACCTAAGTCCTGACATGAGTCTAATACAGAGTTAAGAGTGTTCTGCGTGTTAGCATACCCAGCGGTGTGTATCATTATATCATCAGCATACCCAGTGGTGTGTATCATTATATCATCAGCATACCCAGTGGTGTGTATCATTATATCATCAGCATACCCAGTGGTGTGTATCATTATATCATCAGCATACCCAGTGGTGTGTATCATTATATCATCAGCATACCCAGTGGTGTGTATCATTATATCATCAGCATACCCAGTGGTGTGTATCATTATATCACCAGCATACCCAGTGGTGTGTATCATTATATCATCAGCATACCCAGTGGTGTGTATCATTATATCACCAGCATACCCAGTGGTGTGTGTCATTATATCACCAGCATACCCAGTGGTGTGTATCATTATATCATCAGCATACCCAGTGGTGTGTATCATTATATCACCAGCATACCCAGTGGTGTGTATCATTATATCATCAGCATACCCAGTGGTGTGTATCATTATATCACCAGCATACCCAGTGGTGTGTATCATTATATCACCAGCATACCCAGTGGTGTGTATCATTATATCATCAGCATACCCAGTGGTGTGTATCATTATATCATCAGCATACCCAGTGGTGTGTATCATTATATCACCAGCATACCCAGTGGTGTGTATCATTATATCATCAGCATACCCAGTGGTGTGTATCATTATATCACCAGCATACCCAGTGGTGTGTATCATTATATCACCAGCATACCCAGTGGTGTGTATCATTATATCATCAGCATACCCAGTGGTGTGTATCATTATATCACCAGCATACCCAGTGGTGTGTATCATTATATCACCAGCATACCCAGTGGTGTGTATCATTATATCATCAGCATACCCAGTGGTGTGTATCATTATATCATCAGCATACCCAGTGGTGTGTATCATTATATCACCAGCATACCCAGTGGTGTGTATCATTATATCATCAGCATACCCAGTGGTGTGTATCATTATATCACCAGCATACCCAGTGGTGTGTATCATTATATCACCAGCATACCCAGTGGTGTGTATCATTATATCACCAGCATACCCAGTGGTGTGTATCATTATATCACCAGCATACCCAGTGGTGTGTATCATTATATCACCAGCATACCCAGTGGTGTGTATCATTATATCATCAGCATACCCAGTGGTGTGTATCATTATATCACCAGCATACCCAGTGGTGTGTATCATTATATCACCAGCATACCCAGTGGTGTGTATCATTATATCACCAGCATACCCAGTGGTGTGTATCATTATATCACCAGCATACCCAGTGGTGTGTATCATTATATCACCAGCATACCCAGTGGTGTGTATCATTATATCACCAGCATACCCAGTGGTGTGTATCATTATATCACCAGCATACCCAGTGGTGTGTATCATTATATCATCAGCATACCCAGTGGTGTGTATCATTATATCACCAGCATACCCAGTGGTGTGTATCATTATATCACCAGCATACCCAGTGGTGTGTATCATTATATCACCAGCATACCCAGTGGTGTGTATCATTATATCACCAGCATACCCAGTGGTGTGTATCATTATATCACCAGCATACCCAGTGGTGTGTATCATTATATCACCAGCATACCCAGTGGTGTGTATCATTATATCACCAGCATACCCAGTGGTGTGTATCATTATATCACCAGCATACCCAGTGGTGTGTATCATTATATCACCAGCATACCCAGTGGTGTGTATCATTATATCACCAGCATACCCAGTGGTGTGTATCATTATATCACCAGCATACCCAGTGGTGTGTATCATTATATCACCAGCATACCCAGTGGTGTGTATCATTATATCACCAGCATACCCAGTGGTGTGTATCATTATATCACCAGCATACCCAGTGGTGTGTATCATTATATCACCAGCATACCCAGTGGTGTGTATCATTATATCACCAGCATACCCAGTGGTGTGTATCATTATATCACCAGCATACCCAGTGGTGTGTATCATTATATCACCAGCATACCCAGTGGTGTGTATCATTATATCACCAGCATACCCAGTGGTGTGTATCATTATATCATCAGCATACCCAGTGGTGTGTATCATTATATCACCAGCATACCCAGTGGTGTGTATCATTATATCACCAGCATACCCAGTGGTGTGTATCATTATATCACCAGCATACCCAGTGGTGTGTATCATTATATCACCAGCATACCCAGTGGTGTGTATCATTATATCACCAGCATACCCAGTGGTGTGTATCATTATATCACCAGCATACCCAGTGGTGTGTATCATTATATCACCAGCATACCCAGTGGTGTGTATCATTATATCATCAGCATACCCAGTGGTGTGTATCATTATATCATCAGCATACCCAGTGGTGTGTATCATTATATCACCAGCATACCCAGTGGTGTGTATCATTATATCATCAGCATACCCAGTGGTGTGTATCATTATATCATCAGCATACCCAGTGGTGTGTATCATTATATCACCAGCATACCCAGTGGTGTGTATCATTATATCATCAGCATACCCAGTGGTGTGTATCATTATATCACCAGCATACCCAGTGGTGTGTATCATTATATCATCAGCATACCCAGTGGTGTTTATCATTATATCACCAGCATACCCAGTGGTGTGTATCATTATATCACCAGCATACCCAGTGGTGTGTATCATTATATCATCAGCATACCCAGTGGTGTGTATCATTATATCATCAGCATACCCAGTGGTGTGTATCATTATATCACCAGCATACCCAGTGGTGTGTATCATTATATCATCAGCATACCCAGTGGTGTGTATCATTATATCACCAGCATACCCAGTGGTGTGTATCATTATATCACCAGCATACCCAGTGGTGTGTATCATTATATCACCAGCATACCCAGTGGTGTGTATCATTATATCACCAGCATACCCAGTGGTGTGTATCATTATATCACCAGCATAGCTTATTATGTGCACATTGGGTTTGCTCAGTACAGCGTTTAACAGCGTGTTTATTAAGATATTAAATAATGTAGGACTGAGGACACCTCCCTGTGGGATACCTAGTTCTAAGTCTCTTGTTACACTCCTATGTCCTTGGAAAAAACACAGATGACTTCCTGTTGGACAAGTAACCTCTGATCCAACAAAGAAGCCGACCACCAATATTCATTCTTGCAAGTTCACTCAAGATAACATGTCGGTTTGCAATATTAAAGGCAGACTTGAGATCTAGGAAGGTGGTATATGACTTTTTAGTGTGCAGGGCAAGAAAGGTGGTGATGCAATGATGCACACTCCTTCCATGCATGAAGCCATATATCTGGGGGGATAGCATGGTTCTTATTCTATGGAGGAGACGGTTTAGCACCATTCTCTCGCATGTTTTGCAAATGCAGCTAGTAAGGGAAATTAGGCGGAACGCATTATCCTGATTTGGCTTGGGAACTGGAATGATTATACTGTTGGTCCAAGAGATAGGAAGTTCCCCAGTAACATAGCTCATATTATACAGCTCAAGCAGGGGATTCCCTGGTACTGAAGGGAGCAGACGCAATATGTCATAAGTGATACCATCCTCACCGGGGGATGTGGCTTTACCTTGGTTTAGGGCCGCGAGTAATTCAAACTCAGTAAATGGCACGTTGCATTCATCTTCCTTGTGGAGCATGAAGTCAACGAGCCTTTCTCGATCTCCGTAACCAGCATTTAATCTGAACTGTATGTCTGGGGGAAGATTATTGAAGCTAGAGGTGGTTGCCCAAGCATCGACTAACTCGTTTGTTCTGTGTAGAGGGTGAGGGTGTGCTACTTGGCCGATCTTATCGCCTTTAATTCTTGTAATATCCTTCCATGCCTGACTGAGGAAGGGGAGGGGGGGTGAGAGTTGAGGCTGTTAACAAAAGTTTCCCAGTTATCTTGCCTGAGCTCTGTCATGCGCTCCCTCGCTTTCTGAAAGAGCTTGAACATTGCTGGCGTGTGTGTTTCCCTATGTGCAAGTCCAACTCTTCTGGCAGTGCGTTTCAAAGTACGCAGTTTGGGGGTCATTGTAATGGTGTTTATTACATTTCATATCGTTCCGACTATTGGATGGTGCAGGGGGCCGACCTAAAGGGTCAGCAAACATCTGAATGCTCTGTACTAGACCGTCGTTAAATGTCTGGACTGTGGAGGGATCATAAGTGCTGTACCACTCTGACACATAAGCAACAAAGTCTTCACGTCGAGCAGGAGGAACACTGAGCCGTTTGCGTTTGAAAGTCCCACCGGGCAGGATGGTATTTCCTATACATAGAGTAGTCAATCAAGGGTGATGATCTGACAACACATCTGTTACAATAGATGATGTGCACCAGACGTGAGAGACGTTGAAACCAACACAGAGGTCTAGAATGCCTCCACAAATATGCGTGGGTTCAAGGTCACCCACAATCTGCACATCTTGGTGACTATTTAGTAGCGACAGCAGTTGATTCCCGTTACCGTTACTGAAGTGAGAGCCACCAATGTCCTTGTGTCTAGCATTGTAGTCACCAAGAATGATGGTGGGCTCTGCTTGAGCGCAGGCCGGAAGATCAATATAATTTAACTTTCCTGCTGGAGCATATAGATTAAATACATTGAGAACAGAGTTGCCCACATAGATCCTCACTCCATGATACTGTTGACCGGCAGTTTGTTTTTCTGGCAGAAGTTGATGTTGTAGGGATTGTTTGATGTATAGAATGCAAGAGTTACTGGCTCTGAGGCTGTAAGAAACCAATGAGATCAATTTCGGGGGTGAGGATCTTGCGGGAATTCTTCACTCCTGGAGACATTCAATATCGATGTGTTCAGCTGTTACTTTGTGATGTAAATCACAGAACCTTTTTTTGATGGATGCAATGTTCCAGCTATGGATGGATAACTTAGTTATTTGTGCACTAAAAGTAAGAATTATATAGATTGATATTATTAGTCCACTTAATATATATTATCTATTTCACTGCGATATAAGTCTAGGAACATTTCTTAGCATATTACGAATGTCACACCTTTGCCTCCTAGTACACTAGTACACTTTGTCTATCGTTTTCATCTATAGAGTCGTTTTCAATATAGCTTAGCACAGCTTTGGCAGTTAATCTGCGTGAAAGGGCTAGAGGTACTGCGACTGCCCAGTACCTCTTTCTCCCCAAAAAAGCCCCACCTTCTCAGAGATACAATGCCCAACCACTTGGATCATCGGGCATTGAACGTCGATCCAACTAAAAGCAAAGACGTCCCTCTGCCGACCAGTACAAGTGGTTGGGCTTACAGTTTAGGGGCAGATGGTTGCATTCCAGTTCTATATTTCCTCTTTGTTTATTGAAATGAAGATCGCAGCAAAAGCCACGATTATCCACTCGATACAAATAAACAACTGTTTTCGCTTGACCTGAAACATTCAAACCAAGGCATTCTGCCTGACTTGTCTAGGCGCATGCATAGAAAACGAGAATATTACAGGGAATTATTTTTTTACTAACATATTGCCTTTTTTAACGGATTAGTCAATTCCGATGCGATGTAATAGGTGAGAGGACAGGTTAACCAGAGGTCTGCTCAGCACTTCACCTCACTCCTTTAGGATGTACGAGGATATTATATTGGGTTCTGATTTAGATTTTTTTTTACGCATGTGGGTACAGGACGATTTCTAAATCTTGTTAGCAGGCTGAGAACTTTGTCAGTAGAACAATGGTCTCACTTTATGCAGGTCGAGGTTCAATCCCCGACCATCCGAGTGGTTGGGTACCATTCCTTCCTTCTGTCTTAACCAGATCATCATCATAAACATCTATTCCAAGTACTAAATATAGTCGTAATGGCATAGTACTCTCTCGTGATAATTACCTCTCCTTTACCATAGCTCATAGTAAGCCTTATTCTACTAGTTTTCCCTGGAAAACGAACTGTCAATTGGCGAACAACCAGGTATTCAATTACTGCTGGGTGAACAGGGGGCAGAAGCTTACGGATTGGCGCCCAGTCAATCTTCCCTGGTCAGAACTCTAATGCACTTCCTTAGAGACACTAAATGTGTTTATTGTGTTATTAATGGTACATTCTCACTTCCACTGTGTGGCAGGTACAATTATATTTTGAAAACTTCCAAAAATCAAACATTGAGTGTGTACTCACCAAGTTGTACTCAGTTGTGCTTGCGGGGAGTTGAGTTCTAGCTCTTTGGTCCCGCCTCTCAACTGTCAATCAACTGGTGTACAGGTTCCTGAGCCTACTGGGCTCTATCATATCTACACTTGAAACTGTGTATGGAGTCAGCCTCCACCACATCACTGCCTAATATATTTCACCTGTTAACTTTTCTGAGGCTGAAAAAATGATTTGTAATGACTCTGTGGTTCATCTGGGGACCAAGTCTCCACCTGTGTCCCCTTGTTCGTGTTCCACCCGTGCTAAATAGTTTGTCTTTGTCTACAATGTAAATTCCCCTGAGAATTACCCCCTTAATGCTGTCAGGGTTGTAATGTCAAGTCCAAGGGTTCAAGTCTACTGTTAAATCAAGGTTTAAAAATGTGTTTGAGATTCGATTCCCTGTGAGTGTTGGGTGGAGGGGGGTGCACGTGCGTGTGTATGTAATGAGCATCGAGGATGAGTGAGCAAAGCTGAGATGAGATGACATGACATGAGATTCCTCAGCCATGGTAACTAGGAGATTCCTCCTTTGAGATGGCTAGGAGATTTCTCAGCTGTGGTAGCTAAGTGATCCATCAGTCGTGGTAGGTAGGATCAACAAACACGACGCAAATAATATCCACTGGAAACCAACACGAGACAAATAATATCCACTGGGAACCAACACGACGCAAATCAGGCAAATTTCCCCCCATAGACGTTACGTAATTAACAAGAGAAGACAGGAGGCCGGGAGACGCGTCCATAACACCCAACAAAGCTGACAGATAATGTCGAATTGATCTCTTAACAAGAGAACAACAGCTGGACAAACAGGCTTTCACAGGAATAGACAGACTATCCTGTCTCTAGGCCCCCCCCCTCCCCTCCGTCCTCTAGCCTTCCTTCTTACCGTCTCTTAAGACGGCTATTGATCGCTTGTGCTTCACAAACGCGAACGGAAATCGTGGTAATTAGGCAGCCGTGAAAACTATCAAGCCATCACGCGGGACGCATCCGGTGGCCGCCTTGCTTATCTGATCACAGCCACGGTTGCCATGGAGATGTAATAATATTGTTAGGACAGCTCCCATTTTTTTTTTTAATCTTTTTTTTTTCGTTATCAATTTTTCTTTCAGTTGAGTGCTTTCAAACGCGTTAGAGGGCGTATTGCGTAATCTGTCCGCTGCTGCGTATATGCGCGACCCAAAGGGGCAAGTGAGGAAGGGCCCGGTCATGGGGGTTTTCGTTGACGGGGCGAGAGGAGGAGGAGGAAAAAAAAGCTTTAGTCTCCCCTTGATGTTATCGGGGCCCAGGGCGGCTCTGAGATTGGATCGCATCAGGTAAGAGTAGTTCCGCGCGGGAGTGAGAGGGGGGAACCCAGCAGCAGCAGCAGCGTTTAAACTGATTTCGAACGTTTATCCGTGTTTATCGAACGTGAGATCGTCAGTTGTTTTGTTGTTGGGTTGGGTGGCAGCGGGGCGTGAGAGGCGGCGCTGCGCCAGGGACGGGTTCGGAACCCGGCCGATATAGACACCAAAGGGAGGGGTGGGGGGGAGGGGAGGGGGGGCAGGTGATGGTGGGGGGAGGAATTGATTTGCAGATCTGTGCTTTATTGTTGTTACCTGGTATTGCTTAAACGGATTGGGAGGACTTGGGGAGATTGGGAGGACTTGGGGAGATGGGGAGGACTTGGGGAGGTGGGGAGGACTTGGGGAGATGGGGGAGGACTTGGGGAGATGGGGAGGACTTGGGGAGATGGGGAGGACTTGGGGAGATGGGGAGGACTTGGGGAGATGGGGAGGACTTGAGGAGATGGGGGGAGGACTTGGGGAAATGGGAGGTCTTGGGAAGATGGGGAGGACTTGCGGAGATGGGGAGGACTTGGGGAGATGGGGGAGGACTTAAGGAGATGGGGAGAAGAGACAGTGTTATGCAGGTCATATTGTGACAACATACTGACAGGTGCCAATCACCCAACATACTGACAGGTGTCAATCACCCAACATACTGACAGGTGTCAATCACCCAACATACTGACAGGTGCCAATCACCCAACATACTGACAGGTGTCAATCACCCAACATACTGACAGGTGTCAATCACCCAACATACTGACAGGTGTCAATCACCCAACATACTGACAGGTGTCAATCACCCAACATACTGACAGGTGTCAATCACCCAACATACTGACAGGTGTCAATCACCCAACATACTGACAGGTGTCAATCACCCAACATACTGACAGGTGTCAATCACCCAACATACTGACAGGTGTCAATCACCCAACATACTGACAGGTGTCAATCACCCAACATACTGACAGGTGTCAATCACCCAACATACTGACAGGTGTCAATCACCCAACATAGTAACAATCCAAAAACTAGTTTTCCCATTAAAATCTCACAAATACCTCCCCTGCATAAAATAATTTCTCTTCCAATGCCCAAGGCTTAGAAAGGAACACGAAAAAATAAAACATGAACAAATAAAACATGAACAAATATAACATGAACAAATATAACATATAAATAACACATCAGCCGCCGCTTAGAACAACCGGCCGATGATAAAACAGAGTAAATCCGGATAAAACAATCATCACAGAGAGAATAAACCGGCACATCACCGGCCGTCAATAGATTATTCACTCAAATTAAACAATGATTCAAAAAAAAAGGCGAAAATGACAAAAAACCATCGTTCACAATTCCGGGAAATCAATGCCTGAAAGCGAGGCGTGGGGGGGGGGGTAATATGTCTCTTCGCAGCGTTCACGCAAGACAAAAAGCAATCTTCAATCACGCGCTCTCAACTTTGAGCGATTTAGAGGCGCTTTGAATAATTTAGAGAAAGCCTAACTGCCATTTAAGTGAGCGAGCGCTTGCCCTTGATTGGGTCGCATCCCGGACGCTAATGATTACAAACGAGTGGCCATACGATTGGCCAGAAGAATCAAACACCAGCTAAATGGCCGGGCGTAATATTCACTAATGGGAGAGCTGTGATCTCACTGTTAAGAATTCTTCAATATTGCGTGGGGGGCTGTCGGCCGTTGACTGTGGTTCTGGGGGGCTGTCGGCCGTTGACTGTGGTTCTGGGGGGCTGTCGGCCGTTGACTGTGGCTCTGGGGGGGCTGTCGGCCGTTGACTGTGGCTCTGGGGGGCTGTCGGCTGTTGACTATGTGGTTCTGGGGGGCTGTCGGCCGTTGACTGTGACTCTGGGGGGCTGTCGGCTGTTGACTGTGGCTCTGGGGGGCTGTCGGCCGTTGACTGTGGCTCTGGGGGGGGGGCTGTCGGCCGTTGACTGTGGCTCTGGGGGGCTGTCGGCAGTTGACTGTGACTCTGGGGGGCTGTCGGCTGTTGACTGTGGTTCTGGGGGGCTGTCGGCCGTTGACTGTGGCTCTGGGGGGGCTGTCGGCCGTTGACTGTGGCTCTGGGGGGGGCTGTCGGCCGTTGACTGTGACTCTGGGGGGCTGTCGGCCGTTGACTGTGGCTCTGGGGGGGCTGTCGGCCGTTGACTGTGGCTCTGGGGGGGCTGTCGGCCGTTGACTGTGACTCTGGGGGGCTGTCGGCCGTTGACTGTGGCACTGGGGGGCTGTCGGCCGTTGTCTGTGGCTCTGGGGGGCTGTCGGCCGTTGTCTGTGGCTCTGGGGGGCTGTCGGCCGTTGACTGTGGATCTGGGGGGCTGTCGCCCGTTGACTGTGGCTCTGGGGGGGCTGTCGGCCGTTGACTGTGGCTCTGGGGGGCTGTCGGCCGTTGACTGTGGCTCTGGGGGGCTGTCGGCCGTTGACTGTGGCTCTGGGGGGCTGTCGGCCGTTGACTGTGGCACTGGGGGGCTGTCGGCCGTTGTCTGTGGCTCTGGGGGGCTGTCGGCCGTTGTCTGTGGCTCTGGGGGGCTGTCGGCCGTTGTCTGTGGCTCTGGGGGGCTGTCGGCCGTTGTCTGTGGCTCTGGGGGGCTGTCGGCCGTTGTCTGTGGCTCTGGGGGGCTGTCGGTCGTTGTCTGTGGCTCTGGGGGGCTGTCGGCCGTTGACTGTGGCTCTGGGGGCTGTCGGCCGTTGACTGTCGCTCTGGGGGGCTGTCGGCCGTTGACTGTGGCTCTGGGGGCTGTCGGCCGTTGACTATAGCTCTGGGGGGCTGTCGGCCGTTGACTGTGGCTCTGGGGGGCTGTCGGCCGTTGACTGTGGATCTGGGGGGCTGTCGCCCGTTGACTGTGGCTCTGGGGGGGCTGTCGGCCGTTGACTGTGGCTCTGGGGGGCTGTCGGCCGGTGACTGTGGCTCTGGGGGGCTGTCGGCCGTTGACTGTGGCTCTGGGGGGCTGTCGGCCGTTGACTGTGGCACTGGGGGGCTGTCGGCCGTTGTCTGTGGCTCTGGGGGGCTGTCGGCCGTTGTCTGTGGCTCTGGGGGGCTGTCGGCCGTTGTCTGTGGCTCTGGGGGGCTGTCGGCCGTTGTCTGTGGCTCTGGGGGGCTGTCGGCCGTTGTCTGTGGCTCTGGGGGGCTGTCGGCCGTTGTCTGTGGCTCTGGGGGGCTGTCGGCCGTTGACTGTGGCTCTGGGGGCTGTCGGCCGTTGACTGTCGCTCTGGGGGGCTGTCGGCCGTTGACTGTGGCTCTGGGGGCTGTCGGCCGTTGACTATAGCTCTGGGGGGCTGTCGGCCGTTGACTGTGGCTCTGGGGGGCTGTCGGCCGTTGACTGTGGCTCTGGGGGCTGTCGGCCGTTGACTGTGGCTCTGGGGGCCTGTCGGCCGTTGACAGTGGCTCTGGGGGGCTGTCGGCCGTTGACAGTGGCTCTGGGGGGCTGTCGGCCGTTGACTGTGGCTCTGGGGGGCTGTCGGCCGTTGACAGTGGCTCTGGGGGGCTGTCGGCCGTTGACTGTAGCTCTGGGGGCCTGTCGGCCGTTGACTGTGGCTCTGGGGGCCTGTCGGCCATTGACTGTGGCTCTGGGGGCTGTCGGCCGTTGACTGTAGCTCTGGGGGCTGTCGGCCGTTGACTGTGGCTCTGGAGGGCTGTCGGCCGTTGACTGTAGCTCTGGGGGCCTGTCGGCCGTTGACTGTGGCTCTGGGGGCCTGTCGGCCGCTGACAGTGGCTCTGGGGGGCTGTCGGCCGTTGACAGTGGCTCTGGGGGCTGTCGGCCGTTGACTGTGGCTCTGGGGGCTGTCGGCCGTTGATTGTGGCTCTGGGGGCTGTCGGCCGTTGACTGTAGCTCTGGGGGCTGTCGGCCGTTGACTGTGGCTCTAGGGGGCTGTCGGCCGTTGACTGTAGCTCTGGGGGGCTGTCGGCCGTTGACTGTGGCTCTGGGGGCTGTGGCCGTTGACTGTGGCTCTGGGGGCTGTCGGCCGTTGACTGTGGCTCTGACGGCTGTCGGCCGTTGACTGTGGCTCTGACGGCTGTCGGCCGTTGACTGTGGCTCTAAGGGCTGTCGGCCTCTGTCGGAATATCATAAACATATGCACCTCAGCGCTCTATGATTTAATTTCAAAAGACTGAAACAAATATGCTGTATCGTAAGTGTTGATTTGATCTATGCAAGATGATATATTGGTATATGACCGCAGATCTAGCTTATGAAAATATATAATTCGAGCTATATTTGTAGAGTGAGATAGACGGCTATCAGTGATGCTATCACGAGTGACTACGAGATAAAAGACTCGCGCTGCTCTGTTTCGTGTTGCAGACGTGTTGAGCAGCGAAATGACTTACTAAATGGGATCATCCATCCCTTGATACGGATCCATGTTGCTGATCTTTAGCGAGATTGAGGCTTCTGTATGGTGCCTCAAGATGATGCCTCAAGATGGTGCCTCAAGATGATGCCTCAAGATGGTGCCTGAAGGTGGTGGCTCTAGATGGTGCCTCAAGATGGTGCCTCAAGATGGTGCCTCAAGATGGTGCCTCAAGATGGTGCCTGAAGGTGGTGGCTCTAGATGGTGCCTCAAGATGGTGCCTGAAGGTAGTGGCTCTAGATGGTGCCTCAAGATGGTGCCTGAAGGTGGTGGCTCTAGATGGTGCCTCAAGATGATGCCTCAAGATGGTGCCTCAAGATGATGCCTCAAGATGGTGCCTCAAGATGGTGCCTGAAGGTGGTGGCTCTAGATGGTGCCTCAAGATGGTGCCTCAAGATGGTGCCTCAAGGTGGTGCCTCAAGATGGTGCGTCAAGATGGTGCCTCAAGATGCTGCCTCAAGATGGTGCCTCAAGATGCTGCCTCAAGTTGGTGCGTCAAGATGGTGCCTCAAGATGCTGCCTCAAGATGGTGCCTCAAGGTGGTGCCTCAAGGTGGTGCCTCAAGGTGGTGCCTCAAGATGGTGCCTCAAGATGGTGCCTCAAGATGGTGCCTCAAGATGGTGCCTCAAGATGGTGCCTCAAGGTGGTGCCTCAAGGTGGTGCCTCAAGGTGGTGCTTCTATATGCTGCCTCAAGATGGTGCTTCAAGGTGGTGCCTCAAGGTGGTGCCTCAAGGTGGTGCCTCAAGATGGTGCCTCAAGGTGGTGCCTCAAGATGGTGCTTCAAGGTTGTGCCTCAAGGTGGTGCCTCAAGATGGTGCTTCAAGGTGGTGCCTCAAGGTGGTGCCTCAAGATGGTGCTTCAAGGTGGTGCCTCAAGGTGGTGCCTCAAGGTGGTGCTTCTATATGCTGCCTCAAGATGGTGCTTCAAGGTGGTGCCTCAAGGTGGTGCCTCAAGGTGGTGCCTCAAGGTGGTGCCTCAAGGTGGTGCCTCAAGATGGTGCTTCAAGGTGGTGCATCAAGGTGGTGCCTCAAGGTGGTGCCTCAAGGTGGTGCCTCAAGGTGGTGCCTCAAGGTGGTGCCTCAAGGTGGTGCCTCAAGGTGGTGCCTCAAGATGGTGCTTCAAGGTGGTGCCTCAAGGTGGTGCTTCAAGGTGGTGCCTCAAGGTGGTGCTTCTATATGCTGCCTCAAGATGGTGCTTCAAGGTGGTGCCTCAAGGTGGTGCCTCAAGGTGGTGCCTCAAGGTGGTGCGTCTATATGCTGCCTCAAGATGGTGCTTCAAGGTGGTGCTTCAAGGTGGTGCCTCAAGGTGGTGCCTCAAGGTGGTGCCTCAAGGTGGTGCCTCAAGGTGGTGCCTCAAGATGGTGCTTCAAGGTGGTGCCTCAAGGTGGTGCTTCAAGGTGGTGCCTCAAGGTGGTGCTTCTATATGCTGCCTCAAGATGGTGCTTCAAGGTGGTGCCTCAAGGTGGTGCCTCAAGGTGGTGCCTCAAGGTGGTGCGTCTATATGCTGCCTCAAGATGGTGCTTCAAGGTGGTGCTTCAAGGTGGTGCCTCAAGGTGGTGCCTCAAGGTGGTGCCTCAAGGTGGTGCCTCAAGGTGGTGCCTCAAGATGGTGCTTCAAGGTGGTGCCTCAAGGTGGTGCCTCAAGGTGGTGCCTCAAGGTGGTGCTTCTATATGCTGCCTCAAGATGGTGCTTCAAGGTGGTGCCTCAAGGTGGTGCCTCAAGGTGGTGCCTCAAGGTGGTGCCTCAAGGTGGTGCCTCAAGGTGGTGCCTCAAGGTGGTGCCTAAAGATGGTGCCTCAAGATGCTGCCTCTAGGGACTGAGAGGCACAACACTGCTTCACACACACTACAATGGACATCTTCCACCGCATCATCTTAACTCACTACGGTAGAGCGACTGTCTTACTTCCTGCAGATCGGCGGTCAATCCCCGACCGTCCACAAGTGATTGGGCACCATCCCTCTCTTCTCCCCCCCCCCCCCGTCCCATCCCAAATCCTTATCCTGACCCCATCCCAAATCCTTATCCTGACCTCAATCCAAGTGCTATATCGCCGTAATTGTTTGGCGCTTTATCCAGAGAGTTCCTTCCGTTCCAACACGTTCCGTTCCGTTCCGTTCTTCAAAACCGGATGAGAGTGAGGGTGATATAGAATGGAATTAAGGGGTTGGGGAGGTTGAAGGGAAAGTGGTGGAAGGGGCAAGTTGAGGTGTATTTGAGGGGGAGCGAGGGACAGTGAAGGGAGGGGTAATCCAATCAGAGGTTCTCCCTGAATCTCACCCCCCTAATCCCCTCCAGGGGCGCCCCTACTAGGGGCGCGGGCCGGAGTAGAGGGAGCAGAGGTAACCTGAGCAACAGGAGTCCGTTATCCAACTCCAGGATTACCCCATCACAGGTCTAACTGTCCCGTGACGCTGGGTATGGTAATCACCGGTCACGCCCGGATCAATACCCTTAGAGGGGGGGGGGGACGATACCCCTGCGGTTTGTTGCGGCGATTCCGGTAGTGGAATGAAGGGGCGATTCCGGTAGGGAATGAAGGGGCGATTCCGGTAAGGAAATGAAGGGGCGATTCCGGTAGGGGAATGAAGGGGCGATTCCGGTAGGGAATGAAGGGACGATTCCGGTAGGGAAATGAAGGGGCGATTCCGGTAGGGAATGAAGGGGCGATTCAGGTAAGGAAATGAAGGGGCGATTCCGGTAGGGAATGAAGGGGCGATTCCGGTAGGGAAATGAAGGGGCGATTCCGGTAGGGAATGAAGGGACGATTCCGGTAGAGGAATGAAGGGACGATACAGGGTACACAGCTTGCATGAAGAGTTTGAGTGTGAGTTCACCCTCACAGTATGAGGATGAACTCACACTTCAGTGAGGATGAAGTGTGAGTGTCACCTCATGCAGTGTGACAATAGTGGGAGCCGTGAGAAGGATTCGAACCCATGCTCAGAGGTACTCCCAAGCACACGCCCCACACCACTACACCACGACAACTTCAGAGCATTGCAACTTGGAACTCGACTGAATCCTCTACGAGTCATGAAGATTCAACTGAAAAACCCTGACTTGGCTTCATATGAAGCCTCAGGACCCATAGAGGATTCACTTGAATCCAAAATTGTATTTGCCTTCATGTCGTGGGGTAGTGATGTAGGACGTGTGCTTACAGTACACAGAGCACCGGTTCGAATCTTCCTCATGACTAATACTGATTTTCTCAATACAACAAATATTGACTGGGGTTACCTTGGGTAATCTGAGGTAACCTGGAGTAACCTGGAGTAACCTGGAGTAACCTGGGAGTAACCTGGAGTAACCTGGAGTAACCTGGGGTAACCTGGGAGTAACATGGAGTAACCTGGAGTAACCTGGAGTAACCTGGAGTAACCTGGGGTAACCTGGAGTAACCTGGAGTAACCTGGAGTAACCTGGAGTAACCTGGAGTAACCTGGAGTAACCTGGAGTAACCTGGGGTAACCTGGGGTAACCTGGGAGTATCCTGGAGTAACCTGGAGTAACCTGGGGTAACCTGGGGTAACCTGGGAGTATCCTGGAGTAACCTGGGGTAACCTGGAGTAACCTGGGGTAACCTGGAGTAACCTGGAGTAACCTGGAGTAACCTGGAGTAACCTGGGGTAACCTGGAGTAACCTGGAGTAACCTGGGATACCCTGGGGTAACCTGGAGTAACCTGGGGTAACCTGGGGTAACCTGGAGTAACCTGGAGTAACCTAGAGTAACCTGGAGTAACCTGGGGTAACCTGGAGTAACCTGGAGTAACCTGGAGTAACCTGGAGTAACCTGGGATAACCTGGGGTAACCTGGAGTAACCTGGGAGTATCCTGGAGTAACCTGGGGTAACCTGGAGTAACCTGGAGTAACCTGGAGTAACCTGGAGTAACCTGGAGTAACCTGGGGTAACCTGGAATCACCTGGGGTAACCTGGGGTAACCTGGGAGTATCCTGGAGTAACCTGGGGTAACCTGGAGTAACCTGGGGTAACCTGGAGTAACCTGGAGTAACCTGGAGTAACCTGGGGTAACCTGGAGTAACCTGGAGTAACCTGGGGTAACCTGGAGTAACCTGGAGTAACCTGGAGTAACCTGGAGTAACCTGGAGTAACCTGGGAGTATCCTGGAGTAACCTGGGGTAACCTGGAGTAACCTGGAGTAACCTGGGGTAACCTGGAGTAACCTGGAGTAACCTGGAGTAACCTGGAGTAACCTGGAGTAACCTGGGGTAACCTGGAGTAACCTGGAGTAACCTGGGGTAACCTGGAGTAACCTGGAGTAACCTAGAGTAACCTGGAGTAACCTGGGGTAACCTGGAGTAACCTGGAGTAACCTGGAGTAACCTGGAGTAACCTGGGATAACCTGGGGTAACCTGGAGTAACCTGGGGTAACCTGGTGTAACCTGGAGTAACCTGGGGTAATCTGAGGTAACCTGGGGTAACCTGGAGTAACCTGGAGTAACCTGGAGTAACCTGGAGTAACCTGGGGTAACCTGGAGTAACCTGGAGTAACCTGGGGTAACCTGGAGTAACCTGGGGTAACCTGGAGTAACCTAGAGTAACCTGAGTAACCAGGAGTAACCTGGAGTAACCCTGGAGTAACCTGGGGTAACCTGGAGTAACCTGGAGTAACCTAGGGTAACCTGGAGTAACCTGGAGTAACCAGGAGTAACCTGGAGTAACCTGGAGTAACCTGGGGTAACCTGGAGTAACCTGGAGTAACCTGGGATAACCTGAAGTAACCAGGAGTAACCTGGAGTAACCTGGAGTAACCTGGGGTAACCTGGAGTAACCTGGAGTAACCTGGGATAACCTGAAGTAACCTGGGGTAACCTGGAGTAACCTGAAGTAACCTGGGGTAACCTGGGGTAACCTGGAGTAACCTGGAGTAACCTGGAGTAACCTGGAGTAACCTGGAGTAACCTGGAGTAACCTGGAGTAACCTGGAGTAACCTGGGGTAACCTGGGGTAACCTGGAGTAACCTGGAGTAACCTGGAGTAACCTGGGGTAACCTGGGAGTAACCTGGAGTAACCTGGGGTAACCTGGAGTAACCTGGAGTAACCTGGGGCAACCTGGAGTAACCTGGAGTAATCTGGAGTAACCTGGGGTAACCTGGGGTAACCTGGAGTAACCTGGAGTAACCTGGGGTAACCTGGAGTAACCTGGAGTAACCTGGGGTAACCTGGGGTAACCTGGAGTAACCTGGAGTAACCTGGGATAACCTGGGTTAACCTGGAGTAACCTGGGGTAACCTGGGGTAACCTGGAGTAACCTGGAGTAACCTGGAGTAACCTGGAGTAACCTGTGGTAACCTGGAGTAACCTGGAGTAACCTGGAGTAACCTGGAGTAACCTGGGGTAACCTGGAGTAACCTGGAGTAACCTGGAGTAACCTGGAGTAACCTGGGATAACCTGGGGTAACCTGGAGTAACCTGGGGTAACCTGGGGTAACCTGGGGTAACCTGGAGTAACCTGGAGTAACCTGGAGTAACCTGGAGTAACCTGGAGTAACCTGGAGTAACCTGGAGTAACCTGGGAGTAACCTGGAGTAACCTGGAGTAACCTGGGGTAACCTGGAGTAACCTGGGGTAACCTGGGGTAACCTGGAGTAACCTAGAGTAACCTGAGTAACCAGGAGTAACCTGGAGTAACCTGGAGTAACCTGGGGTAACCTGGAGTAACCTGGAGTAACCAGGAGTAACCTGGAGTAACCTGGAGTAACCTGGGGTAACCTGGAGTAACCTGGAGTAACCTGGGATAACGTGGGGTAACCTGGAGTAACCTGGAGTAACCTGGAGTAACCTGGAGTAACCTGGAGTAATCGAGAGTAACCTGGAGTAACCTGGGGTAACCTAGAGTAACCTGGAGTAACCTGGGGTAACCTGGATTAACCTGGAGTAACCTGGAGTAACCTGGGGTAACCTGGAGTAACCTGGGGTAACCTGGAGTAACCTGGAGTAACCTGGGGTAACCTGGGGTAACCTGGAGTAACCTGGAGTAACCTGGGGTAACCTGGAGTAACCTGGAGTAACCTGGAGTAACCTGGAGTAACCTGGAGTAATCTGGAGTAACCTGGTGCAACCTGGAGTAACCTGGTGTAACCTGAAGTAACCTGGAGTAACCTGGAGTAACCTGGAGTAACCTGGAGTAACCTGGAGTAACCTGGGGTAACCTGGAGTAACCTGAAGTAACCTGGAGTAACCTGGAGTAACCTGGAGTAACCTGGAGTAACCTGGAGTACCCTGGAGTAACCTGGAGTAACCTGGAGTAACCTGGGGTAACCTGGAGTAACCTGGAGTAACCTGGAGTAACCTGGAGTAACCTGGAGTAACCTGGAGTAACCTGGAGTAACCTGGAGTAACCTGGAGTAACCTGGGGTAACCTGGAGTAACCTGGAGTACCCTGGAGTAACCTGGAGTAACCTGGAGTAACCTGGAGTAACCTGGAGTAACCTGGAGTAACCTGGGGTAACCTGGAGTAACCTGGAGTAGCCTGGAGTAACCTGGAGTAACCTGGAGTAACCTGGAGTAACCTGGGGTAACCTGGAGTAACCTGGAATAACCTGGAGTAACCTGGAGTAACCTGGAGTAACCTGGAGTAACCTGGAGTAACCTGGGGTAACCTGGAGTAACCTGGAGTAACCTGGAGTAAGCAGGAGTAACCTGGAGTAACCTGGAGTAACCTGGAGTAACCTGGGGTAACCTGGAGTAACCTGGAGTAACCTGGAGTAACCTAGAGTAACCTGGAGTAACCTGGAGTAACCTGGAGTAACCTGGAGAAACCTGGAATAACCTGGAGTAACCTGGAGTAACCTGGTGTAACCTGGAGTAACCTGGTGTAACCTGAAGTAACCTGGAGTAACCTGGAGTAACCTGGAGTAACCTGGAGTAACGTGGAGTAACCTGGGGTAACCTGGAGTAACCTGAAGTAACCTGCAGTAACCTGGAGTAACCTGGAGTAACCTGGAGTAACCTGGAATAACCTGGAGTACCCTGGAGTAACCTGGAGTAACCTGGAGTAACCTGGGGTAACCTGGAGTAACCTGGAGTACCTTGGAGTAACCTGGAGTAACCTGGAGTAACCTGGAGTAACCTGGAGTAACCTGGAGTAACCTGGAGTAACCTGGGGTAACCTGGAGTAACCTGGAGTAGCCTGGAGTAACCTGGAGTAACCTGGAGTAACCTGGAGTAACCTGGGGTAACCTGGAGTAACCTGGAATAACCTGAAGTAACCTATGGTAACCTGGAGTAACCTGGAGTAACCTGGGGTAACCTGGAGTAACCTGGAGTAACCTGGAGTAACCTGGGGTAACCTGGAGTAACCTGGAATAACCTGGAGTAACCTATGGTAACCTGGAGTAACCTGGAGTAACCTGGAGTAACCTGGAGTAACCTGGGGTAACCTGGAGTAACCTGGAATAACCTGGAGTAACCTATGGTAACCTGGAGTAACCTGGAGTAACCTGGAGTAACCTGGGGTAACCTGGAGTAACCTGGAGTACCTTGGAGTAACCTGGAGTAACCTGGAGTAACCTGGAGTAACCTGGAGTAACCTGGAGTAACCTGGAGTAACCTGGGGTAACCTGGAGTAACCTGGAGTAGCCTGGAGTAACCTGGAGTAACCTGGAGTAACCTGGAGTAACCTGGGGTAACCTGGAGTAACCTGGAATAACCTGGAGTAACCTATGGTAACCTGGAGTAACCTGGAGTAACCTGGGGTAACCTGGAGTAACCTGGAGTAACCTAAAGTAACCTGGGGTAACCTGGAGTAACCTGGAATAACCTGGAGTAACCTATGGTAACCTGGAGTAACCTGGAGTAACCTGGGGTAACCTGGAGTAACCTGGAGTAACCTGGAGTAACCTGGAGTAACCTGGAGTAACCAGGAGTAACCTGGGGTAACCTGGAGTAACCTGGAGTAACCTGGAGTAACCTGGAGTAACCTGGGGTGACCTAGAGTAACCTGGAGTAACCTGGGGTAACCTGGAGTAACCTGGAGTAACCTGGAGTAACCTGGAGTAACCTGGGGCAACCTGGAGTAACCTGGAGTAACCTGGAGTAACCTGGGGTAACCTGGAGTAACCTGGAGTAACCTGGAGTAACCTGGAGTAACCTAGAGTAACCTAGAGTAACCTGGAGTAACCTGGAGTAACGTAGAGTAACCTAGAGTAACCTGGAGTAACCTGGAGTAACCTAGAGTAACCTGGAGTAACCTGGAGTAACCTGGAGTAACCTATAGTAACCTGGAGTAACCTGGAGTAACCTGGAGTAACCTGGAGTAACCTGGGGTAACCTGGGGTAACCTGGAGTAACCTGGAGTAACCTGGAGTAACCTGGGGTAACCTGGGAGTAACCTGGAGTAACCTGGGGTAACCTGGAGTAACCTGGAGTAACCTGGGGCAACCTGGAGTAACCTGGAGTAATCTGGAGTAACCTGGGGTAACCTGGGGTAACCTGGAGTAACCTGGAGTAACCTGGGGTAACCTGGAGTAACCTGGAGTAACCTGGGGTAACCTGGGGTAACCTGGAGTAACCTGGAGTAACCTGGGATAACCTGGGTTAACCTGGAGTAACCTGGGGTAACCTGGGGTAACCTGGAGTAACCTGGAGTAACCTGGAGTAACCTGGAGTAACCTGTGGTAACCTGGAGTAACCTGGAGTAACCTGGAGTAACCTGGAGTAACCTGGGGTAACCTGGAGTAACCTGGAGTAACCTGGAGTAACCTGGAGTAACCTGGGATAACCTGGGGTAACCTGGAGTAACCTGGGGTAACCTGGGGTAACCTGGGGTAACCTGGAGTAACCTGGAGTAACCTGGAGTAACCTGGAGTAACCTGGAGTAACCTGGAGTAACCTGGAGTAACCTGGGAGTAACCTGGAGTAACCTGGAGTAACCTGGGGTAACCTGGAGTAACCTGGGGTAACCTGGGGTAACCTGGAGTAACCTAGAGTAACCTGAGTAACCAGGAGTAACCTGGAGTAACCTGGAGTAACCTGGGGTAACCTGGAGTAACCTGGAGTAACCAGGAGTAACCTGGAGTAACCTGGAGTAACCTGGGGTAACCTGGAGTAACCTGGAGTAACCTGGGATAACGTGGGGTAACCTGGAGTAACCTGGAGTAACCTGGAGTAACCTGGAGTAACCTGGAGTAATCGAGAGTAACCTGGAGTAACCTGGGGTAACCTGGAGTAACCTGGAGTAACCTGGGGTAACCTGGATTAACCTTGAGTAACCTGGAGTAACCTGGGGTAACCTGGAGTAACCTGGGGTAACCTGGAGTAACCTGGAGTAACCTGGGGTAACCTGGGGTAACCTGGAGTAACCTGGAGTAACCTGGGGTAACCTGGAGTAACCTGGAGTAACCTGGAGTAACCTGGAGTAACCTGGAGTAATCTGGAGTAACCTGGTGCAACCTGGAGTAACCTGGTGTAACCTGAAGTAACCTGGAGTAACCTGGAGTAACCTGGAGTAACCTGGAGTAACCTGGAGTAACCTGGGGTAACCTGGAGTAACCTGAAGTAACCTGGAGTAACCTGGAGTAACCTGGAGTAACCTGGAGTAACCTGGAGTACCCTGGAGTAACCTGGAGTAACCTGGAGTAACCTGGGGTAACCTGGAGTAACCTGGAGTACCCTGGAGTAACCTGGAGTAACCTGGAGTAACCTGGAGTAACCTGGAGTAACCTGGAGTAACCTGGAGTAACCTGGGGTAACCTGGAGTAACCTGGAGTACCCTGGAGTAACCTGGAGTAACCTGGAGTAACCTGGAGTAACCTGGAGTAACCTGGAGTAACCTGGGGTAACCTGGAGTAACCTGGAGTAGCCTGGAGTAACCTGGAGTAACCTGGAGTAACCTGGAGTAACCTGGGGTAACCTGGAGTAACCTGGAATAACCTGGAGTAACCTGGAGTAACCTGGAGTAACCTGGAGTAACCTGGAGTAACCTGGGGTAACCTGGAGTAACCTGGAGTAACCTGGAGTAAGCAGGAGTAACCTGGAGTAACCTGGAGTAACCTGGAGTAACCTGGGGTAACCTGGAGTAACCTGGAGTAACCTGGAGTAACCTAGAGTAACCTGGAGTAACCTGGAGTAACCTGGAGTAACCTGGAGAAACCTGGAATAACCTGGAGTAACCTGGAGTAACCTGGTGTAACCTGGAGTAACCTGGTGTAACCTGAAGTAACCTGGAGTAACCTGGAGTAACCTGGAGTAACCTGGAGTAACGTGGAGTAACCTGGGGTAACCTGGAGTAACCTGAAGTAACCTGCAGTAACCTGGAGTAACCTGGAGTAACCTGGAGTAACCTGGAATAACCTGGAGTACCCTGGAGTAACCTGGAGTAACCTGGAGTAACCTGGGGTAACCT
Organism: Procambarus clarkii; assembly: GCF_040958095.1. Lineage (NCBI taxonomy): Eukaryota > Metazoa > Arthropoda > Malacostraca > Decapoda > Cambaridae > Procambarus > Procambarus clarkii. The sequence goes on from NC_091169.1 coordinate 28,171,561, forward strand.
GGAGTAACCTGGAGTACCTTGGAGTAACCTGGAGTAACCTGGAGTAACCTGGAGTAACCTGGAGTAACCTGGAGTAACCTGGAGTAACCTGGGGTAACCTGGAGTAACCTGGAGTAGCCTGGAGTAACCTGGAGTAACCTGGAGTAACCTGGAGTAACCTGGGGTAACCTGGAGTAACCTGGAATAACCTGAAGTAACCTATGGTAACCTGGAGTAACCTGGAGTAACCTGGGGTAACCTGGAGTAACCTGGAGTAACCTGGAGTAACCTGGGGTAACCTGGAGTAACCTGGAATAACCTGGAGTAACCTATGGTAACCTGGAGTAACCTGGAGTAACCTGGAGTAACCTGGAGTAACCTGGGGTAACCTGGAGTAACCTGGAGTAACCTGGAGTAACCTATGGTAACCTGGAGTAACCTGGAGTAACCTGGAGTAACCTGGGGTAACCTGGAGTAACCTGGAGTACCTTGGAGTAACCTGGAGTAACCTGGAGTAACCTGGAGTAACCTGGAGTAACCTGGAGTAACCTGGAGTAACCTGGGGTAACCTGGAGTAACCTGGAGTAGCCTGGAGTAACCTGGAGTAACCTGGAGTAACCTGGAGTAACCTGGGGTAACCTGGAGTAACCTGGAATAACCTGGAGTAACCTATGGTAACCTGGAGTAACCTGGAGTAACCTGGGGTAACCAGGAGTAACCTGGAGTAACCTAAAGTAACCTGGGGTAACCTGGAGTAACCTGGAATAACCTGGAGTAACCTATGGTAACCTGGAGTAACCTGGAGTAACCTGGGGTAACCTGGAGTAACCTGGAGTAACCTGGAGTAACCTGGAGTAACCTGGAGTAACCAGGAGTAACCTGGGGTAACCTGGAGTAACCTGGAGTAACCTGGAGTAACCTGGAGTAACCTGGGGTGACCTAGAGTAACCTGGAGTAACCTGGGGTAACCTGGAGTAACCTGGAGTAACCTGGAGTAACCTGGAGTAACCTGGGGCAACCTGGAGTAACCTGGAGTAACCTGGAGTAACCTGGGGTAACCTGGAGTAACCTGGAGTAACCTGGAGTAACCTGGAGTAACCTAGAGTAACCTAGAGTAACCTGGAGTAACCTGGAGTAACGTAGAGTAACCTAGAGTAACCTGGAGTAACCTGGAGTAACCTAGAGTAACCTGGAGTAACCTGGAGTAACCTGGAGTAACCTATAGTAACCTGGAGTAACCTGGAGTAACCTGGAGTAACCTAGAGTAACCTGGAGTAACCTGGAGTAACCTGGAGTAACCTGGAGTAACCTGGAGTAACCTGGAGTAACCTAGAGTAACCTGGAGTAACCTGGAGTAACCTGGAGTAACCTGGAGTAACCTGGAGTAACCTGGGGTAACCCTGGAGTAACCTGGAGTAACCTGGAGTAACCTGGAGAAACCTGGAGTAACCTGGTGAAACCCTGGAGTAACCTGGGGTAACCTGGAGTAACCTGGAGTAACCTGGAGTAACCTGGAGTAACCTGGAGTAACCTGGAGTAACCTAGAGTAGCCTGGAGTAACCTGGAGTAACCTGGTGTAACCCTGGAGTAACCTGGAGTAACCTGGAGTAACCTGGAGTAACCTGGAGTAACCTAGAGTAACCTAGAGTAACCTGGAGTAACCTGGAGTAACCTGGAGTAACCTGGAGTAACCTGGAGTAACCTGGAGTAACCTGGAGTAACCTAGAGTAACCTGGAGTAACCTGGAGTAACCTGGAGTAACCTGGAGTAACCTGGAATAACCTGGAGTAACCTGGGATAACCTGGGGTAACCTGGAGTAACCTGGGAGTATCCTGGAGTAACCTGGGGTAACCTGGAGTAACCTGGAGTAACCTGGAGTAACCTGGAGTAACCTGGAGTAACCTGGGGTAACCTGGAATCACCTGGGGTAACCTGGGGTAACCTGGGAGTATCCTGGAGTAACCTGGGGTAACCTGGAGTAACCTGGGGTAACCTGGAGTAACCTGGAGTAACCTGGAGTAACCTGGGGTAACCTGGAGTAACCTGGAGTAACCTGGGGTAACCTGGAGTAACCTGGAGTAACCTGGAGTAACCTGGAGTAACCTGGGAGTATCCTGGAGTAACCTGGGGTAACCTGGAGTAACCTGGGGTAACCTGGAGTAACCTGGAGTAACCTGGAGTAACCTGGGGTAACCTGGAGTAACCTGGAGTAACCTGGAGTAACCTGGAGTAACCTGGAGTAACCTGGGGTAACCTGGACTAACCTGGAGTAACCTGGGGTAACCTGGAGTAACCTGGAGTAACCTAGAGTAACCTGGAGTAACCTGGGGTAACCTGGAGTAACCTGGAGTAACCTGGAGTAACCTGGAGTAACCTGGGATAACCTGGGGTAACCTGGAGTAACCTGGGGTAACCTGGTGTAACCTGGAGTAACCTGGGGTAATCTGAGGTAACCTGGGGTAACCTGGAGTAACCTGGAGTAACCTGGAGTAACCTGGAGTAACCTGGGGTAACCTGGAGTAACCTGGAGTAACCTGGGGTAACCTGGAGTAACCTGGGGTAACCTGGAGTAACCTAGAGTAACCTGAGTAACCAGGAGTAACCTGGAGTAACCCTGGAGTAACCTGGGGTAACCTGGAGTAACCTGGAGTAACCTGGCGTAACCTGGAGTAACCTGGAGTAACCAGGAGTAACCTGGAGTAACCTGGAGTAACCTGGGGTAACCAGGAGTAACCTGGAGTAACCTGGGATAACCTGAAGTAACCAGGAGTAACCTGGAGTAACCTGGAGTAACCTGGGGTAACCTGGAGTAACCTGGAGTAACCTGGGATAACCTGAAGTAACCTGGGGTAACCTGGAGTAACCTGAAGTAACCTGGGGTAACCTGGGGTAACCTGGAGTAACCTGGAGTAACCTGGAGTAACCTGGGGTAACCTGGGAGTAACCTGGAGTAACCTAGGGTAACCTGGAGTAACCTGGAGTAACCTGGGGCAACCTGGAGTAACCTGGAGTAACCTGGAGTAACCTGGGGTAACCTGGGGTAACCTGGAGTAACCTGGAGTAACCTGGGGTAACCTGGAGTAACCTGGAGTAACCTGGGGTAACCTGGGGTAACCTGGAGTAACCTGGAGTAACCTGGGATAACCTGGGTTAACCTGGAGTAACCTGGGGTAACCTGGGGTAACCTGGAGTAACCTGGAGTAACCTGGAGTAACCTGGAGTAACCTGTGGTAACCTGGAGTAACCTGGAGTAACCTGGAGTAACCTGGAGTAACCTGGGGTAACCTGGAGTAACCTGGAGTAACCTGGAGTAACCTGGAGTAACCTGGGATAACCTGGGGTAACCTGGAGTAACCTGGGGTAACCTGGGGTAACCTGGGGTAACCTGGAGTAACCTGGAGTAACCTGGGGTAATCTGAGGTAACCTGGGGTAACCTGGAGTAACCCGGAGTAACCTGGGAGTAACCTGGAGTAACCTGGAGTAACCTGGGGTAACCTGGAGTAACCTGGGGTAACCTGGGGTAACCTGGAGTAACCTAGAGTAACCTGAGTAACCAGGAGTAACCTGGAGTAACCTGGAGTAACCTGGGGTAACCTGGAGTAACCTGGAGTAACCAGGAGTAACCTGGAGTAACCTGGAGTAACCTGGGGTAACCTGGAGTAACCTGGAGTAACCTGGGATAACGTGGGGTAACCTGGAGTAACCTGGAGTAACCTGGAGTAACCTGGAGTAACCGAGAGTAACCTGGAGTAACCTGGGGTAACCTAGAGTAACCTGGAGTAACCTGGGGTAACCTGGATTAACCTGGAGTAACCTGGAGTAACCTGGGGTAACCTGGAGTAACCTGGGGTAACCTGGAGTAACCTGGAGTAACCTGGGGTAACCTGGGGTAACCTGGAGTAACCTGGAGTAACCTGGGGTAACCTGGAGTAACCTGGAGTAACCTGGAGTAACCTGGAGTAACCTGGAGTAATCTGGAGTAACCTGGTGCAACCTGGAGTAACCTGGTGTAACCTGAAGTAACCTGGAGTAACCTGGAGTAACCTGGAGTAACCTGGAGTAACCTGGAGTAACCTGGGGTAACCTGGAGTAACCTGAAGTAACCTGGAGTAACCTGGAGTAACCTGGAGTAACCTGGAGTAACCTGGAGTACCCTGGAGTAACCTGGAGTAACCTGGAGTAACCTGGGGTAACCTGGAGTAACCTGGAGTACCCTGGAGTAACCTGGAGTAACCTGGAGTAACCTGGAGTAACCTGGAGTAACCTGGAGTAACCTGGGGTAACCTGGAGTAACCTGGAGTACCCTGGAGTAACCTGGAGTAACCTGGAGTAACCTGGAGTAACCTGGAGTAACCTGGAGTAACCTGGAGTAACCTGGGGTAACCTGGAGTAACCTGGAGTAGCCTGGAGTAACCTGGAGTAACCTGGAGTAACCTGGAGTAACCTGGGGTAACCTGGAGTAACCTGGAATAACCTGGAGTAACCTGGAGTAAACTGGAGTAACCTGGAGTAACCTGGAGTAACCTGGGGTAACCTGGAGTAACCTGGAGTAACCTGGAGTAAGCAGGAGTAACCTGGAGTAACCTGGAGTAACCTGGAGTAACCTGGGGTAACCTGGAGTAACCTGGAGTAACCTGGAGTAACCTAGAGTAACCTGGAGTAACCTGGAGTAACCTGGAGTAACCTGGAGAAACCTGGAATAACCTGGAGTAACCTGGAGTAACCTGGTGTAACCTGGAGTAACCTGGTGTAACCTGAAGTAACCTGGAGTAACCTGGAGTAACCTGGAGTAACCTGGAGTAACCTGGAGTAACCTGGGGTAACCTGGAGTAACCTGAAGTAACCTGGAGTAACCTGGAGTAGCATGGAGTAACCTGGAGTAACCTGGAATAACTTGGAGTAACCTATGGTAACCTGGAGTAACCTGGAGTAACCTGGAGTAACCTGGAGTAACCTGGGGTAACCTGGAGTAACCTGGAGTACCTTGGAGTAACCTGGAGTAACCTGGAGTAACCTGGAGTAACCTGGAGTAACCTGGAGTAACCTGGAGTAACCTGGGGTAACCTGGAGTAACCTGGAGTAGCCTGGAGTAACCTGGAGTAACCTGGAGTAACCTGGAGTAACCTGGGGTAAGCTGGAGTAACCTGGAATAACCTGGAGTAACCTATGGTAACCTGGAGTAACCTGGAGTAACCTGGGGTAACCTGGAGTAACCTGGAGTAACCTGGAGTAACCTGGGGTAACCTGGAGTAACCTGGAATAACCTGGAGTAACCTATGGTAACCTGGAGTAACCTGGAGTAACCTGGGGTAACCTGGAGTAACCTGGAGTAACCTGGAGTAACCTGGAGTAACCTGGAGTAACCTGGAGTAACCTGGAGTAACCAGGAGTAACCTGGGGTAACCTGGAGTAACCTGGAGTAACCTGGAGTAACCTGGAGTAACCTGGGGTGACCTAGAGTAACCTGGAGTAACCTGGGGTAACCTGGAGTAACCTGGAGTAACCTGGAGTAACCTGGAGTAACCTGGGGCAACCTGGAGTAACCTGGAGTAACCTGGAGTAACCTGGGGTAACCTGGAGTAACCTGGAGTAACCTGGAGTAACCTGGAGTAACCTAGAGTAACCTAGAGTAACCTGGAGTAACCTGGAGTAACGTAGAGTAACCTAGAGTAACCTGGAGTAACCTGGAGTAACCTAGAGTAACCTGGAGTAACCTGGAGTAACCTGGAGTAACCTATAGTAACCTGGAGTAACCTGGAGTAACCTGGAGTAACCTAGAGTAACCTGGAGTAACCTGGAGTAACCTGGAGTAACCTGGAGTAACCTGGAGTAACCTGGAGTAACCTAGAGTAACCTGGAGTAACCTGGAGTAACCTGGAGTAACCTGGAGTAACCTGGAGTAACCTGGGGTAACCCTGGAGTAACCTGGAGCAACCTGGAGTAACCTGGAGAAACCTGGAGTAACCTGGTGAAACCCTGGAGTAACCTGGGGTAACCTGGAGTAACCTGGAGTAACCTGGAGTAACCTGGAGTAACCTGGAGTAACCTGGAGTAACCTAGAGTAGCCTGGAGTAACCTGGAGTAACCTGGTGTAACCCTGGAGTAACCTGGAGTAACCTGGAGTAACCTGGAGTAACCTGGAGTAACCTAGAGTAACCTAGATTAACCTGGAGTAACCTGGAGTAACCTGGAGTAACCTGGAGTAACCTGGAGTAACCTGGAGTAACCTGGAGTAACCTGGAGTAACCTGGAGTAACCTAGAGTAACCTGGAGTAACCTGGAGTAACCTGGAGTAACCTGGAATAACCTGGGGTAACCCTGGAGTAACCTGGAGTAACCTGGAGTAACCTGGGGTAACCCTGGAGTAACCTGGAGTAACCTGGAGTAACCTGGAGAAACCTGGAGTAACCTGGTGAAACCCTGGAGTAACCTGGGGTAACCTGGAGTAACCTGGAGTAACCTGGAGTAACCTGGAGTAACCTGGAGTAACCTAGAGTAACCTGGAGTAACCTGGAGTAACCTGGGGTAACCTGGAGTAACCTAGAGTAACCTGGAGTAACCTGGAGTAACCTGGGGTAACCTGGAGTAACCTGGAGTAACCTGGAGTAACCTGGAGTAACCTGGAGTAACCTGGTGTAACCCTGGAGTAACCTGGTGTAACCCTGGAGTAACCTGGTGTAACCCTGGAGTAACCTGGAGTAACCTGGAGTAACCTGGAGTAACCTGGTGTAACCCTGGAGTAACCTGGAGTAACCTGGAGTAACCTAGAGTAACCTGGAGTAACCTAGAGTAACCTGGGGTAACCTGGAGTAACCTGGTGTAACCCTGGAGTAACCTGGAGTAACCTGGAGTAACCTGGGGTAACCTGGAGTAACCTGGAGTAACCTGGGGTAACCTGGAGTAACCTGGAGTAACCTGGAGTAACCTGGTGTAACCCTGGAGTTACCTGGTGTAACCCTGGAGTAACCTGGGGTAACCTGGAGTAACCTGGAGTAACCTGGAGTAACCTGGAGTAACCTGGAGTAACCTGGAGTAACCTAAGAGTAACCTGGAGTAACCTGGAGTAACCTGGAGTAACCTGGAGTAACCTGGGGTAACCTGGAGTAACCTGGAGTAACCTGGAGTAACCTGGTGTAACCCTGGAGTAACCTGGTGTAACCCTGGAGTAACCTGGGGTAACCTGGAGTAACCTGGAGTAACCTGGAGTAACCTGGAGTAACCTGGAGTAACCTGGAGTAACCTGGAGTAACCTGGAGTAACCTGGGCTAACCTGGAGTAACCTGGAGTAACCTGGAGTAACCTGGTGTAACCCTGGAGTAACCTGGTGTAACCCTGGAGTAACCTGGAGTAACCTGGAGTAACCTGGAGTAACCTGGAGTAACCTGGAGTAATATACGCTCCCCCCCGGAGTGATAACGCCCCAGATAGCGAGCGGAACGCGTGAGGATATGAGCTACGATAGCCGAGATAACATATCGTCGATATCGTAGCTCATAAGCAAGCACAGTAGCACAACAAATCAGGCTGCGATAGCCGTACGATTATTTTAACTGAGGATATCTTAACTTAAACTATTTTGTTGTTGTTTAGATAACGTTAAGCCTTGGTGGTGTTGTTGGCTTCTGTGAAGCTCCTTGGTCTCTGGAGGCTTCCACACGAGGCTTCTGGGTCTCTGGAGGCTTCCACACGAGGCTTCTGGGTCTCTGGAGGCTTCCAAACGAGGCTCCTGTGTCTCTGTAAGCTTCCAAACGAGGTTTCTGGGTTTCTGGAGGCTTCCACACGAGGCTTCTGAGTCTGGAGGGTTTCTGGAGGCTTCCACACGAGGCTTCTTAGTCTGGAGGCTTCCACACGAGGCTTCTGGGTCTCTGTAGGCTTCCAAACGAGGCTCCTGTGTCTCTGTAAGCTTCCAAACGAGGTTTCTGGGTTTCTGGAGGCTTCCACACGAGGCTTCTGAGTCTGGAGGGTTTCTGGAGGCTTCCACGCGAGGCTCCTGAGTCTCTGGAGGCTTCCACACTAATCATCGTCCTCACTCATGTCCTCCCCCCCTCCCCTGCCTCATCTGTCCTCACCTATCCCTTCTCTTAGTGTCCTCATCTGTCCTCTCCCATCCCCCTGTCCTCGTGACCTCCTCACAGCCCTCTCCTCAGGGGATGGACGAGGGGGGGGGGGGCAAGGAGTAATTAAGTGGTGAGTGAAGGTATTGTGAGACAAAGTGGATTACTCGTCGGACCCTCCGAGACAGCCGGCTCCCCTGCTTCCTGTCTATTGACTGTCTTAAATACTTGTAACATATCGGTGGGGGTGAAGGGGGGGAGGGAGGGGGGGAGGGAGAGAGAGAGACAGACAGACAGGAGATAGGCTTTTTTTTCTCCTGCCATAGACGTTTGGCCATTCATCTACAGACATTCATATGAGCTGAAAAATTTACGTGAAGAACCTCTCACACACTCACGGCTCCCTGATAAGAGGGAGTCAGCTTAGCTTAGCTGCCAACACTCACACATCGTGTCAGCAAGGCGGACAGTCCGCCTGCTATCATAACTCACACTGTATTTCCCATTTCCAAACTTTCCCTTCACGTGTGCCAACACATATACAATGCTAACCAGCATATATACATTTCTATCTATCCTCCATGAACAATGGCTAGAGAATAACTGTTAAACACATATAACGCTAACCTAACCTAACCTAACCTAACCAAACCTAACCTAACCTAACCTAACCTAACCTAACCTAACCTAACCTAACCTAACCTAACCTAACCAAACCTAACCTAACCTAACCTAACCTAACCTAACCTAACCTAACCTAACCTAACCTAACCTAACCAAACCTAACCTAACCTAACCTAACCTAACCTACATACATAAACACACAGATTTGCGTCTGTCCTACATAAACACTTACACTTACACAGTGTTCCAGGAATGTTCTTTTACACATGTGATGCCTGTGCGTTTACAAAGGTGAAACGTAATTTCCCAGTAAATTCCCAACGGTGAAATAGAGCGCGGAAATAAAAACAGTTTATAGTGTCAATACTGAGCCCGCGAGGACCACTAGTGTTGCAAATACTCTGCCTTGCAATTGCTGGTGAAGGCGATTGGGCAGTAGGGTAGCAGCAGGAGGAAGGGAAGGGAACTATCAAGAGAAAGCGTCAAGCCATTACGACTATATAGCAGTGGGAAGGGGTCAGGATAAGGATGTGGGATGGGACGGGGGGGGGGGGGGGAAGGAATGGTGACCCAACCACTTGTGGCCGATCGGGAATTGAACGCCGACCTGCATGACGCGAGACTGTCGCTCTACCGTCCAACCCAAGTGGTTGGGCTGGACAGAGGGAATTAGAACGAGAGAGAACAGGGAGAGAGAGAGAGAGAGAGAGAGAGAGAGAGAGAGAGAGAGAGAGAGAGAGAGAGAGAGAGAGAGAGAGAGAGAGAGAGAGAGAGAGAGAGAGAGGGAGAGAGAGAGAGAGAGAGAGAGAGAGAGAGAGAGAGAGAGAGAGAGAGAGAGAGAGAGAGAGAGAGAGAGAGAGAGAGAGAGAGAGAGAGAGAGAGAGAGAGAGAGATAAAGAGATGAAAATCTTCGAAGATTTCCATCTCTTCCTTCCGTACCTTTCGTAAGGCGAAAGGTACGAAAGGGAAGGTGTAATGAAGGGTGTAATAATAAGAATTAGCAAGGGATCGCAAGAAAAAATAAGAGAAAGAAAAAGAAAGATAAAAGAGGGGGGTTAGTCTTATGTTAGATCACGTTTGTTAGAAAAGTTGGAACACCTGAGTATATACTGTGAAAGGGAAGAGTCAGCACCAACAAAGCCAGGACTCAGGGTCATGTTGGGAACACACAGAGATCACACTAACGTGAGGCATCAAATGAACAAGTCCACATGGGGATTTGTGTCTGGGATGCTCCTAGACGCAGGGTTCGAATCCTCGTCACGGCCCTTGTGGATTTGTTCATTTACATGTTGGGAAGGGTGGGTATCAGAGCCAAGTCGACAAGACGGCGTCTGTGTAGAGTAGAGGCAGGAATGATTATTTTAGAAGACCAATCAATAGGATGATTAGAATCCCTAACATGATAGAAGAGAACATTGTTTGTGTCTCCAGACTTAACACTTCTTTTGTGTTCCTTAAGTCTGGCATTTAGTGTGCGGCCAGTTTCACCAAAGTATGGGACAAGACAAGACGAACAGGAAATAGACACCAGCAGCATTAGAATTCTTAATTATTTTAATTCCCGTTCTTGGTGACAGGAAGACTGTACATAGGTCTATCGAAACCCCCCCCCCCCCCAATGAGGCACCCACTGACATTTCCCAGACTGCTACCCCACAATAGCTGCCTAAGTCGTAGATACCTATTTACTGTTAGGTGATTGGAGGCATCAGGTGAAAGGAAACGTGCCCAACCGTTACTGTCTTGCCCGGGGACTGAACCCGGGCTCCATGGTTGTGAGTGGAGGCTGTTGATCACGGTATAATGTAGAGGTTTCGTATCCTGTATTCTACTGTCTAAACCAAACATTTATTATAAGAAGATAAACACACACTTGTACAGCTGTCATTGACAGATCAGTCACCTGTCACTGACCGTCTCAAAGCTCAAATACCCGTACGGACAGAGACGGATATGCGCGCATGCGCACACATGCACAATTAAACCTCACGTCACTGGGAGACAGAAGAGTTAGAGGGGACATAATCACCACATACAACATTCTCAGGGAAATTGATAGTGTACATAAAGACAGACTATTTAACACCATGGGCACACGGACTAGGGGACACAGGTAGAGACTGAATGCCCAAATGAGCCACAGAGACATTTGAAAGAACTTTTTCAGTTCTTTGAGTTGTTAACAAATGGAATGCATTAGAAACACAGTTGCCGACAAGCCCCACAACATGGGGCTTAACCACCGGGTATAACGATCAAGACGACTCGCGAATGACCCCACGCCGGATGACCTCCCCCCCCCCCCCAAGTGACCTGTCTTGACCCGACCCGGGAAAAGCACACATTACCGGGTGACGTCATCACACCAGTCACGTGACTCGCCTCCCTGACCACAACACGAGAGCTTACGAGGAAGGGGAGGGGGGGGGGACTTACAGGGGGGTGTTGAATTACAGGTGGGGATGTTGACTTACAGGGGGGGTGTTGACTTACAGGGAGCGGGGGGGGGATATAGATATCGTTGTATATTAGAGCCTAAGATAGCGTTGTATTAGGGCCTATGATAGCGATTAAGGCAATGATCCGTCCCTACATATTGGGACTTATAGTGTATATACCAACTATACTCTCTATGTACTATATATGTTGGTATATACTCTCCACCAGAGAGTATATACCAATGTCGTTGGATATATGTATGTGTGTGTGTGTGTGTGTGTGTGTGTGTGTGTGTGTGTGTGTGTGTGTGTGTGTGTGTGTGTGTGTGTGTGTGTGTGTGTGTGTGTGTGTGTGTGAGTGTGTGTGTGTGTGTGTGTGTGTGTGTGTGTGTGTGTGTGTGTGTGTGTGTGTGTGTGTGTGTGTGTGTGTGTGTGTGTGTATGTGTCAAGCAATTCAGTTCAGGCCTGTTGTCTTGTGTGTGTGTGTACTCATCTAGTTGTACTCACCTAGTTGTGTCTGCAGGATCGAGCATTGACTCTTGGATCCCGCCTTTCGAGCATCGGTTGTTTGCAGCAATGACTCCTGTCCCATTTCCCTATTATACCTACTTTTAAAATTATGAATAGTATTTGCTTCCACAACCTGTTCCCCAAGTGCATTCCATTTTCCCACTACTCTCACGCTAAAAGAAAACTTCCTAACATCTCTGTGACTCATCTGAGTTTCCAGCTCCCACCCATGTCCCCTCGTTCTGTTACTATTCCGTGTGAACATTTCGTTTATGTCCAATCTGTCAATCATTCTGAGTATTTTATACGTTCCTATCATGTCCCCCCTCTCCCTTCTTCTTTCTAGTGTCGTAAGGCACAGTTCCCTCAGGCGCTCCTCATACCCCATCCCTCTTAGCTCTGGGACGAGTCTCGTTGCAAACCTCTGAACCTTTTCCAGTTTCTTTATATGCTTCTTCAGATGGGGACTCCATGATGAGGCGGCATACTCTAAGACTGGCCTTACGTAGGCAGTGTAAAGCGCCCTAAATGCCTCCTTACTTAGGTTTCTGAATGATGTTCTAACTTTTGAAAGTATGGAGTACGCTGCTGTCGTTATCCTATTTATATATGCCTCAGGAGATAGATTAGGTGTTACGTCCACACCCAGGTTGGATAAAAAGAACTTTTCACACTAGAGATGCTATACAAATGATGATACTTTTCAAAACGCTTTTCAGCCCCTTTCAAAGCTGGAGAAATTGCTGACCTGGAGAGCGTGCAGAGATCCTTTACTGCTAGAATCCACTCAGTAAAACATCTAAAAACTGGGACCGACTAAAGAGCCTAAATCTGTACGCCCTTGAGCGCAGGCGGGAGAGGTACATAATAATTTATACGTGGAAAATAATTGAGGGGCTGGTCCCAAACCTGCACACAGAAATAACATCACATGAGACCAGAAGACATGGCAGGATGTGCAGAATACCCCCGTTGAAAAGCAGAGGTGCAACAGGTACTCTGAGAGAGAACTCTATCAACATCAGAGGCCCGAGACTGTTCAACACGCTTCCGCTACACATAAGGGGCATAACTGGCCGACCCCTCACAGTGTTCAAGAGAGAACTGGATAAGCACCTCCAAAGGATACCTGATCAATCAGGCTGTGACTCATACGTCAGGCTGCGAGCAGCCGCGTCTAACAACCTGGTTGATCAGTCCAGCAACCAGGAGGTCTGGTCGACGACCGGGCCGCGGGGACACTAAGCCCCGGAAGCACCTCAAGGTAACCTCAAGGTAGGTCTCTTTCTCGCGTCGTCACAGGTAGGCTGTTCCCCTTCATTGTGTACTGTCCCTTTGGTCTCCTATCTCCTAGTCCCATTTCCATAACTTTACATTTGCTTGTGTTGAATTCCAGTAGCCATTTCTCTGACCATCTCTGCAACCTGTTCAGGTCCTCTTGGAGGATCCTGCAATCCTCATCTGTCACACTCTTCTCATCAACTTTGCGTCATCCGCAAACATCGACATGTAGGACTCTACGCCTGTAAACATGTCGTTAACATATACAAGAAATAGAATTGGTCCCAGCACCGATCCTTGTGGAACTCCACTTGTTACTGTTCGCCAGTCCGACTTCTCGCCCCTTACCGTAACTCTCTGGCTCCTTCCTGTTAGGTAGTTCCTTATCCATGCTAGGACCTGTGTGTGTGTGTGTGTGTGTGTGTGTGTGTGTGTGTGTACTCACCTAATTGTACTCACCTAATTGTGCTTGCGGGGGTTGAGCTTTGGCTCTTTGGTCCCGCCTCTCAACTGTCAATCAACTGGTGTAACTGGTGTGTGGTGTGTGTGTGTGTGTGTGTGTGTGTGTGTGTGTGTGTGTGTGTGTGTGTGATCCTCTGTGCTGTGTGGCAGTGAATACCAGCCGTGTCTCGGTGCAACAACATTTAGTCCAACCACTTCAGTCCAACCACTTCAGTCCAACCACTTCAGTCCAACCACTTCAGTCCAACCACTTCAGTCCAACCACTCAGTCCAACCACTTCAGTCCAACCACTTCAGTCCAACCAGTCAGTCCAACCACTTCAGTCCAACCACTTCAGTCCAACCACTTCAGTCCAACCACTTCAGTCCAACCAGTCAGTCCAACCACTTCAGTCCAACCACTTCAGTCCAACCACTTCAGTCCAACCACTCAGATTAGGCAACAATTGCCGATTTTTGGTCAATAAATATGTTAATTCTAATACAAACAAGTTTATCTTGGGAAGCCTACCAGCTGCGGGCCACCATCTCTATGGTGGCGTCAATATAGACGGGGGACAGGAAGCAGGCGGCTTGTCAAAGGTCCTCCTCTAAATATTAAATAAAGGTCCTCCTCTAAATGTAACATTGTTCACAAACCTGAAAGATCTTACTACAGAGGCCTATATAAGACTAGGGCTGGCTGACTGGCACTCCAGAGACTCCGCAATATATATATATATGCAGGGTGTGTGCTCCCAGGGTTCGACTCCCAGCAAGCAAAGCTGGCCGAACATTGACACTGTGAGGTCCAGTGTTTGGAATGTGGAGCTCTCCCGTCCATCCCAGACCAACACGGTATTTGCAAACAGCGGTGACTTGCTGTGGACGGTGGGACTCTAGCGGACACGAGACTAGACGGGGGCCGTCCTGAAGGGTAGAAGTAGACAAGAGACTAGACGGGGGGGGCGTCTTGGAGGGTAGAAGTAGACAGGAGACTAGACGGAAGCCGTCCTGAAGGGTAGAAGTAGACAAGAGACTAGACGGGGGGGGCGTCTTGGAGGGTAGAAGTAGACAGGAGACTAGACGGGGGACGTTCTGAAGGGTAGAAGTAGACAAGAGACTAGACGGGGGGGCGTCTTGGAGGGTAGAAGTAGACAGGAGACTAGACTGGGGCCGTCCTGGAGGGTAGAAGTAGACAAGAGATTAGACGGGGGGGCGTCTTGGAGGGTAGAAGTAGACAGGAGACTAGACGGGGGCCGTCCTGAAGGGTAGAAGTAGACAAGAGACTAGACGGGGGGGCGTCTTGGAGGGTAGAAGTAGACAGGAGACTAGACGGGGGGGGCGTCTTGGAGGGTACAAGTAGACAGGAGACTAGACGGGGGCCGTCCTGAAGGGTAGAAGTAGACAGGAGACGAGACGGGAGCCGTCCTGGAGGGTAGAAGTAGAAAGGAAACTAGACGGGGCCGTCCTGGAGGGTAGAAGTAGACAGGAGACTAGACGCGGGCCGTCTTTTAGGGTAGAAGTAGACAGGAGACTAGACGGGGGCCGTCCTGAAGGGTAGAAGTAGACAGGAGACGAGACGCGGGCCGTCTTTTAGGGTAGAAGTAGACAGAAGACAAGACGGGGCTTCCTGAAGGGTAGAAGTAGACAGAAAACTAGACCAGGGGCCGTTCTGGAGGGTAGAAGTAGACAGAACACTAGACGGGGGCCGTTCTGGAGGGTAGAAGTAGATAGAAGACTAGACGGGGGCCGTCCTGGAGGGTAGAAGTAGACAGGAGACTAGACGGGGGCCGTCCTGGAGGGTTGAAGTAGACAGAACACTAGACGGGGGCCGTTCTGGAGGGTAGAAGTAGATAGAAGACTAGACGGGGGCCGTCCTGAAGGGTAGAAGTAGACAGAACACTAGACGGGGGCCGTTCTGGAGGGTAGAAGTAGATAGAAGACTAGACGGGGGCCGTCCTGGAGGGTAGAAGTAGACAGGAGACTAGACGGGGCCGTCCTGGAGGGTAGAAGTAGACAGGAGACGAGACGGGGGCCGTCCTGGAGGGTTGAAGTAGACAGAACACTAGACGGGGGCCGTCCTGAAGGGTAGAAGTAGACAGGAGACTAGACGGGGGCCGTCCTGAAGGGTAGAAGTAGACAGGAGACGAGACGGGGGCCGTCCTGAAGGGTAGAAGTAGACAGGAGACGAGACGGGGGCGTGCAACTTGCGCCACAACATGCTCGCTCAACATAGTGTTGCAAATAATTCTTAACTATCCACCAAAGGGGATTTTTTTTTTTTAAATTTTGCCCCGAGGGGCGAGTTTATTGGGCAGCGCCAAAGGGGAAAGATTCTTTCATTTAACATTGACAAGAAACTCCAATTGGCCACGGGGGGGGGGTTTACCTGGATTATACCAGAGGGCCACCATCTCTAGTGGCCTCAATTGGAACTGGAAGCCGGCGGCTTGTCAAGAGTCCCCCCTCCACCCCCCCCCCCCCCGACCCCATAATTCCTGAGAATTAATTCCAGCTGAATTGAAAACTGAAATGTTGACTTGGTATTAACGGCTGCGGCGGCTAGAGGAACTAACCTACAAGTTAGATTGCAACACTAACCACAGGGGGGGTGAGGGGTCGGACGGCTGAGTGGACAGCGCTCTGGATTCGTCGTCCTGAAAGTAGGTAGACTGAAAGCAGTCTACCAAGACCAAACCTGAAAGCAGTTTACCAAGACCAAACCTGAGAGCAGTCTACCAAGACCAAACCTGAAAGCAGTTTACCAAGACCAAACCTGAGAGCAGTCTACCAAGACCAAACCTGAAAGCAGTTTACCAAGACCAAACCTGAAAGCAGTCTATCAAGACCAAACCTGAGAGCAGTCTACCAAGACCAAACCTGAAAGCAGTCTATCAAGACCAAACCTGAAAGCAGTTTACCAAGACCAAACCTGAGAGCAGTCTACCAAGACCAAACCTGAGAGCAGTTTACCAAGACCAAACCTGAGAGCAGTCTACCAAGACCAAACCTGAAAGCAGTTTACCAAGACCAAACCTGAAAGCAGTTTACCAAGATCAAACCTGAAAGCAGTTTACCAAGACCAAACCTGAAAGCAGTTTACCAAGACCAAACCTGAAAGCAGTTTACCAAGACCAAACCTGAAAGCAGTTTACCAAGACCAAACCTGAAAGCAGTTTACCAAGACCAAACCTGAAAGCAGTTTACCAAGACCAAACCTGAAAGCAGTCTACCAAGACCAAACCTGAAAGCAGTTTACCAAGACCAAACCTGAAAGCAGTTTACCAAGACCAAACCTGAAAGCAGTTTACCAAGACCAAACCTGAGAGCAGTCTACCAAGACCAAACCTGAAAGCAGTCTACCAAGACCAAACCTGAAAGCAGTTTACCAAGACCAAACCTGAGAGCAGTCTACCAAGACCAAACCTGAGAGCAGTTTACCAAGACCAAACCTGAGAGCAGTCTACCAAGACCAAACCTGAAAGCAGTCTATCAAGACCAAACCTGAAAGCAGTCTATCAAGACCAAACCTGAAAGCAGTTTACATATCAAGATAAGAGAGCAAAGACGAGCACATCACTAGTGGAGGAGAGAAACGGAGGAGACATATGATCACGACTTACAAGATCCTTTAGAGATGAGGTAGATCCAGACAGTTTGATAAGAGAAGGGGGGGGGGCCACGGTGAGAGGACACAGATGGAAATTTAATACCAAAATGGGCCAGATGAAGTTTTTTTGTAATATATATGTAAAAACCCTAAATGTATACTTAAAGGAGTATCCAGTGCTGCTATTTGGCACCTCTTACCCGACTCCTCCTATACCTCCTCCCTCTCCAGGCTAATCTTGGAGTAATGTTTCTAACATTGGGTCTTCTAACATTGGGTCCTCTAACATTGGGTCCTCTAACATTGGGATGGTGTTCCACACCCTGATGGCTTGGTGCTGCAGTCTGATGTTTAGTGGCTGTGTGTTCAGGAGTTCGTGGAGCTCCTGGATTGTCTGATCATATGGTGGACGGTGTTTTGCTGCTCTCCTTAGCGCCTTATTTTGAACTGCTTGCAGTTTCTGCATGTTAGTTTTCTTTATGGTGTGTAGTGGTACTGGGGGATACTCTAGATGCGGCCGAACTAGAGCCTTATATAGGTGGATCTGAATGTTAGTACTGAGACTTCGGAATCTCCTTAGTTTTCCTAAGGCTGCTTTGGCTTTGTTTAGTCGGTCCTTTACATGAATTTTTATCCCTGTTCTATTTATCATGAGTCCCAGTATTCTGCCTACCTCCGCATATTGGATCAGGCAGTTGTCCAGGATGATGGGGTCCGGGTTTCTTTTCGCAATGTGTATAATCTAAAACTTTTGTTTGTGCTAATTTTCCATTGCTTCTCAAAGTTGTTTATGAATTCAATTGCTGCCTTGGTCTTGTCGGCTAGTAGCGGCTTTGATGGTCCCGGTTGGCATATTATTTGGGTGACATCGTCAGGGTATGTAATGTATTCTCCATGTTGGGGTTGGGGTAGGTCAGCTGTATATTTGTTGAATAGAGTGGGGGAGAGGCAGCTTCCTTGTGGTACTCCACTTTTCAGTTCTATTACGTCACCCAAGTAGCTGCCGATATTAAGCCTAGCAGTTCTGTTGTCTGTAAAGCTGCAGAGAGTAGCAGTAAATCTCTGTGGGCGTCCTAGTTGATGGGGTTCTGGGAGTTCTTCTACTCCCCAAGCCCGGCCCGAGGCCAGGTTTGACTTGTGAGAGTTTGGTCCACCAGGCTGTTGCTTGGAGCGGCCCGCAGGCCCACATACCCACCACAGCCCGGTTGGTCCGGCACTCCTTGGAGGAATAAATCTAGTTTCCTCTTGAAGGTCCTAGTTCAGATATCTTATACTTTAGGCCTGTGTGCCACACTTTGTCGAAGGCTTTCGAAACGTCTGTACTGAGGCTTACAAAGTTGACAAACTATATTACACTGATCGTTTTTTCAACATTGGGTTAGCTACATGCTGGTAGATCAGAGTGTGTAAAGAACCACCCACCACAGGCCTCCCCCAAAACCCCTACCCCCCTAACCCTTCCCCCCTCCTCCCTACCCCCCTAACCCTACCCCCCCACCCCCCACCCCCCCATTTGAGGGTCGGGCAAGGAAGGCTTCACGCCACATTAGCATCGCTTCACACCCTCAGTAATTAGAACACAACACCTCACAAAACACAACAACACGATGCTCTCTTATCACAAACTGTTTATTTTATCGGGTGGGGGGGAGAGGGGGGGGGAGGTGTTCTCAGATCACCAGGGGAGGCTGGGGTTGTCAGGTCAATCTCCCCTCCACCCACTTTGCCCACATCTCCCCTCCCCCAACACCTACCCCCCCTCCCCCACACCCCCTCCCCCCCCACCATCATATCCACAATAAAAATGATCACAACGCATAATCAAAATCAGAAACAAAACACAAATTCGAAATTAATTCGTAATTGCCAACAGTTACACTTACGACGTGACTCAACACACTGAACAGGTGTGTAAGACAAGCTTACGTGTGCCACACTTGTCGTGGGTAACACACGACGTGACTCAACACACTGAACAGGTGTGTTGTGTAAGTGTAAGTGTAAGACAAGCGTAAATAATGTAAATAGTGTAAGACAAGCTTACGTGTGCCACACTTGTCGTGGGTAACACACGACGTGACTCAACACACTGAACAGGTGTGTAAGACAAGCTTACGTGTGCCACACTTGTCGTGGGTAACACACGACGTGACTCAACACACTGAACAGGTGTGTAAGACAAGCTTACGTGTGCCACACTTGTCGTGGGTAACACACGACGTGACTCAACACACTGAACAGGTGTGTAAGACAAGCTTACGTGTGCCACACTTGTCGTGGGTAACACACGACGTGACTCAACACACTGAACAGGTGTGTAAGACAAGCTTACGTGTGCCACACTTGTCGTGGGTAACACACGACGTGACTCAACACACTGAACAGGTGTGTAAGACAAGCTTACGTGTGCCACACTTGTCGTGGGTAACACACGACGTGACTCAACACACTGAACAGGTGTGTAAGACAAGCTTACGTGTGCCACACTTGTCGTGGGTAACACACGACGTGACTCAACACACTGAACAGGTGTGTAAGACAAGCTTACGTGTGCCACACTTGTCGTGGGTAACACACGACGTGACTCAACACACTGAACAGGTGTGTAAGACAAGCTTACGTGTGCCACACTTGTCGTGGGTAACACACGACGTGACTCAACACACTGAACAGGTGTGTAAGACAAGCTTACGTGTGCCACACTTGTCGTGGGTAACACACGACGTGACTCAGCACACTGAACAGGTGTGTAAGACAAGCTTACGTGTGCCACACTTGTCGTGGGTAACACACGACGTGACTCAACACACTGAACAGGTGTGTAAGACAAGCTTACGTGTGCCACACTTGTCGTGGGTAACACACGACGTGACTCAACACACTGAACAGGTGTGTAAGACAAGCTTACGTGTGCCACACTTGTCGTGGGTAACACACGACGTGACTCAGCACACTGAACAGGTGTGTAAGACAAGCTTACGTGTGCCACACTTGTCGTGGGTAACACACGACGTGACTCAACACACTGAACAGGTGTGTAAGACAAGCTTACGTGTGCCACACTTGTCGTGGGTAACACACGACGTGACTCAACACACTGAACAGGTGTGTAAGACAAGCTTACGTGTGCCACACTTGTCGTGGGTAACACACGACGTGACTCAACACACTGAACAGGTGTGTAAGACAAGCTTACGTGTGCCACACTTGTCGTGGGTAACACACGACGTGACTCAACACACTGAACAGGTGTGTAAGACAAGCTTACGTGTGCCACACTTGTCGTGGGTAACACACGACGTGACTCAACACACTGAACAGGTGTGTAAGACAAGCTTACGTGTGCCACACTTGTCGTGGGTAACACACGACGTGACTCAACACACTGAACAGGTGTGTAAGACAAGCTTACGTGTGCCACACTTGTCGTGGGTAACACACGACGTGACTCAACACACTGAACAGGTGTGTAAGACAAGCTTACGTGTGCCACACTTGTCGTGGGTAACACACGACGTGACTCAACACACTGAACAGGTGTGTAAGACAAGCTTACGTGTGCCACACTTGTCGTGGGTAACACACGACGTGACTCAACACACTGAACAGGTGTGTAAGACAAGCTTACGTGTGCCACACTTGTCGTGGGTAACACACGACGTGACTCAACACACTGAACAGGTGTGTAAGACAAGCTTACGTGTGCCACACTTGTCGTGGGTAACACACGACGTGACTCAACACACTGAACAGGTGTGTAAGACAAGCTTACGTGTGCCACACTTGTCGTGGGTAACACACGACGTGACTCAACACACTGAACAGGTGTGTAAGACAAGCTTACGTGTGCCACACTTGTCGTGGGTAACACACGACGTGACTCAACACACTGAACAGGTGTGTAAGACAAGCTTACGTGTGCCACACTTGTCGTGGGTAACACACGACGTGACTCAACACACTGAACAGGTGTGTAAGACAAGCTTACGTGTGCCACACTTGTCGTGGGTAACACACGACGTGACTCAACACACTGAACAGGTGTGTAAGACAAGCTTACGTGTGCCACACTTGTCGTGGGTAACACATGACTTACAGTGTGATGATGTGTATATTGGTCAAACACTGCAGAGGTACTAACACCATTAACGGTAGTATTAACAGTGAGTATATCTATATAGGAGCTGTGAGGAGGAGGATTCGAACCTGCTCACTTGGGGTTACTCACCAGGCACATGCCTTAAACCGCTTAACCACGACGTGCTAAAAGTAATGCAACCTGGGATTCAACTGAATCCTTTAGAGGAGGGTCGTGAGGCTTCCATTGGAACCAAGTGAGGGTTCCGAGCATGCACTCTGGCTGTGCTGTAGCGCTGCTGTCTCTCCAACGCTTCTCTTCAAATGCACAATGAAACCAGGTTCGAATCCTCCTTAAGGCTCTGCAATACTACCTGCACTAGGCTTAGTGACAACAACAACATTAGTAGGCATATTTCAACCTGTTAGACGCCCCCTGGTGTGGTGGGCGCCATCTTGCTATGTCTCCTCGTAGCCTGGTGGATAGCGCGCAGGACTCGTAATTCTGTGGCGCGGGTTCGATTCCCGCACGAGGCAGAAACAAATGGGCAAAGTTTCTTTCACCCTGAATGCCCCTGTTACCTAGCAGTAAATAGGTACCTGGGAGTTAGTCAGCTGTCACGGGCTGCTTCCTGGGGGTGGAGGCCTGGTCGAGGACCGGGCCGCGGGGACACTAAAGCCCCGAAATCATCTCAAGATAACCTCAAGATAACCTCCTCAGCACCTGTCAGAACAAGGGCGTCGTTGTATACTCGTTCGAGGTGCAGCCGGGGACTCTATGGGGGCTTTATGCACTCTATGGGGGCTTTATGCACTCTATGGGGGCTTTATGCACTCTATGGGCAGCTCAGCGTCAGCCCCTCGCTCTGCACAGACACTCACGATAGCTTTCACCTGGCCTCGTAGAGAATATTTATATTTCATAATAAAACGTAGAAAAGGTCAAAGCTGTTTTGTGATGCATTCCTTCCCTGTACAAGCAACCAACTACTCACACACCACAACTCTTAATGAACCCAGGCGTTCATTAATGAGCCCGGGGGAGGGGGAGGAGGGGGAGGAAGTTCAGTATATCTCAACCCAGGAGGTTAGAGGTCAGGCAATATGGGATTTTCTATAATATAATGTTCAAGAGAATGCATGTTTTCGCTCTCACAAAGTTGACACATGGTGTATTCGACACTTGAAACCTATTCTAGGGTTGTTAACAGATAGAATGCATTAGGCAGTGATGTGGCGGAGGCTGACTCCATACACAGTTTCAAGTGTAGATATGATAGAGCCCAGTAGGCTCAGGAACCTGTACACCAGTTGATTGACGTTTGAGAGGCGAGACCAAAGAGCCAGAGCTCAACCCCCGCAAGCACAACTAGGTGAGAAGTGGAGTTTTGAGAGAGTTGCCAAATATGTCTGTGTCGCCAAAACCTACAGACGTGACATGCCAAAATGCGTCCGGCGTATCCCAGGCCACTGAAGCATGGGATAGCTGAGATCTATCATTACTTCCATAATAGACTGGGGAAAGACCTGGGTAAATACAGGTTTCAAAACAGGATTGCTGATTTAAGGAACAAATTACCGGGTAACATAATAAACGTGGGATCGATGGAGTGTTTCAAGCGTAGGTTAGACACATATATAGGAAGGTGTTTGGCTGGATATAAATAGATGCTGCCTCGTATAGGCCAATAGACCTCATACAGTCTCTCCTGGTCTTCTGAAGGCAGTAATCTTAGTGTTTAATGCTACAGATTATAGGTGAGGTTTTGAGAGCCGGAGCGTGAGAGGTGACAGTATAGTGACCCTGGGTGGGGCTGCGGAGCTGCAACACGACACCCAGGGTGTGGGGGGGAGGGTGGGGGAGGGAGAGAGAGAGAGAGACAGAGAGAGAGAGAGAGAGAGAGAGAGAGAGAGAGAGAGAGAGAGAGAGAGAGAGAGAGAGAGAGAGAGAGAGAGAGAGAGAGAGAGAGAGAGAGAGAGAGAGAGAGAGAGAGAGAGAGAGAGAGAGAGAGACAGACAGACAGACAGACAGAGAGAGAGACAGACAGAGAGAGAGAGAGAGACAGACAGAGAGAGAGAGAGACAGAGAGACAGAGAAAGAGAGACAGAGACAGAGAAAGAGAGACAGAGAAAGAGAGAGAAAGAGAGAGAAAGAGAGAGAGAGAGAGAGAGAGAGAGAGAGAGAGAGAGAGAGAGAGAGAGAGAGAGAGAGAGAGAGAGAGAGAGAGAGAGAGAGAGAGAGAGAGAGAGAGAGAGAGAGAGAGAGAGAGACAGAGAGAGAGACAGAGAGAGAGAGAGACAGAGAGAGACACAGAGAGAGAACACACCGCCTGAGGGTGGCCATCTCACATGACCAATATTGTTATCCCTGCCTGCTAAGTTTCACACCCAACTGCTCTTCCCCCTCCACCCCCCCCACCCCCACCCCTACCCTCCCCAAACCTCCACCTCACTAAACCCCTCCCACTCCCCCCCTGCCCTCCTCGTCACCAACACGTTCCCTCAATACCCCTATCCCATTTCTCGATTTTTTTCTCTAGCCATATCCCCCAGTACCACTACACACCGTCAAGAAAACTAACATGAACAAACTGCAAGCAGTGCAAAATAAGGCGCTAAGGAGAGCAGCAAAACACCGTCCACCATATGATCAGACAATCCAGGAGCTCCACGAACTCCTGAACACACAGCCACTAAACATCAGACTGCAGCACCAAGCCATCAGGGTGTGGAACACCATCCCAATGTTAGAAGACCCAATGTTAGAAGACCCAATGTTAGAGGACCCAATGTTAGAAGACCCAATGTTAGAGGACCCAATGTTAGAAGACCCAATGTTAGAGGACCCAATGTTAGAAACATTACTCCAAGATGAGACGCCCCGCTACCACAGCTGGTGGCCCAAGATGAGACGCCCCACTCCCACAGCTGGTGGCCCAAGATGAGACGCCCCGCTCCCACAGCTGGTGGCCCAAGATGAGACGTCCCGCTCCCACAGCTGGTGGCCCAAGATGAGACGCCCCACTCCCACAGCTGGTGGCCCAAGATGAGACGCCCCACTCCCACAGCTGGTGGCCCAAGATGAGACGCCCCACTCCCACAGCTGGTGGCCCAAGATGAGACGCCCCACTCCCACAGCTGGTGGCCCAAGATGAGACGCCCCACTCCCACAGCTGGTGGCCCAAGATGAGACGCCCCACTCCCACAGCTGGTGGCCCAAGATGAGACGCCCCACTCCCACAGCTGGTGGCCCAAGATGAGACACCCCGCTCCCACAGCTGGTGGCCCAAGATGAGACGCCCCGCTCCCACAGCTGGTGGCCCAAGATGAGACGCCTCGCTCCCACAGCTGGTGGCCCAAGATGAAACGCCCCACTACCACAGCTGGTGGCCCAAGATGAGACGCCCCACTCCCACAGCTGGTGGTCCAAGATGAGACGCCCCACTCCCACAGCCGGTGGCCCAAGATGAGACGCCCCACTCCCACAGCTGGTGGCCCAAGATGAGACGCCCCACTCCCACAGCTGGTGGCCCAAGATGAGACGCCCCACTCCCACAGCTGGTGGCCCAAGATGAGACGCCCCACTCCCACAGCTGGTGGCCCAAGATGAGACGCCCCGCTCCCACAGCTGGTGGCCCAAGATGAGACGCCCCACTCCCACAGCTGGTGGCCCAAGATGAGACGCCCCGCTCCCACAGCTGGTGGCCCAAGATGAGACGCCCCGCTCCCACAGCTGGTGGCCCAAGATGAGACGCCCCGCTCCCACAGCTGGTGGCCCAAGATGAGACGCCCCGCTCCCACAGCTGGTGGCCCAAGATGAGACGGCCCACTCCCACAGCTGGTGGCCCAAGATGAGACGCCCCACTCCCACAGCTGGTGGCCCAAGATGAGACGCCCCACTCCCACAGCTGGTGGCCCAAGATGAGACGCCCCACTCCCACAGCTGGTGGCCCAAGATGAGACGCCCCACTCCCACAGCTGGTGGCCCAAGATGAGACGCCCCACTCCCACAGCTGGTGGCCCAAGATGAGACGCCCCACTCCACACAGAAATCTATAGTGAGTCACACAGTTTCTAGTCTTGCTCCACACCCACCCAACTGGGCGGCAGCTTTACAGTCATGTGCTCCACACCCACCCAACTGGGCGGCAGCTTTACAGTCATGTGCTCCACACCCACCCAACTGGGCGGCAGCTTTACAGTCATGTGCTCCACACCCACCCAACTGGGCGGCAGCTTTACAGTCATGTGCTCCACACCCACCCAACTGGGCGGCAGGTTTACAGTCATGTGCAGGCTGCACCTACAGTAAGCTAATGTTGGATACTTCGCTAAGATTCCTGGCAGCACATCATTATGAATGAAGTACTTACACATTTCTTGGTCTCCATTGATCTTGAGGTTATCTTGAGATGATTTCGGGGCTTTTTTTTAGTGTCCCCGCGGCCCGGTCCTCGACCAGGCCTCCACCCTCAGGAAACAGCCCGTGACAGCTGACTAACACCCAGGTACCTATTTTACTGCTAGGTAACAGGGGCATAGGGTGAAAGAAACTCTGCCCATTGTTTCTCGCCGGCGCCTGAGATCGAACCCAGGATCACAAGTCCAGCGTGCTGTCCGCTCGGCACGACCGGCGATGGTGTTTTCTCAGAATTCCTCAGACTCTCTGTGAGAGGGATATACACCTTCTCTACCTCACCCTGCACCCTAGGGAGGCGCAGGGAGGAGAATATAGGGTGAGATGAGGGCTGAGGTACAGGGAGGAGGGAATAGGGTAAGGTGTAGGGTGTCAATAATTTGGTGAGGGTGTTGGGTTTTTTTCACACTTCTTTTCATCCTCTCACACCCCTTGAAACCCTCACTACTCCCCCCCCCACTCAGCCCCTCACTCACCCTCACACACTACCTCCCCCCCCCCCCTCACCCTGTCCCCTGTGGTTGGTGTTGGACACAGTTATACTGTGGTCACTCTGACCTCTCACGTCTCTCTCAGTTTTTGTTGGGCGATGTTGGTGCTACTGTTGTTGGTGGTGGTGGTGGTGGTGGTGGTGGTGGTGGGTGTACTACTGGTTGTGGCCGGTGGTGGTGGTTCTAGTGGTGGTAGTAATGGTAGTACGGCTGGTAGAGATATGGGTGGTAGTGGTAGTGGTGGTACTGGTGGTGGAGGTACGGGTGGTAGTGGTGGTGGGACTGGTGAAGGTGGTGATAGTGTTTGTAGTAGTGGTGGTGGCACTTATCTATCAGTGACCAGGAAGGAGTGAGGTCCAGCTCCTGGAGCCCCGACTACCAGCCGTGCTGTACCTGCAGGGTTATAAGTTATGACCATTTTGGCGTTCGAATTCTTTGTCGAATCTGACTTTAAGTCATGGATGGAGGTGGCTTCCACCACCTCTTCTTTCAGTACATTCTATACTTGCTGACTTTCCGTACAGGGTACGAGTACTTCCTTACATTCCTTCAGTCCATTGGCATTTCCAACTTCCAATTATGTCCTCTCGTCTTAATTTCCTTTCAAAGAGGTTAAGCTTGTATGCCTCACCTGCTCTCCTCAGTATCTTGTATATTCATTTTCTTCTCACCTTCGTCCCTCTTCGTTCTGGCATAACTTTTGTTCTAAACCTTTTGTACTTTTTAAAATTTGGTTTTATGCCTCACAAGATCTGGATTCCAGGCCGGTGCTGCATATTCCAGTGTTGGTCTAACAAAGGTTGTGTAGATTGTCTCGAGAGAGCCTTGGTTTAGCATACTATATGCTGCTGATGTTACCTTGTTGATGTGTGCCTCTGGAAGTAGCGGTAGAATTATTTCCACTCGCAAATCCTTTCCTCGCTTCGACTCCTATAGTGGGACACCCCCCCCCCCACTAACACCCCCCCCCCACTAACACCCCCCCCCACTAACACCCCCCCCCCACTAACACCCCCCCACTAACACCCCCCCCCCCACTAACACCCCCCCACTAACACCCCCCCCCCCCACTAACACCCCCCCCCCACTAACACCCCCCCCCACTAACACCCCACAAAGTTGACGCTTGGATCGTCGACTTCCTGTGGCGTCACCCGCCATTTAATTTCGTCTAATTTCCATATATTTTTTTTTCATGTTGACCTTCAGCACCAACATTATAGTAAGTAAATCTATCACATTTCATCATTATTTACATAACGCTAAGAAGCTCTATGTTGTAAATCCATTCTGGGCTCCATCCTCCCTTTCCAATTCTCATTACCTTGCACTTGTGGGGATTGAATTCTAGCAACTATTTGTTTATCGGTGCCTGAACTTTGTCAAAGTCATCCTGTTAAAAAAAAAAAAAAACAAGTTGCAGAGTCGTGCGATCTCATTCAAGCAGCAACATTCACAGACACAAACACTGAGCCGAAGATTCGGGCGGATACACACACACGTGTTTGTGTAACACGGACACGGCGAGCAACACACACGTGTTTGTGTAACACGGACACGGCGATACACACACACGTGTTTGTGTAACACGGACTCGGCGATACACACACACGTGTTTGTGTAACACGGACACGGCGAGCAACACAGTTGACAATCTAGAACACACAAACATACGAACCTCCTCGTATTACAGGGGGGGGGGGGAAGGGAACACATACGGTAAAAAACAAACAAACAAAGCAAGCCTTAAATCACACATATACACACACACTGGGGAGTCGGTGGCTGACTGGACAACACGCTGGACGCGTCATCCTATGGTCCCGGGTTCGATTCCCGGCGCGGGCGAGAAACAATGGGCAGAGTTTCTTTCACCCCTGATGCGCCTGTTACCTAGCTGTAAATAGGTACCTGGGAGTTTGTCAGCTGTCACGGGCTGCTTGTTGGTGTGTGTGTGTGTGGTGTGGGGAAAAAAAGTAGTTAGTAAATAGATGATTGACAGTTAAGAGGCGGACCGAAAGAGCAGAGGTGAACCCCCGCAAGCACAACTAGGTGAACACACACACACACACACACACACACACACACACACACACAGGTGAGTACAGGTAAATAGGTGAGTACACACATGCGCGCACTCACACACTCACACTCGTACTCACTAGGTGAGTGCGAGTGTGTGTGCATGCGTGTGCACGTGTGCACATTTATGCCTTCATACACACATGCGTACATGCTGTCATATATTTATACACACATGCGTATATGTACACAAGCCTCCATACACATATTCGTTCATATATGCCTGACTTCTTACACTTATGTCCCCCCCACCCTTACTGTCCATACCCACCCTTACTGTCCATGCCCCACCCTTACTGTCCATGCCCACCCTTACTGTCCATGCCCCACCCTTACTGTCCATGCCCACCCTTACTGTCCATGCCCACC
This sequence comes from Procambarus clarkii, assembly GCF_040958095.1. Lineage (NCBI taxonomy): Eukaryota > Metazoa > Arthropoda > Malacostraca > Decapoda > Cambaridae > Procambarus > Procambarus clarkii. The sequence goes on from NC_091169.1 coordinate 28,199,942, forward strand.
CTTACTGTCCACACCCACCCTTACTGTCCATGCCCCACCCTTACTGTCCATGCCCACCCTTACTGTCCATGCCCACCCTTACTGTCCACACCCACCCTTACTGTCCATACCCACCCTTACTGTCCATGCCCACCCTTACTGTCCATGCCCACCCTTACTGTCCACACCCACCCTTACTGTCCATACCCACCCTTACTGTCCATGCCCCACCCTTACTGTCCATGCCCACCCTTACTGTCCATACCCTCCCTTACTGTCCATACCCATCCTTACTGTCCATACCCACCCTTACTGTCCATACCCATCCTTACTGTCAATACCCACCCTTACTGTCCATACCCTCCCTTACTGTCCATACCCATCCTTACTGTCAATACCCACCCTTACTGTCCATACCCACCCTTACTGTCCATACCCTCCCTTACTGTCCACACCCTCCCTTACTGTCCATACCCACCCTTACTGTCCATACCCACCCTTACTGTCCATACCCACCCTTACTGTCCATACCCTCCCTTACTGTCCATACCCACCCTTACTGTCTATGCCCACCCTTACTGTCCATACCCCACCCTTACTGTCCATACCCACCCTTACTGTCCATACCCATCCTTACTGTCAATACCCACCCTTACTGTCCATACCCTCCCTTACTGTCCATACCCTTCCTTAAGGGGGACAGAGAGGTTGTGAGACGGAATTGGGGTGATTGACGGACAGTGATAGACGGGTGAGGTCATCCTGGGACGGGTACAGGACCGTCGGTCTGTCTAGGGATCCTGTCTAAGAATCTCAATTAGATATTGTTTAATAGCACTAATTACCAGGGGCCAGATTCACGAAGCGGTTACGCAAGCACTTACGAACGTGTACATCTTTCCTCAATCTTTGACGGCTTTGGTTACATTTATTAAACAGTTTACAAGCATGAAAAATTCCCAATCAACTGTTGTTGTTGTTATAAACAGCCTCCTGGTGCTTCGGAGCTCATTAACTGTTTAATAATTATAAACAAAGCCGCCAAAGATTGAGAAAATATGTAAAGGTTCGTAAGTGCTTGCGTAACTGCTTCGTGAATCTGGCACCAGGCCAATAAAGTGCCACCAACCACCATCAGTAACAAGGCCATTCGACAATCTGTCCTGTCACATAACACACCGTATTTTGACGTAGGAATCCCCCAATGTTAACGTTCTTAATACTAACAAATCACAGAGGCTCGCAAAAATTGACGTGATGTCCCGTTTTCTATTGGTTAGTCCTTGGTTCGGTTAGGTTCGGGTAATTTAGGACATCAGTTTAGTGATGTGGTGAACGGTCCAGAGGTCGGGGTGCACAATCACCAGACTTCTACTACTACTACTACTACCTCGTCTACCACCATCACCACCACTACCATCGCATTACCACAATCACCAGACCTCCACCACCACCACCACCAGCACCACCACCACATCACCACACTACCACAATCACCAGACCACCACCACCACCACATCAACACTACCACAATCACCAGACCACCACCACCACATCAACACTACCACAATCACCAGACCACCACCACTACATCAACACTACCACAATCACCAGACCACCACCACCACATCAACACACTACCACAATCACCAGACCACCACCACCACCACCACCACCACCACCACCACCACCACCACCACATCAACACACTACCACAATCACCACCACCACCATCACCACCACCACCACCACCACCACCACCACCACCACCACCACCACCACCACCACCACATCAACACACTACCACAATCACCAGACCACCACCACCACCACCACCACCACCACCACATCAACACACTACCACAATCACCACCATCACCACCACCACCACCCCAGTACCACTATCACGACTCCAATACAAACACAGCCATCCGTTTCACAGGCACCACCCGCAGGTCAGGGGCCAACATGGCACTCTACACGACCTCCAGAGGTCAACACACTGGCTCCTTGGCATCAGATTCTCCCTGCCGCGAACAAGACCAGGATCGGAACCCACGGTACTAATTATGTAATTAGCTTCGGGGGGGCCGGGGGGGGAGGGGGAGGTCATCCTCTACTGTTGTTGTTGTTGTTGTTAAAGATTTAGCTACTTAGGACGAAGTGTCCATGTAGCACGGGCTATGGCGAGCCCGTAAACATCCTCTGCTACACAAGAGAGCCGCTTTACATTTACATTTTACATATTACATTGCGTGTGAGTGCGTGTGGGGGCGTGTGGCGGCGTGTGGGGGGGTGTGAGGGCGTGTGGCTGCGTGTGAGTGCGGGTGAGGGCGTGTGAGGACGTGTGGGCGGCGTGTGGGGGCGTGTGAGTGCGGGTGAGGGCGTGTGAGTGCGTGTGGGGGGCGTGTGGGGGCGTGTGGGGGCGTGTGAGTGCGTGTGAGTGCGTGTGAGTGCGTGTGAGGGCGTGTGAGGGCGTGGGGTCACCACAGGGAGGGTGTGTAATTATGAGACATTTTGTAAACACAGCGAGCCAGGTCACGGTGCTGCCCTCCAGTGCTGTCCTCCAGTGCTGCCACCGCTGCCCTCCAGTGCTGCCACCGCTGCCCTCCAGTGCTGCCCTCCAGTGCTGCCACCGCTGCCCTCCAGTGCTGCCACCGCTGCCCTCCAGTGCTGCCACCGCTGCCCTTCAGTGCTGCCACCGCTGCCCTCCAGTGCTGCCACCGCTGCCCTCCAGTGCTGCCACCGCTGCCCTCCAGTGCTGCCACCGCTGCCCTCCAGTGCTGCCACCGCTGCCCTCCAGTGCTGCCACCGCTGCCCTCCAGTGCTGCCACCTCTCCTCCCCTGTTCTAGCCATGATCGCGTCATACAAGGTGTTGAGACAGTCAGGTCAGCAGGAGCATATCGTTGACCTCTGACCTGGCCAGGGAACACGACCTGACCAAACAACAGACCTGGTAATGGACCTTTTTTTTATCTTATTTTCCACCGTCGTGACCTTGGAGGCTGGCCTGGGGTCGGGGTCAAGTCAACAGAGGTCAAATTAGTTGATCCGGTGACTAGCTGTGTAGGTGGGTGTTGGTGTAGGTGTAGGTGGGTGTTGGTGTAGGTGGGTGTTGGTGTAGGTGTAGGTGGGTGTTGGTGTAGGTGTAGGTGGGTGTTGGTGTAGGTGTAGGTGGGTGTTGGTGTAGGTGGGTGTTGGTGTAGGTGTAGGTGGGTGTTGGTGTAGGTGTAGGTGGGAATTGGTGTAGGTGTAGGTGGGTGTTGGTGTTGGTGTAGGTGGGTGTTGGTGTAGTTGTAGGTGGGTGTTGGTGTTGGTGTAGGTGGGTGTTGGTGTTGGTGTAGGTGGGTGTTGGTGTAGGTGTAGGTGGGTGTTGGTGTAGGTGTAGGTGGGTGTTGGTGTAGGTGTAGGTGGGTGTTGGTGTAGGTGGGTGTTGGTGTTGGTGTAGGTGGGTGTTGGTGTAGGTGTAGGTGGGTGTTGGTGTAGGTGTAGGTGGGTGTTGGTGTAGGTGTAGGTGGGTATTGGTGTAGGTGTAGGTGGGTGTTGGTGTTGGTGTAGGTGGGTGTTGGTGTAGGTGTAGGTGGGTGTTGGTGTTGGTGTAGGTGGGTGTTGGTGTTGGTGTAGGTGGGTGTTGGTGTAGGTGGGTGTTGGTGTAGGTGTAGGTGGGTGTTGGTGTAGGTGTAGGTGGGTGTTGGTGTAGGTGTAGGTGGGTGTTGGTGTTGGTGTAGGTGGGTGTTGGTGTTGGTGTAGGTGGGTGTTGGTGTTGGTGTAGGTGGGTGTTGGTGTTGGTGTGTTGGTGGGTGTTGGTGTTGGTGTGTTGGTGGGTGTTGGTGTAGGTGTGTAGGTGGGTGTTGGTGTTGGTGTGTTGGTGGGTGTTGGTGTAGGTGTGTAGGTGGGTGTTGGTGTTGGTGTGTTGGTGGGTGTTGGTGTAGGTGTGTAGGTGGGTGTTGGTGTAGGTGTGTAGGTGGGTGTTGGTGTTGGTGTGTTGGTGGGTGTTGGTGTAGGTGTAGGTGGGTGTTGGTGTTGGTGTGAAGGTGGGTGTTGGTGTAGGTGTGTAGGTGGGTGTTGGTGTTGGTGTGTTGGTGGGTGTTGGTGTAGGTGTAGGTGGGTGTTGGTGTTGGTGTGTAGGTGGGTGTTGGTGTAGGTGTAGGTGGGTGTTGGTGTAGGTGTAGGTGGGTGTTGGTGTAGGTGTAGGTGGGTGTTGGTGTAGGTGTAGGTGGGTGTTGGTGTAGGTGGGTGTTGGTGTTGGTGTAGGTGGGTGTTGGTGTAGGTGTAGGTGGGTGTTGGTGTTGGTATAGGTGGGTGTTGGTGTAGGTGTAGGTGGGTGTTGGTGTAGGTGTAGGTGGGTGTTGGTGTAGGTGTAGGTGGGTGTTGGTGTAGGTGTAGGTGGGTGTTGGTGTAGGTGGGTGTTGGTGTAGGTGTAGGTGGGTGTTGGTGTTGGTGTAGGTGGGTGTTGGTGTAGGTGTAGGTGGGTGTTGGTGTTGGTGTAGGTGGGTGTTGGTGTTGGTGTAGGTGGGTGTTGGTGTTGGTGTGTAGGTGGGTGTTGGTGTAGGTGTAGGTGGGTGTTGGTGTAGGTGTAGGTGGGTGTTGGTGTAGGTGTAGGTGGGTGTTGGTGTTGGTGTAGGTGGGTGTTGGTGTAGGTGTAGGTGGGTGTTGGTGTAGGTGTAGGTGGGTGTTGGTGTAGGTGGGTGTTGGTGTAGGTGTAGGTGGGTGTAGGTGTAGGTGGGTGTTGGTGTAGGTGTAGGTGGGTGTTGGTGTAGGTGTAGGTGGGTGTAGGTGTAGGTGGGTGTTGGTGTTGGTGTGTTGGTGTAGGTGGGTGTTGGTGTAGGTGGGTGTTGGTGTTGGTGTGTTGGTGGGTGTTGGTGTAGGTGGGTGTAGGTGTAGGTGGGTGTTGGTGTTGGTGTAGGTGCAGGTGGGTATTGGTGTAGGTGAGTGTTGGTGTTGGTGTGTAGGTGGGTGTTGGTGTAGGTGGGTGTAGGTGTAGGTGGGTGTTGGTGTAGGTGGGTGTTGGTGTAGGTGGGTGTAGGTGTAGGTGGGTGTTGGTGTAGGTGGGTGTTGGTGTTGGTGTAGGTGCAGGTGGGTATTGGTGTAGGTGGGTGTTGGTGTTGGTGTAGGTGCAGGTGGGTATTGGTGTAGGTGGGTGTAGGTGTAGGTGGGTGTTGGTGTTGGTGTAGGTGGGTGTTGGTGTAGGTGGGTGTTGGTGTAGGTGTAGGTGGGTGTTGGTGTAGGTGTAGGTGGGTGTTGGTGTAGGTGGGTGTTGGTGTAGGTGGGTGTAGGTGTAGGTGGGTGTTGGTGTTGGTGTAGGTGGGTGTTGGTGTAGGTGGGTGTTGGTGTAGGTGTAGGTGGGTGTTGGTGTAGGTGTAGGTGGGTGTTGGTGTAGGTGGGTGTTGGTGTTAGTAGTAGGGTGTAAGCGCTACAGGGGATATTTTTTTTTGGGCAGAGGACCCCTGTGGGGTGTAAGCGCTACAGGGGATATTTTTTTTCAGATCAAATATCCCCTGTAGCGCTTGGGGGTTTTCAGGTCAAATATCGTGCGTAGCGCTTCGGGGTTTTCAGGTCCGAAATATCGTGTGTAGCGCTTTAGGGTTTTCAGGCGAATTTGGGGAGTCACAGATTTAGAATTAGGGAATTCTTATAATGAAAAATAATGTCATACGAGTTTGCTAAAGTTCTTATAAGAAAAATAATTTCCGAGACTTAGAAGTTTGTTAAGGCCTTATGGGAGAAATTCAAATAACGTGTGTAGCACTTTAGGGCTTCCAGGAGAACTCTACGGACATATTTTACATGTTTTCAACTTACAAAATCGTCTATGTAAGCCTTAGTTATTCATATAAATTTAGAAAATCACCTGTGTAAGTCATTGTTTTCAGGGTTTCGTACATCACACCCCCCTCCCTCCCCCCTTACCTCGCAATCTCTCGCGTCACCTTTATTTACTTTACGCCCGGACAGCCAGACCTCTTATCTTATGTTATCTTCTCATAATATCTGGACCGTCCCTCCTCTCTCTCTCTCTCTCGTTTCATTCAGTTCAACTATTTTCCAACATCGTATGTTTGCTCCTTTTCATTAAGCAAGTCAGTATGTTTGCTCCTTTTCATTAAGCAAGTCAGTTTTACACAAATAAATCATGTTAGTAAGCAAGTTCTAGCTCACGTTCCCCACCTTAGTCCCCTGTCGTATAAAGAATACTATCATTCCAATCCCTCTAAAATTTAAAAATAATCATATTTCAAATGTAGTTCAATACAGTAATTAGTTACCAAGCTCCAGCTCTTGTCCTCCGCCTTAACTCTCTCTCGTATCTTCGTTAGTATCAGTCCAATTTCCCTGAAATTTCTACCCTCTGTATTTCAGACATAGTTTAGTAAATGCAAACAATTATCAAACTCTAGCTCTTGTCCCCAGCTTAGTTCATTTGTACAAAATCATTAGTAACAGTCCAAATTCCCTGAGATTTTTAGCCTCTGTATTTCAGACACCGTAAATAAGATCAAAACAGTTACCAAGCTCCAGCTCTTGTCCTCCGCCTTAGCTCTCTCTCGTATCTTCGTTAGTAACAGATCAATTCCCCTGAAATTTCTACCCTCTGTATTTCAGACACCGTAAATAAAATCAAGTCAGTTATCGAGCTCCAGCTCTCGTCCCCGCCTTAATTCTCTTTCGTATCTTTGTAAATAACCCATCAATTTCCCTAAATTAAAAGCAGACATACTTCAAAGTTAGTAAATAAGATCAAGTCAGTTACTGAGCTCCAGCTCTCGTCCCCCACCCTCTTCCACCCTCAAGTCTTTGTAAATAAACCATCAATTTCCCTTAAATTTTTACCCTCTGTATTTCAGACACCGTAAATAAAATCAAGTCAGTTATCGAGCTCCAGCTCTCGTCCCCGCCTTAATTCTCTTTCGTATCTTTGTAAATAACCCATCAATTTCCCTGAAATTTTTACCCTCTGTATTTCAGACATAGTAAATATGATGAAAACAATTATAAAACTCTAGCTCTTGTCCTCTGTCCAAGTTCACTCCTGTAAATTCATTACTATCAATCCAAATCCCCCTGAGATTTAAACACCCAACTACATTTTCAGACATAGTAAATAAAAACCAGTTCAGTTATCAAGTTACATCTCTTGTGCCCCAGCTTAGTTCATTTGTGCAAGTTCTTTATTTTCCAACTAAATCACCCTGAGATTTAAGATCACCTTATTTTCTAACGTAGTAAAATTAATCTGGACATTAGCCTTAGATCATCAGACATAAATATATTCGATCAAGTCCGTCTCCAGCGTATCTCTTATCCGAGTATACACATAGCCCCAACCTGTTTAATTATCTTTCACCCCCTCCCACCTTCCTCCATCTCATCCAAGTCTCGTAAATTTAAATGTAGCTGTTAATTTGCGTTCTTTCCCCGTTCATAGCATATTCTCTGTAAGTTCAGATCTGTACTTAGTCTTACATATTCTCTACTTCTTTCCAATTTTATACAAGACTTAAACAACTATTACCGTCTCCTCTATCTTATTTAAACATGAGTCATATGTAAATATACCCCGACTCTTTCCATCCAATACAAGTCCTAGCTTGTTCACCGCCCAACTCACTACGCTATTTCTACTCTACATGTTATAGCATGTTTTCCGCTCATCTTGGTACCAACCCTTACAATCTCTCTCTCTCATTCCTTTACATGTCTCAGCATGTTCGCCTCGCATCTTACTACGCTGTCTACTTTACACGTTGTAGCGTGTATTACTGTGTCCCATATCTTATTTAAACATGAGTCATATGTAAATATACCCGACTCCTTCCATCCATTACAAGTCCTAGCTTGTTCACCGCCCAACTCACTACACTGTCTACTTTACATGTTGTAGCATGTTTTCCGCACATCTTGATACCATCCCTTACAATCTCTCAATCCTTTACACATCCCAACTTTCAACCCTTTCTTACAATTTTCCTCCATCCCTCCGCTACATGTTCTTACCCGTTCATTACAGTCCACTACTTATTCTCTAATCATCTCTGTACTAATTCTCAAAACTAGTTGGTTCTGTCATTTTAGTAAGTAAGTAAGTAGATCATCGTTATTAACAACGACAACAACAACAACAACAGTAACATTACTAATTCACAGTAAGTTACTACTGAGCATTTGGTAGTTATCCATTTTCAAATAAGGTCAATATAAATCATTCTAAGACATCTTCGTACAATTAAAGATACTTGCCCGTGCACTAAGTCATTACTTACAGTAGCATCTTAAGGCATTGTTTTCGTAACTCAGTTTTATTAAACATACACATTCATTAGTCAAAGGAAAACTTTTCAAGTCATTTTATTCAATATTTCCGTTAAACTTACTACATCATGTCATTATTCGGTTTCATAATTAAGTACTTGTTTCAGTCCTCCAATGTAATAAGCAAATTATTCTATTAAGGATAAAGAAATCTTATTTAGAAGAGACATTAAGTTTATTACAACATTTAACGCATACAAGTGTTTTAGTAGTTATACAGGTATTCAAGAAATCATAAACACTATAGTCTTATATAGAAATAAACATTTGAATTTATAAAAGAATTATAAGTAAAACATGTATTTGATTTCACACAATGAAACTCCCTATCCAGCAAGTTAAAAAATCCATCACATGCACAGCATCCCCCTTCCCCTTCTCCAAAATAGATTAGTTTTTGTCCCTTAAATTCCTTTAAAACATAGAAAGCATCGCTATAAACATTATCATCACAAATCAATTCAGGCCAGGACATTAGAAGTACTTCTCTGTCATTACAATAAGTCCTAACTGCTTCTACAGCATCCATTTGTTCAACCTCCATCCACTTACTCTCACCCATATTCGAGTAATTATCTGTAGCTCGTACCACATTAGTATGTCTTATCCTAATAAGATTTTCAATAAAGGCCATACCAGAGAAAACACCAAGTACAGGATCCTGTCCTATAAATCTCATCACTGCCTCTATTTCTATCTTTTGGGGGGTATGATATCCTATTTCTGGTCTCATCTTTATTAAATTTAACGGAAAAGATGGAAAGCTCTCCTCCATATGATCAATTAAACTCCAATGTTCATCTTCTTCTGTTTTAGGGTGAATAATACTAAGCTCTTTCACAGTCTTACTATTTACCTGCTGTTGCAGTTCATCCTGGCTCATTATAGTATACACTTCTCGTTCTTCAGAACTCAACTTATTAATAAACCAGTTTGCAGCATTTGGAGAACCAATTTCATCCACAAATTTTCTTATAAAAAATTTATCCTTTAAGTTACATCCTATAGGTACTTCTTCAAATTCTGGAAATATGTATTTAAAACGGGGTTTAGGTCTAAAAGTGCAAATTATTTTATCGCCTTTAAATAACAAAGAAATTTTCTTCATCTCGGCCTTACTAGGAGTTTTCGTCAGCAACAACACTTGACAATTCTCATGTTTCTTGAGTACGTCTGTAACACTCTCTTTTAAGCTAAATAAGACTATATCACATTTTATCATTGGAAGTTCTTCTTTCAACTTTATAAAATCACGACCAATCAGTATCATTAAAACATTTTCACTTTTGCTAATAAACTTTGCTAGAGCTGGAACAATGTTCTCATGCGTACATTTATCAGTATGTGTCATCACTTTATAAGTCTGTTTTTCCGCCAGGGGCATATTCTTCCACAAAACAGTCGAAGCTGGACTTTGCCATATAGTTTCTGACACAAGATCAGGCATGCTTCCAAACCCTGGTAGACTCTTCACATCCATCACATGGGGTAGATCTTTAAACAAAGAAAAATACAATATTTAACACAGGGACTATTAAATAATCATAATATTTCAAAACTAAAAGATATTCAATAATAAGCAAAATTATATCACAACAAATATAACGAGTACTGTAAGTACATCATACAATAAACACTTACTGTATACAGCAGCCATCGATCCGAGTATGTCTTGTCACTGCTGGACCGAGATGGGGAGTTTATGTCAAGATATATCCCGACCTAGCTTATCACATCGGAGATTGTTACGCTCCGCCCCTCTCTCTTAGCTGTAGTTTCCAAATTAGTTATATGTATTATTTTAGATCTACTAGTTTTAACTATGACATTCTCTTCCGTTTATTAGATCCATCCTCTACTTGTTTATTCTCTCTCCCAGTCCCCGTAACATCTTCTCCAAGAGGTATACGAACCATTAATAATTCTTTTTTATTATTCTTTAAAACATAAGCTAAATGGGCTAGTCCTGGAAAATAGTGTGTCTCCCATTCTTCTTGTTCTTCTTTACTCCATCCTATTCCGTCATTAAACCCAATACCATATGGAATAATTATACGCTGGATTAAATTATTATTTCTTGCCTGACAACAAATTTGTCTTATTGCAGATTTAAAACTCCAACGTTTAATAATATCTTTCTGTAATCCTAGATCTTCATTAGAGCTACTGTATTGAAGTCCTATAATATGAGGTTTTATTTCTGGTTCTGGAGATAAAGCAAGTACTATACCACCAGGAGTTATATTATTCTGTACCACTTCACACTCGGAAACTTTACTGTAAGGATATTTTTCCCATAACAGTTGTGCAAATCCACCAGATAAATTATGAGAATCGTAGACAAGACAGTCTCCAGGTTTTAGAATTTCATCACTAGTAAAATCAGCATCTATAATACACTTATTCAAACGCTTAAGCTTCACTTGCATGTACATAGAACAATCCATCTTGAAGTAAGACAGAAAAAGTTTCGTACCTCTTCCTATATACTCAGAAAAGTAGAGTTGACATTTAGACATTAAAAAGGGAGAAAATAAACACACGAGTTTCTATTTTGTTATTTAATGTGTAAAAATGTACAATGTATTTAATTTGTAAAAATGTACAAAGTATAAATTATTTACAGACATTATTATTCCCAATCCATCTTCTCTTCTAAATTTGTAAAACTACTACTAACACACATTGTAACATTAGTATCAACAGACGTAGTAACATTAACAGGTGTTGAATTAATTGTATCAGACAACTTAGTGTTGATAGAAGGTGAACTAGCATCAGCGGTAGCAGGCGTAGCATCATCTTCAGGTGTCCTAGCAGCATCAGTAGCATTAGTTGTGGATCCATTTTGAAGAACAGCAATGTATGGAATCTTATTTTCAAAGATGCCGTGGGTGGATGACTGAGGAGGAACGATGTTTTCGGGACGTACTATGAAGAGTACAATACCTCGTTTTCGTAGTTTTTGTCCTATTTTCTCAAGTATAGGCAAATATTTACTTTCCCATACTGCGCAGTTGTCCAAATAACTTGACATGCCAAACCCATATGGAATAATAATTCTCTTAACACATCTTTTAAGAATGAAAACAAGGGCTTCCTTCAGAGCATTTTCAAACCAGCGCCATCTCTGATATTCTGTATCTTTTTCAAGTCCATCGTAAAAATGTTCATCTAAACTTCGTACTTCACACGGAGGATTTTCATATGCTGGTAAAGTTGCAGGTCTACTAGCAAACTGAGTCACTAAACCAATAATAAGGGGTAGATGGGGATCTTCATCCATCCTGTTGTTAAATTCAGGTGGTTCTCCAATATGTATACTGCCAGGGTTACTACGATAAGATACAACAGCCCTGTTTTTGTAAGGAAAGTTTTCACGATGTAATCTCGCATATGGGTAACGATCCCACAATCCTTGCACAATTTTACACATTTGTACACTCGTAGCATCAAGATCGTACAATAAACAGTCGTGATTATTGTAGACGGACAGGGAGGCAAAGTCTCCAATAATAGTCTTGATCTCCATAGCCTTGAATATCCAAGCTTGAAGTAGATTCTGACATCCAAGAAGAGGACGACACCGTAAGAGATCACTCCGGGGGAAGCATATATACATCTTTAGGCTGCGCGTAGAAACACTGCGCACACAAAGGTTGCCAAGTGTTACTTGCTCTTCCTCTGCATAATCTCCTCGTTAAACAGTAATTTAACTTCCACTCCGTAGGGTTTTAACTGTTTATACATATCTTCAATAACAGGAAGATAAGTATTTTCCCAAACTTTATCTCTTCGAACACATGTAATCCCAATTCCTGTTGGTATTATAACTCTCATAATTTGAGGAGAGCCCTTGATAAAGTTAAATAAATCTTTCATACCATTCTTGAAGTAGACGAGACGATTAATGGATGTATCTTCGTTTAATCCAGAGAGCATGTTTCTGTCTTTTGAGTTTTCTATAATTCCCTGAGCAATGTTATTACTTTCTATAGGTAATCCAATACCGTATTGTGTGGCTATAGCAACAATATACGGAAGATTTTCTCCTTTAGAGATATGAATTGTTCCTGGTACTGGACGATCTTCAGGGATACATCTCTTAAGACTGTACAAGGGTCGGCGAACATTATAAGCATCAGCATGAGAATATTTCTTGGCTAAGTCTAGAGCCATTCCTCTGGGAACACAGGATATACAGTTCACTCCGTACACAATACAGGTTTCATTATTACAAAATGAATCGTCGGTTAAATAACCCTGACAAGTTGTCAGAACAGTATCCATGGTGAATTTTTCTTCCTCGTAAGGTAGTAGATACGATCCAGATAGTCGTAATAATATCCCTAATGTGAGGTCCGCGCTCTTATATTGGGGGAAATGTAAAAGTTACCACGTATTTGAATATATTAATAAGGATTTTTGTTACCTTAGAGTGATATTATATATGACATTATAACTAATAGTATATTTCATTTTAGGATATAGATGCTTTAAGCATATATTTTAATTAGATTAAATAAGAATTTACTACTAAATTATATATATATATATATCTATCATTATGTACGGCAGCTACGAATAATGACGTAACAGTATACTTTTAGCGAGATTGCCAAAGTGATGTATTTTTCTAATAAGTCTAATAAATAATGAAAGTAGTTTACTAAGTATTTATATAAGAGCTTTATTTAATTAAGAAACTTTAAGGATTTTTAAGTAGAGAAGTATTTAGAGGAGATTACTGTCTATTATAAATGAGGAAACTGTTAAATATGTAGCGATGTACGATACTTATTTTAGGGATATATATACTTGCTTATCCTACTCTAATAGTTAGTGCTGCCCTCACACGATGGATCCTTTGTGTGCCAGGAAGTTTTACAGTATAGAAAGCCTTAAATGTGCAGGAGTTAGACTACAAACATTTGTGGATTGGCCCATTAAGTGGTTAAACCCTATTGACTTAGTTGAAGATGGGTTCTATTACCTTCGCAATAGTGATTACTGTTTGTGTGCATTTTGTTATTGTATAGTAGGTGCATGGATTGTTGGTGATACCCCCAGAAGACGTCATAAGATCATTAATCAAGACTGTGCCTTTATTAGAGGCGAGAGGAGTGACAATGTTTCTTTAGAGGTGTCTGAGATAGCTTTCAAATATGGACTGGAATTTGTTTCCCATAAAATAGAACTGGGAAATAAGAAAATAAGTGGTAGTAGTAAGTATATATTCTTATGATGTATTCTTATACCAGTCTTATATACTCTGTACAAAACTTGATTGCTTAAATAGATACTTCTTATTCTTCTAAAGAATAATTTACGTAACTACGTTATATTTTTTTAGGTGGTGCTCCTCCTAAGGAAGATCTGGGATTGATCAAATTTAGGAAATCGCTGAATCCAGGATTGGTAACTTATAAATCTCGCCTAGAGACATTTGATATGACATGGCCTGGAAGCGTCAAGCAAACTTCTCATGAGCTGGCAGAAGCTGGTTTTTTTTACTGTGGTATGAAGTGTTTTAACTATTTTAAACTTAATAGAGTTATAAGTAAAGAAATAATGAATATTAGTTAAAAGATAGTAACGAGATAATGCTGGATTGTTTTATGGTTTTCAGGTATAAGTGACCACGTCTGCTGCTATCACTGCGCCTGTGGAATACGAAATTGGAGACCAGAAGATGATCCTTGGACGTTACATGCGAGATGTAGTCCAGAATGTGCTTACATTATTCTTGCAAGGGGCAAGGAATTTGTTAAGAATGCTAGATTGACAATACCATTACCTATAAAACCTATAGACAATGATTTAATTAATATCTTAATGGAGGGTATGGATAAGTTCAAACATCTGATTCATAAAAAATTAATACCTGTGGAGAGTATAAGATATGCTTTAAGTGAGTACCTTAAGGAATCCAGAGATTTGTTGCCTTTTATTATACAAAGTAGATGTCTAGAAATCGTGTTGAGGTATATGCAAGAGGGAACAGATATTTATTTACGGGTACGGGACTTAATTTATGAAGCAGTTGATGATAAAAAGGAACAAGAAGCTACGCTTGAAGATCTGGGATTGAAAACTTTACCGGAGACTTGTACTAACACTGATGAAAACAAGGACTGTATAGAACAATCTTGGGAAGAAGATATTTTATGCAGAGTTTGTATGGATAAAAATATAAATATTGTAATACTACCATGTAAACATATGGTGACATGCAGTGGTTGTCTTTTAGCTCTGAAATGCTGTCCAATTTGTAGAGGAAATATTTTATATATAATAAATCCAATTGCTTCTTGAACACTTATGATTTTCTTGAACACTTGTATAACTACTAAGAACACTTGTATATGATTTTCTTGAACACTTATGAATACCTGTATAACTACTAAGAATAACTGTATATGATTTTCTTGAACACTTGTAAAACTACTAAGAACACTTATGATTTCTTGAATACCTGTATAACTACTAAAACACTTGTATGCGTTAAATGTTGTAATAAACTTAATGTCTCTTCTAAATAAGATTTCTTTATCCTTAATAGAATAATTTGCTTATTACATTGGAGGACTGAAACAAGTACTTAATTATGAAACCGAATAATGACATGATGTAGTAAGTTTAACGGAAATATTGAATAAAATGACTTGAAAAGTTTTCCTTTGACTAATGAATGTGTATGTTTAATAAAACTGAGTTACGAAAACAATGCCTTAAGATGCTACTGTAAGTAATGACTTAGTGCACGGGCAAGTATCTTTAATTGTACGAAGATGTCTTAGAATGATTTATATTGACCTTATTTGAAAATGGATAACTACCAAATGCTCAGTAGTAACTTACTGTGAATTAGTAATGTTACTGTTGTTGTTGTTGTTGTCGTTGTTAATAACGATGATCTACTTACTTACTTACTAAAATGACAGAACCAACTAGTTTTGAGAATTAGTACAGAGATGATTAGAGAATAAGTAGTGGACTGTAATGAACGGGTAAGAACATGTAGCGGAGGGATGGAGGAAAATTGTAAGAAAGGGTTGAAAGTTGGGATGTGTAAAGGATTGAGAGATTGTAAGGGATGGTATCAAGATGTGCGGAAAACATGCTACAACATGTAAAGTAGACAGTGTAGTGAGTTGGGCGGTGAACAAGCTAGGACTTGTAATGGATGGAAGGAGTCGGGTATATTTACATATGACTCATGTTTAAATAAGATATGGGACACAGTAATACACGCTACAACGTGTAAAGTAGACAGCGTAGTAAGATGCGAGGCGAACATGCTGAGACATGTAAAGGAATGAGAGAGAGAGATTGTAAGGGTTGGTACCAAGATGAGCGGAAAACATGCTATAACATGTAGAGTAGAAATAGCGTAGTGAGTTGGGCGGTGAACAAGCTAGGACTTGTATTGGATGGAAAGAGTCGGGGTATATTTACATATGACTCATGTTTAAATAAGATAGAGGAGACGGTAATAGTTGTTTAAGTCTTGTATAAAATTGGAAAGAAGTAGAGAATATGTAAGACTAAGTACAGATCCGAACTTACAGAGAATATGCTATGAACGGGGAAAGAACGCAAATTAACAGCTACATTTAAATTTACGAGACTTGGATGAGATGGAGGAAGGTGGGAGGGGGTGAAAGATAATTAAACAGGTTGGGGCTATGTGTATACTCGGATAAGAGATACGCTGGAGACGGACTTGATCGAATATATTTATGTCTGATGATCTAAGGCTAATGTCCAGATTAATTTTACTACGATAGAAAATAAGGTGATCTTAAATCTCAGGGTGATTTAGTTGGAAAATAAAGAACTTGCACAAATGAACTAAGCTGGGGCACAAGAGATGTAACTTGATAACTGAACTGGTTTTTATTTACTATGTCTGAAAATGTAGTTGGGTGTTTAAATCTCAGGGGGATTTGGATTGATAGTAATGAATTTACAGGAGTGAACTTGGACAGAGGACAAGAGCTAGAGTTTTATAATTGTTTTCATCATATTTACTATGTCTGAAATACAGAGGGTAAAAATTTCAGGGAAATTGATGGGATATTTACAAAGATACGAAAGAGAATTAAGGCGGGGACGAGAGCTGGAGCTCGATAACTGACTTGATTTTATTTACGGTGTCTGAAATACAGAGGGTAAAAATTTAAGGGAAATTGATGGTTTATTTACAAAGACTTGAGGGTGGAAGAGGGTGGGGGACGAGAGCTGGAGCTCAGTAACTGACTTGATCTTATTTACTAACTTTGAAGTATGTCTGCTTTTAATTTTAGGGAAATTGATGGGTTATTTACAAAGATACGAAAGAGAATTAAGGCGGGGACGAGAGCTGGAGCTCGATAACTGACTTGATTTTATTTACGGTGTCTGAAATACAGAGGGTAGAAATTTCAGGGGAATTGGACTGATACTAACGAAGATACGAGAGAGAGCTAAGGCGGAGGACAAGAGCTGGAGCTTGGTAACTAATTACTGTATTGAACTACATTTGAAATATGATTATTTTTAAATTTTAGAGGGATTGGAATGATAGTATTCTTTATACGACAGGGGACTAAGGTGGGGAACGTGAGCTAGAACTTGCTTACTAACATGATTTATTTGTGTAAAACTGACTTGCTTAATGAAAAGGAGCAAACATACTGACTTGCTTAATGAAAAGGAGCAAACATACGATGTTGGAAAATAGTTGAACTGAATGAAACGAGAGAGAGAGAGAGAGGAGGGACGGTTGAGATATTATGAGAAGATAACATAAGATAAGAGGTCTGGCTGTCCGGGCGTAAAGTAAATAAAGGTGACGCGAGAGATTGCGAGGTAAGGGGGGAGGGAGGGGGGTGTGATGTACGAAACCCTGAAAACAATGACTTACACAGGTGATTTTCTAAATTTATATGAATAACTAAGGCTTACATAGATGATTTTGTAAGTTGAAAACATGTAAAATATGTCCGTAGAGTTCTCCTGGAAGCCCTAAAGTGCTACACACGTTATTTGAATTTCTCCCATAAGGCCTTAACAAACTTCTAAGTCTCGGAAATTATTTTTCTTATAAGAACTTTAGCAAACTCGTATGACATTATTTTTCATTATAAGAATTCCCTAATTCTAAATCTGTGACTCCCCAAATTCGCCTGAAAACCCTAAAGCGCTACACACGATATTTCGGACCTGAAAACCCCGAAGCGCTACGCACGATATTTGACCTGAAAACCCCCAAGCGCTACAGGGGATATTTGATCTGAAAAAAAATATCCCCTGTAGCGCTTACACCCCACAGGGGTCCTCTGCCCAAAAAAAAATATCCCCTGTAGCGCTTACACCCTACTACTGGTGTTGGTGTGTTGGTGGGTGTTGGTGTAGGTGGGTGTTGGTGTCGATGGGTGTTGGTGTAGGTGGGTGTAGGTGTAGGTGGGTGTTGGTGTTGGTGTAGGTGGGTGTTGGTGTAGGTGGGTGTTGGTGTGGTGAGCTCAGTCACTCAGCCTATAGTTGTCTTGTAACTGTTGTGTTGTAATTAATTTTTATTGATGTGTGTGTGTTTACTATTTGCATTTACTATTTATGGCTCCAGAATCGAGTTATTAGCTCTTGGACCCCGCCTTTCTATCCGATTTATTTTCCCTTTAAGATATCTACTACAGACATTTCTCTTCAACACACACAGGAAGCAGCTCATAGCTGCGTGTCTAACTGCTAGGTTACTGTTTACTGCTAGGTGAACAGACGCATCAGGTTGAAAAAAACTCTGCCCATTTGGTTCCGGCTCCGTCGGGGATCAAACCCGGGCCCTTAGGACTACGATTCCCAAGCGCTGTTCACTCAGCCGCGAGGCTCCCCCCCAGAAGTGTGTGTGTGTGCGTGTGTGTGTGTGCGTGTGTGTGTGTGTGTGTGTGTGTGTGTGTGTGTGTGTGTGTGTGTGTGTGTGTGTGTGTGTGTGTGTGTGTGTGTGTGTGTGTGTGTGTGTGTGTGTGTGTGTGAGTCTGTGTGTGTGTGTGTGTGTGTGTGTGTGTGTGTGTGTGTGTGTGTGTGTGTGTGTGTGTGTGTGTGTGTGTGTGTGTGTGTGTGTGTGTTTGTTTCTCATGAGATTCTCCTGAGAAATCTCCAAGCACCGACAATTCTCAGAAGCATAGACAGGGTAGATAAAGATAAACTGTTTAACACGGGTGGGACGCGAACAAGGGGACACAGGTGGAAACTGAGTACCCACATGAGCCACAGAGACGTTAGAAAGAACTTTTTCAGTGTCAGAGTAGTTAACAGGTGGAATGCATTAGGCAGTGATGTGGTGGAGGCTGACTCCATACACAGTTTCAAGTGTAGATATGATAGAGCCCAGTAGGCTTAGGAACCTGTTCACCAGTTGATTGACAGTTGAGAGGCGGGACCAAAGAGCCAGAGCTCAACCCCCGCAAGCGTTCATTCACACTGTACGTGAACGAACAAGTACATCTCACGGTAATTACGTTGTTTTAACTACCAATTAAATAATGTATTAAAAGAAAAGTTTGTCGTTATTAAGTCCCCGAGGCAGAGTGTAAATTACAAAGAAAACGTGGAGAGGGTAAGTGTCACGTGAGACCCTTGGGGACTCCCTCCACCAGCCGGTGTGTCAACAGTGGGGGATGGCCGCCCACACCAGCCGCCCACCCCACCCACACCTCGCCGCCCACCCACACACCCACGCCTCACCGCCCACCCACACACCCACGCCTCACGCTTCACTCCACACCTACACCATGCCTAACCCCATGTCAACCACCTACCCACGCTCTCACCCGTGTCCTCTGGTCCTGCCTCATCTGTGTCACCAGCCTCCACCCGTGTCCTCTGGTCCTGCCTCATCTGTGTCACCAGCCTCCACCCGTGTCCTCTGGTCCTGCCTCATCTGTGTCACCAGCCTCCACCCGTGTCCTCTGGTCCTGCCTCATCTGTGTCACCAGCCTCCACTCGTGTCCTCTGGTCCTGCCTCATCTGTGTCACCAGCCACCACCCGTGTCCTCTGGTCCTGCCTCATCTGTGTCACCAGCCACCACCCGTGTCCTCTGGTCCTGCCTCATCTGTGTCACCAGCCACCACCCGTGTCCTCTGGTCCTGCCTCATCTGTGTCACCAGCCTCCACCCGTGTCCTCTGGTCCTGCCTCATCTGTGTCACCAGCCACCACCCGTGTCCTCTGGTCCTGCCTCATCTGTGTCACCAGCCTCCACCCGTGTCCTCTGGTCCTGCCTCATCTGTGTCACCAGCCTCCACCCGTGTCCTCTGGTCCTGCCTCATCTGTGTCACCAGCCTCCACCCGTGTCCTCTGGTCCTGCCTCATCTGTGTCACCAGCCACCACCCGTGTCCTCTGGTCCTGCCTCATCTGTGTCACCAGCTTCCACCCGTGTCCTCTGGTCCTGCCTCATCTGTGTCACCAGCATCCACCCGTGTCCTCTGGTCCTGCCTCATCTGTGTCACCAGCCACCACCCGTGTCCTCTGGTCCTGCCTCATCTGTGTCACCAGCATCCACCCGTGTCCTCTGGTCCTGCCTCATCTGTGTCACCAGCATCCACCCGTGTCCTCTGGTCCTGCCTCATCTGTGTCTCCGGCTTCCACCCGTGTCCTCTGGTCCTGCCTCATCTGTGTCTCCGGCTTCCACCCGTGTCCTCTGGTCTTGCCTCATCTGTGTCACCAGCCACCACCCGTGTCCTCTGGTCTTGCCTCATCTGTGTCACCAGCATCCACCCGTGTCCTCTGGTCCTGCCTCTGATGGGTTGCGGTGAGTGTTGTGGTGTTCTGAGTGACAGCCGACATGCGTGATAAGTGATCCATGTTACAGCTGATCTGAGTGGCAACTGATCTGGGTGACATGATCTGAGTGGCGGCTATCTGATTGGCGGCGGATTTGAGTTACAGAGGATCTGAGTGGCAACTGATGTGAGTGATAGCTGATACGAGTTAAAGCAATGAGTGACAGTAGGTCTCAGTGACAGCTATTCTGATTTGCAGTAGGTCTGAGTGACAGCCATTCTGAGAGGCAGTAGATCTGAGTGACAGTCAATTCTGAGTGGCAGTAGGTTTGAGTGACAGTCAATTCTGAGTGGCAGTAGGTCTGATTGACAGCCAATTCTGAGTGGCAGTAGGTCTGATTGACAGCCAATTCTGAGTGGCAGTAGGTCTGAGCGACAGTCATTCCGAGAGGCAGAAGGTTTGAGTGACAGCCAATTCTGAGTGGAAGTAGGTCTGAGTGAGTCATTCTGAGGGGGCAGTAGGTGTGAGTGACAGTCATTCCGAGTGACAGTCATTCCGAGTGACAGCCATTCTGAGTGACAGTCATTCTAAGGGGCAGTAGGTCTGAATGAGTCATTCTGAGAGGCAGCAGGTCTGAACGACATTCTGAGTAATAGCTACGCTGAGTGACAGCAATTCTGAGTGACAGCCGTTCTGAGCGACAGCCGCTGTGAGAGGCGAAGTGACAGGCACTCAGAGCCGCCCTGATAGGCCGCTCACAACCCCCCCCCCCCCCTCTAGTCGATTCACCAGATCACAAACATTTAATATAACACTCAATAACCCATAAAACGCGAGACTAAATATTTCCTGGACTTTATACACAACAAAAGGCCACAATTTCAAAGGCTTTATTTGACATTTCGTGTAGAGGCTTTAGAGGGGGAGGACATTGGTCTCGACGCCCCTCGCCACCTCCTCCTGTAGGAGGGTCGGGTCCATTGTGGCCTCTGTATCGTATGTGTCACTAGAGGAAACATCTTTGTGCGTCCACGCCACCAGAGGACCAGACGGTCGGCTGCTCAAGCCCGTGAAACTTTTCGATTTGGCGCCTCGTGGCCGGCCAGAGGTTCGTTCGCGGGTCTGGGGGGCTTCGAAGTCGATTCCGAAGCATGAGTTCTTAGACAGTTCTTCCATCAAATACTACCACGGACGATCAGCTATAACTCGACACATGAGTTATAGCTATAATCTTGAGATCAGCTATAACTCGAGTCCATAGCTGTGGGAGGACATAGTCAAATGAGCAAGCACGCTGAGCGAAAACTAACGACACCGAGGGCATGAACGAAGCAAATCGAATGTAATAAAGTCCTTGAGCCTAGCGCGGTCCTGTGAGCCCTCGCTGTCACGCTCTGACCCGTCTCTCACCTCTCGTTCGTTCTGGTGGTAATTATTCCCAGTTGCGACCAGCGCTAACTACCCACCCCCAGCGTTAACCATCCCCTGGGGGATGGAGGGCGGGAGGAGGAGGAGGGCCATTCTAACCAGTGCCAGATCGGTTTGACAAGCCGTAGAGAGGGCCAGAGAGAGGGGATGGTGAAGAATAGAGTGGGGGATAGTCCAGGGCCCTTCAGGAAGTCTTTACAATGGTAGGGAACCCTTCGTATGTGCTTGTCTCGCCACACCAACTGTTCCCAGGGGCTGCCCTCACACTAGGGGATGCCCCAGCCCTTGGGGCAAACCCCCTGGGGATGGGGGGGTGGAGTTTTGCCATGCCTGTATGTATACTCACGAATCTACGGGTTACTCACCCCTATATAGACGTATTGGCTTGGCGCTTTCCCCCCTGGTCCTTCCCTCCCCCTCCCCCTCCCCCCAACCCCCCATCCCTCCCCCCCCCAACCCCACACACCCCCCATTGATGCGTATTAGTCGCTCTTGGTGTCACGGTTGCTTGCGTCTTTCTTGACCCCGCCACTCAGAGTGCCTGGGTGTTTTTGTTGCTTTTTTGTGAGTTATTGTGTGTATGTGTGTGTGTGTGTGTGTGTGCGTTTGTGCGTGTGTGTGTGTGTGTGTGTGTGTGTGTGTGTGTGTGTGTGTGTGTGTGTGTGTGTGTGTGTGTGTGTGTGTGTGTGTTTACTAGTTGTGTTTTTACGGGGGTTGAGCTTTGCTCTTTCGGCCCGCCTCTCAACTGTCAATCAACTGTTTACTAACTACTTTTTTTTTTCCCCACACCACACACACACACACCCCAGGAAGCAGCCCGTGACAGCTGACTAACTCCCAGGTACCTATTTACTGCTAGGTAACAGGGGCACTTAGGGTGAAAGAAACTTTGCCCATTTGTTTCTGCCTCGTGCGGGAATCGAACCCGCGCCACAGAATTACGAGTCCTGCGCGCTATCCACCAGGTGTGTGTGTGTGTGTGTGTGTGTGTGTGTGTGTGTGTGTGTGTGTGTGTGTGTGTGTGTGTGTGTGTGTGTGTGTGTGTGTGTGTGTGTGTGTGTACCAGAGTGTTGGTGAGTGTGTCAGTAGTGAGCGAGGATGAGTGGTGAGTATGTCAGTGGTGGTACACTGAGAGGTGTACCCAGCTTGTCAGTGTGTACACCCTGAGATAATACTCAAGTTCCTAGACAACCTTCAGGAATGAAGTATGATTGCCGGTTGGTTAGTAGCCTCTTGTGGTGGTCTGAATAACCCTCCTGAGGTTGATAGGCCTGAGTAATCCTCCAGAGGTTGATAGGCCTGAGTAATCCTCCAGAGGTTGATAGGCCTGAGTAATCCTCCAGAGGTTGATAGGCCTGAGTAATCCTCCAGAGGTTGATAGGCCTGAGTAATCCTCCAGAGGTTGATAGGCCTGAGTAATCCTCCAGAGGTTGATATGCCTGAATAACCCTCCTGAGGTTCATATGCCTGAGTAATCCTCCAGAGGTTGATAGGCCTGAGTAATCCTCCAGAGGTTGATATGCCTGAGTAATCCTCCAGAGGTTGATAGGCCTGAGTAATCCTCCAGAGGTTGATAGGCCTGAGTAATCCTCCAGAGGTTGATAGGCCTGAGTAATCCTCCAGAGGTTGATAGGCCTGAGTAATCCTCCAGAGGTTGATAGGCCTGAGTAATCCTCCAGAGGTTGATAGGCCTGAGTAATCCTCCAGAGGTTGATAGGCCTGAGTAATCCTCCAGAGGTTGATAGACCTGAGTAATCCTCCAGAGGTTGATAGGCCTGAGTAATCCTCCAGAGGTTGATAGGCCTGAGTAATCCTCCAGAGATTACTAGGCTTTAAGCCCTCCCTTCAATAATAAAAATTATACGCTGGTTGATCAGTAAACTTATCACTTAATGAGATGGATTAATAACCCTCCAAATGATGATAAACAACTACAGCAAAATAACAAAATAACAAAATAACAAAATAACACAATTTAATAGTACCTAGTTGATAATAATAACAACAAACTTACAATTCAAAGTCTAATAAATGGATTTATTAGACTTTGAGATGTAAGTCTCGTTCTAATCACACGCTCAGACCTCGATCAGCACTCAGGAAAGTGCCTAAGACCTCTATGTAAATTCCTTACATATATTTCACATATACACACGTGTATATGTGAAATATACATTATATATTTATTTATAATAAATATAAATTATATATTTATATTTATTCCAAGGGTATTTATTCCAAGTTATTATGTCTGTGAGAAGATATTTCCATTATCAACAATAATAATAATAATAATTATTATATTATTATGATAATATATTTGATATATATGATATATATGATAATATTATTATGATAATATACATATTATCATAATATGATAATATTATGATAATCTTTATTCATAAGAATGAGTGTACAAAGAACATGAGAGTTATGCATAATTATAGGGAGAGGAATTATACATACTAATAAAGCCACAATTATGCAAAGTGGTTTGGGCACAGTAGCTCCCTCAAACAAGCAGAGTAGCTACTCTGATTTAATGGCACCAAATCTTTATAAAAAAATATATACGTTTAATAATACAGGGGGCGAATTTATTACGGATTTTTTTGGGGGGAGGGTTATAGATGATACAATAGTTGGTATACAGATTTCCTTCCTTCACAGGTATACATTGTATAAATTGTATATATTGTATAAATTGTATATATACACTATGTATACTGTCTCTTCTGCTCCTGCCCAGCCTGGAATATCCACACTGAAACCGTGCCATGTGCTCATCACAGAGCTCTATGTCCTTTTCTGTTTGTCTTGCTCTTGTCATAAGTGTATTATGATGGTGTGGCTTAGCACAAGCGCACACACACACATATATGAACATCCACATATTCCAGCCCTCCTCTCCTCTCATCTCTCATCCCTATCCCTCCTATCGGCGCCTATCCCCCCCCCCCCCACCCCACGACAGCCCCCAATCCAGTTTACCCTTACACAGAAGGATTGGGTGACGCTTGATCCCTGCCCCTCTATCCCCCTCCTCCCCACCCACCCACCTGGGACACCCCCCCCCCCCTTCTCGATCCCATCATGCGGCAAATGTTTACATCGTAATGGGTTCTGATCCCCCATGCAGACCAGTCAAGCGGAAATGACTAAAAAAAAAAAAAGGGCTCTCGACTCTCTCTCTCTCTCTCTCTCTCACTCTCTCTCTCTCTCTCTCTCTCTCTCTCTCTCTCTCTCTCTCTCTCTCTCTCTTTACAAACGCCAAAAAAGTAGATAAAGAGGAGACACGATAGACATAAAACATCGCAGGAGACAGATAAAGCAAAGGAAAAGAAGGATAAAAATGTTTACGAGGACGAACAAGAGAACGACAGAACAAGTACACAAAGTTCAAGTAAGTTTATTGACAAAAAGGACGAAAAAGGACATTTCATAAGGATAGAATAGCTTTTGGGGGGTAGAAATAGCCTAATCTACTCTATCCCTTTGAGATGTATTTCTTTCTTATCTCAATAAACATACATGAACTTGAGTAGCTTAGGCTACTTCTACCGTCGATACTCTACCCTTAGATAGTATAGATATATTCTCCCCTTAGATAACATAGATATATTCTACCCCTTAGATAATATAGATATATTCTACCCCTTAGATAATTTAGATATATTCTACCCCTTAGATAATATAGATATATTCTACCCCTTAGATAATTTAGATATATTCTACCCCTTAGATAATATAGATATATTCTACCCCTTAGATAATATAGATATATTCTACCATTAGATAACATAGATATATTCTACCCTTAGGTAATATAGATATATTCTACCCTTAGATAACATAGATATATTCTACCCCTTAGATAATATAGATATATTCTACCCCTTAGATAATTTAGATATATTCTACCCCTTAGATAATATAGATATATTCTACCCCTTAGATAATATAGATATATTCTACCCCTTAGATAATATAGATATATTCTACCCTTAGACATATTTCTACCCACAAAGTGATAGGGATATAGGGCAGCTAACAGATGACTTGGAAAGTCGAGATCAAGAGCTGAAGCTCAACTCCAGAGGCTGAGGTTCAATTATTGTCAATTATTTTTTGTTTAATTGTTTGTATGTTTGTTTGTTGTTAATTACCATGAACTTGTAAGATTTTCTTTTATAAAGCTGAAATTCAAAATAGTTCTTTAGAGAGCTGACGTTCTGAATGTTCTAGATAGCGCTACCATTCAGAATATGTTCTATATATGGTTGACATTCAGAATTTTCTCTTCATAGAGCTGTTATTCAGAACCTGCGCTTTATAGAGCTGTCATTCAGAATATGTTCTATATATGGTTGACATTCAGAATTTTCTCTTCATAGAGCTGTTATTCAGAACCTGCGCTTTATAGAGCTGTCATTCAGAATATGATTTTTTATATAGCTGCCATTTAAAAGTGGTTCTTCATAGAGCTGCCATTCAGAATTTGTTCGCTATAGAGCTGACATTCAGAAATGTTATTTTTCTACACAAAATGTTATTGTGTTGTTATTGCTGTACCTAATATTTATAACATTTATGTTATTCTTCTGTTTTTTTTGACGGTATTTTGAAAGTTAGTTATCATTCTGAGTGTTAGGACGCTTAATTGTTTATTGCTGTGGTGGAGGGGGGGGGGGAGGGTTTAGGCGGGAGGGAGGGAGGTGGGGGGGGATAGTGGGAAAGGGTTGCCGTAGTGGTTGGGGAGAGGGTTATGGGGGTGGGGAGGGGTATTGGTGTTGTGGGGTTTGAGTAGTGGTGGGGTGGAGAGGAGGGGAGTGAGGTAGGTGGATAAGGGAGGGGTTTAAGGGTGGGTGGAATAGTGTGTGGGGGGGGGGGAGGGGGAGGGGGTGTTATTGCGGGAGATGGGGAGGGAAGGAGGGATCGAGATGGGATAAATAGGCGATTTACCGCGGGTCGCATTAAACATGGTCAAGCAAGGAGGGGTTGATGGGGAGTGTGGGCGGGGGGAGGGGGGGGGGAATAAGGGGCGGAGGTGATGGGGAAAGGGTGGGGGTGGGGGGGGGGGATGAGGAAGAGAGAGGGGTTGGGGGGGGGGGGGGGTTAGGAGTCTTGGAGGGTTGGGAATGAGGCGTGTTATGAGGCGCTTGCTAAGGGTGAGAGAGATATCGTTTAGAAGCCTCAGAAACATACATATATATATATATATATATATATATATATATATATATATATATATATGTGTTGTACCTAGTAGCCAAAACGTCGTACTCGGCCTACTATGCAAGGTCCGATTTGCCTAATAAGCCAAGTTTTCCTGAATTTATATTTTTCTAATTTTTTTCTTATGAAATGATAAATCTGGCTATTTCATTATGTATAAGTTAATTTGTTTAAATTTGAGTTAAAACTAACGCAGATATTTGACCGAACCTAAGCAACCTTACCTAACCTAACCTAACCTATCTAAACCTTACCTAAACTAACACAACTACGTCAATAATTTATGTTCCTAATATAATATAATAATAATAATTGAAATGAACTAATTGGAAACAATTTATTGAAAATAAAAAAAATCACTCGGGCTATTAGGCAAATCGGGCCTTGCATAGTAGGCCGAGAAGTGCGTTCTGGCTTCTAGGTACGACATATATATATATATATATATATATATATATATATATATATATATATATATATGCTACAAATATATATATATATATGCTACAAACGAGTGGAGAAATAGCAACATCGACCATAGTATCCGTACCCGCATTGAACAACACCTCGACATCCTCACAGACCAACATCACCTCAGCACTGAAACAAGGATTATCAAGAAACTAACAACATTATATGGAGGACCTATGGCAATTCCACGACCAAGAGATGGCTTCCTGAACCTTGCAGGAATTAACCTCACTGAGGACCAAGTCACTCTCCTAAATCTGGGCATAAACTGTCATGTTATGTCCAGACCGAGTGAAATGGCCCGGAAAGTAGAGTTGGAAATTCTGTTGGACGACATATTCGACCTCGAGACACAAAAGAAGGTCACTACCAAAGATACCTTACAAGCAGAACTTATTGCAGAAGGAGGAAAGAATCGAGGCAACTACAGAAGCACCATACTGTCCCCCGAGCTTAAAGCGGCAGCTAAAAGCCTTCGTGAGAACAAGGAGATAGTTGTCAGGAGAGGTGACAAGTCGCCAATATATGTCATTCTTAAAAAAGACGAATATCTGGCGAAAATGAACATCATACTCTCTGACCAAACTAAGTTCCAAAGGGTAACGAAGGACACTACAGCCGAATTAAAAGCAAAGGTCAACAAACTGATCGAAACTGTAAACGCCAAGAAATCCGGACTCCACCTGCCAAAGATCATTGGGGAATATAAACCTGGATATGCGTATGGAAATGTCAAGACGCACAAGCCTGGAAACCCACTTCGGCCAATCATTAGCCAGATACCCACACCCACGTACAGACTGGCAAAGCGACTCAACGGCCTGCTGACTCCTTATGTTCCTTGCGCCTTCAGCCTGAAGTCTCCAAAGGAATTTGTGGACTTACTGCGGGGCACACGGGCCACAGGGATAAGAGCCTCGTTGGACGTAGAATCGCTGTTTACCAACGTACCTGTGGACGAGACAATCGGAATGATAGCCGACAGAGTGTATCGTGATCCAGCCTGTACTCCTCTTGACATGCCAGAAAGTATTCTGAGGAAACTACTCCAAGCTTGTACTAAAGAGGCACCCTTCTTGAGCCCGGATGGGCACATGTATAAGCAAGTAGATGGGGTCGCCATGGGTTCTCCCCTAGGTGTCCTGTTTGCAAACTTCTACATGGGTACCATCGAGCAAAAAGTCTTAGTCGACATGAACTTGAAACCGGCCATATACTGCAAGTATGTTGACGACATTTTTACACAGGTACCTGATGTCAGACATCTGCAGAAGCTGAAGGAGGCATTTGAGCAGAGTTCCGTGCTGCGTTTCACTTACGAGACGGAAAAGGATGGGAAGCTGCCTTTTCTAGATGTAACAGTCATGGAAAAGGGCGGAGGTTTCCACACTGCAGTCTACACTAAGGAAACAAACATAGGAATGTGCCTAAATGCCAACAGCGACTGCCCTGACAGGTACAAGAGGAGTGTTGTTAACGCATACGTCGACCGTGCTCTCAGCCACAGCTCAGAATGGAAGCAAGTCGACGAAGAA
Source organism: Procambarus clarkii (assembly GCF_040958095.1). NCBI lineage: Eukaryota > Metazoa > Arthropoda > Malacostraca > Decapoda > Cambaridae > Procambarus > Procambarus clarkii. Next base: position 28,228,667 of record NC_091169.1, read on the forward strand.
CTCTGTAGGGTAAGGCAGGTCCTAGTCAATAACGGCTTCTCCAATGGTTTCATCGAAGACATCATAAGAAGGAAAGTGAAAAGCCATGCAACCTCTGAAGAGACAACTAACACAACACCTATACCCCCTATTAGACTATTTTACAGGAACTTCTTTTCCACAGCTCATAAAACGGAGGAAAGGGTCCTGAAAGATATTGTTAATAGAAACGTTATCCCTACAGACAAAAATCAGAGGATACAACTGACGATTTACTATAAAACCAGAAAAACGGCCAGCCTACTCATGAGAAACTCTCCAGACACAAAACAGAACGCTTTAAAAGAGACTAATGTCGTCTATGCCTTCAAATGCCCACTTGGGGACTGTAAGCTCCAAAAAACCCAGTATATAGGCAAGACAACAACATCTCTTTCTAGGCGTTTAACGATGCATAAGCAACAGGGCTCCATTAAGGAACATATAATCTCTTCCCATAACCAAACCATCGCCAGAGAAATCCTAGTAAACAACACAGAAATCATCGATAGATACAGCGATAGCAGGCGGCTTGACGTTTGCGAGGCACTACACATCAAGAAGTCAACACCAGCAATCAACAGCCAATTATTGCACAACTATATTCTACCCACCTCAAGACTCCGCTCCAATATAGAAGCATCAAGAAATATGGACCAATAGGCTTTCTACAAACACTTCTATTCAATACCCATTGTTTCTGTTCTGTCTTATGTTGATACTTTTAATACCCCATTAATATCCCCTCCTGTTCTGTCTTGTGTTAATGCCACATCACCCTTCCCACCTCACTCAAATGTAGATATAAAATCAGAGATACGTTCTAATCAGTTGTGTATTTGTGAAGTCTTTGAAAATGTAATAAGTTTTACGAAACGCGCCCGTGTCGCGTCAGACTAGAAATAAAAATGAATTTTGGAGAAGTGATTTTTGATTTACCTCCAACAGTGAAGCGTAATGTACGAAAGATTGAGAAAATTCGTGTTAGAATTATTAATCTTACTTTTTCGGTCATATTTAAGAATATATGTCTACAGGAAAGACTGCTACCAAAATATACTAATATATATATATATATATATATATATATATATATATATATATATATATATATATATATATATATATATATATATATATATATATATATATATATATATATATATATATATATATATAAAGTACACTTTCCCGTTACTGAATCTGGCCAAACTGCAAAAAAAAAGTATGTATATTTACGATGAGAGCAAGACCTAACCTAACCATTCTAGGCCTAATACACGTTATCTGAGGCCTAATGTAGTGATATATGTGCTATAACTAGGCCTAGGAATATTTATGAATAAAACCACAAGGGCCGTGACGAGGATTCGAACCTACGTCCGACATCATCCCAGACGTTGCCTTAATCGACTGAGCTACGACATGGTAAAAAAAAAAGAGTTGAAACCAGAAGTTGTACCTAACTTACTTGGATCTTGCAGCCTCTCCGAGACACAAGCCAGGGTTTTACACAACTCCCCCCATGCACTCGTGCTATGCCAATAGGCCGTTCTACCGCTTCGTAGCTCAGTCGATTAAGGCAGCGTCTGGGATGATCTCGGACGCAGGTTCGAATCCTCGTCACGGCCCTTGTGGATTTGTTCATTGATGCATAAGCTATTGCGATTTCTATGTGTTCTAGGAATATTTATGTTTGCTTTATAGTTTTAGTTTTTTCAGGACTCTATATAAAACTACACAGTGGTCTACTGGAGCTCTATTATTACATTTTGGTAATGAGGCTCTATTACTACATATTGGCAATGGGAGCTCTAATACTACATTTTGGTAATGAGGCTCTATTACTACATATTGGTAATGGGGCTCTATTACTACATATTGGTAATGGGGCTCTATTACTACATATTGGTAATGAAGCTCTGTTACTACATTGATAATGGGCTCTATTACTACATATTGGTAATGAAGCTCTGTTACTACATTGATAATGGGCTCTATTACTACATATTGGTAATGAGGCTCTAATACTACATTTTGGTAATGAGGCTCTATTACTACATATTGGTAATGGGGCTCTATTACTACATATTGGTAATGGGGCTCTATTACTACATATTGGTAATGGGGCTCTATTACTACATATTGGTAATGGGGCTCTATTACTACATATTGATAATGGGGCTCTATTACTACATATTGATAATGAAGCTCTGTTACTACATTGATAATGGGCTCTATTACTACATACTGATAATGGGCTCTATTACTACATACTGATAATGGGGCTCTATTACTACATACTGATAATGGGCTCTATTACTACATACTGATAATGGGGCTCTATTACTACATATTGATACGCTCGATCACATAATACAAAAAATGCTCTCGGAACATTAGGATGGGTTTGAGATGTATATATATAACCTCTCACCATGTATACATACATCTATATAATACTTTTACGTATGTATATGTGAGTACACTCGGTTATATGTGCTTGCAGTGCAAGCTTTAGCTCACGGGCTCCGCCTTGCAGCCTTCTTGCTGATCATTCCTTCGTCTGAAACAATGGTCCAGCCGCGACAGAGTGCTGGAACACTAGGAGAAATAAAGGCATCAATCACGATAGCTATGTCCACATTGTCACTCACCTCTAAGTATCTTATATGTCGTGATCATGTCCTTCCCCTCCTCCTCCTCTTATCCTTCTCTTTCCCAAGGTGAAGTTATAATTTCCTCGACTCCTCAGAGACCTCGAAATTTCTGGGATCAGTCTTATAGTAAACTTTGATTTTCTCGGGTTTTCTTCTGTTTTTATTTCTAGGTGGTGAGTCTACACTTGGTTTACATAGCTGGTGTACAGTGTCTCGAAGACTTCCTTGTTCAGTGTGTTTATTTACATAAAAGTGAGGTAATTGTGGGGAGAAAGCGCTAAGCCAGTATGAGATATGTGGTACTCGGAAGCGATATGAGGACAAAGAGCTGGGGTATGAGGACAAAGAGCTGGGGTATGAGGACAAGGAGCTCATGCATTTTAACCCATTTGGACTGACCCAAGACGCAGGTTCAATCCCACCGTCCTGCTCCGAAGATTGTCTGATAGATATATCATGTGACTGATTTTAGTGGGAATTTATGAAGGCATTTTGTCTGCTGATAATATTATAATGATTATCATTATTGAGACACTTAGTACACTTTCGTAGTGCTTCAGTGAAGGTGATGCTTCAGTGAAGGTGGTGCTTCAGTGAAGGTGATGCTTCAGTGAAAGTGATGCTACAGTGAAGGTGATGCTTCAGTGAAGGTGATGCTTCAGTGAAGGTGATGCTTCAGTGAAGGTGATGCTTCAGTGAAGGTGAAGGAAAGGCCCAATGCATCTTAAAATGTAATATATTTTTACCAAATTTTCGGATGAAAAATTATATCCTTTATCAAGGTGATGTCCAACAATATTCTGAACAAAAAGCCTATGAACATGCGTTTATATGCCCCGTCCCCCTAATATACCTCAACGTTAAGAAACAGTTGTACTATCTTATGCTAACCTGACAGAGAGCCCAAAACAGAAAACGGGGACAATATGTCTTATTCGCGAGCCGCAATCATTTTCTAGTACGCCAAATTTTCTGCCATAGAGTATACGTCAAAATGCACAGCCCCGCTCCTGTGCCAGGTAAGTCCACTACGGGATCACCATAGCCCGTGCTACTTGCAACTTTTGTTCCCAGTAACTGAATCTTAAACAACAACAACGTTACTTGAAACTGATCCTAGTTTCAGGTACCCTGCAGGTCGGGCATCGTCATCCCCAGTTTCAGCACCACAAGGTTTCGTGGGATAGCGGCCCAGGTGATGATAGCGGCCCAGGTGGTGTTAGTGGCCCAGGTGATGATAGCGGCCCAGGTGGTGTTAGTGGCCCAGGTGATGATAGCGGCCCAGGTGGTGTTAGTGGCCCAGGTGATGATAGCGGCCCAGGTGATGATAGCGGCCCAGGTGATGATAGCGGCCCAGGTGATGATAGCGGCCCAGGTGATGATAGCGGCCCAGGTGATGATAGCGGCCCAGGTGATGATAGCGGCCCAGGTGATGATAGCGGCCCAGGTGGTGTTAGCGGCCCAGGTGATGATAGCGGCCCAGGTGATGATAGCGGCCCAGGTGGTGTTAGTGGCCCAGGTCATGATAGCGGCCCAGGTGATGATAGCGGCCCAGGTGATGATAGCGGCCCAGGTGATGATAGCGGCCCAGGTGATGATAGCGGCCCAGGTGATGATAGCGGCCCAGGTGGTGTTAGCGGCCCAGGTGATGATAGCGGCCCAGGAGATGATAGCGGCCCAGGTGATGTTAGCGGCCCAGGTGATGTTAGCGGCCCAGGTGATGATAGCGGCCCAGGTGATGATAGCGATCTAGGTGATGATAACGGCCCAGGTGGTGTTATTCATCTATGTGCTTATATGAACCGAACAAATTGCTTAACCAGGTTTCATTTGAGAATAATTTTGCTGTTAATCGGATCCAATTTGCTTAAAAAATTTATTGCCATTTAATGTCTTCATAGAATCTATAATTACTCCTTCTGGTAATTATAGAGAGCGACGTTGTTGACAACGACGTCTCTGTCGACGACGACAGAGCGACGTCGTTGATATTTGAGCTGTTATACATAGTTCTACTTGGATTAAAATCCATCTTACGAGCGAAGTCGCGACAACGGTTTAGCGATGGCGTTATTCCCATCAAGTTTTATTAAAGCTTCCTTGAGTTAGTGAAATTATTTTATTTGTCAATATCCCGCCACCAGTCTCTCCAACACATGATGAACGGCTGTCATTGTAATTGCTCACATAAACACCAATTACCTACAATGTTCCAATTATTAATTACCATTATCTACGTTGTTACCTCTACTATTGTATACATATACAATATATATATATATATATATATATATATATATATATATATATATATATATATATATATATATATATATATATATATATATATATATATATATATATATATATATATATATTTTTTTTTTTTTTTTTTTGTTTTTTTCAACCTAGAAGGGGTACCACCTCTGGTGCAAGTGTAGGGACCCATAGCCTCGGAGAAGAAAATAAAGAGTACTCAGAGAAGACCTTGTGGATCCTCACTGAACACTTTGATATTTTCTTCTACCACCCCTATTCTTTTGGTATGTGTGTATATTTATCTAACTTTATTTGAAAATGTCATTACACAAAAAAAGTTACAATATTGATTACATGCAGGGTGCAAGACTGCTTGTCACAAGTTGTACAGCTCAATATATATATATATATATATATATATATATATATATATATATATATATATATATATATATATATATATATATATATATATATATATATGTCGTACCTAGTAGCCAGAACGCACTTCTCAGCCTACTATGCAAGGCCCGATTTGCCTAATAAGCCAAGTTTTCATGAATCAATATATTTTCTCAATTTTTTTTCTTATGAAATGATAAAGCTACCCATTTCATTATGTATGAGGTCAATTTTTTTTATTTGAGATAAAATTAACGTAGATATATGACCGAACCTAACCAACCCTACCTAACCTAACCTAACCTATCTTTATAGGTTAGGTTAGGTTAGGTAGCCGAAAAAGTTAGGTTAGGTTAGGTTAGGTAGGTTAGGTAGTCGAAAAAACATTAATTCGTGAAAACTTGGCTTATTAGGCAAATCGGGCCTTGCATAGTAGGCTGAGAAGTGCGTTCTGGCTACTAGGTACGACATATATATATATATATATATATATATATATATATATATATATATATATATATAGCTTCTATACGAGGCAGCTTTACTATATCTGTATTTTCTTTATTCCATTTATTTATGTTGCTTCCGTTGTTTAAATATTATATTTATATATTTATTTTATTATAATATTATTTATTATTTATTGGGTCTTCCCTTCACCGTCTTTATCATTATTATTTGTATTATTATTATTAAGACATTCGTAGTGTTGTGCTGTGGATGTTATCGTATCCGGATATCTCGGCAGTAGTGTTTATACTACTTAATATATCTGGATATCTTAATGTCATTATTTACAAGCCTAGTCAATGTTATCATTCGGATATATATATCCTAGTATCTAGATATCTTAATATCAGGCTATGGGTTTTCTGGCCTAGTACACGTTATCATATCTGGATATCCTAGTCTCTGGAAATCCTGGTATCAATGTTTACCGTCGTAGTGAACCCGTATAATCTCTTCCCGTCATCACGGGCTGACAACCGTCAAATTTGAAACGGTTTATAGCCTAACCGGAAGCTTACGAACCCAACCAACCCCCCTAACGTGTCCAGAGCGACGCTCAGCACACGTGAATTTAGCGATGACTGATATTAGCGACATGACGAGTGATTGAAGAATTTGATTGAGATTCTCTAGAAAGTTGAAAGAGTTGAGAGTGACATGATTGAACAGGTTGATGAAAGGGCTTAGGAAAACGGGGCATTTTTATAAAGGTATTAAATACATTAATACAAAACAGAAGACAATCGATATGAAATTTAATTTCTGCGGGGGGAAGGGGTGGTAGAAATAGCCTAAGCTACTCTATCAATTTGAAATGTATTTTAATTTGATGTCTCGTTAAACGTACTTTGAACTTGAATTAGACGTCCAGCCATCTGATGATACGGCAGTTGACGTTTCGGTCCGTCGTGGACCAGTTTTAAGTCGTCGTGGAGAAAAATGTTCATCCTAAAAACTATTAATGGTCGTTTTGGACCATTATGGCGCGACTTGATAATGGTCCGGGACGGACCCGAAACGTCATTTCTTTAATTTTCAGATGTGTGGGGTTAGGTGTTTACAATTTTGAGCCTCGTTATTGTTATTGTGGGTAAAGTGAGATTCAGGAAAGACCTGGGTAAATACTGGTTTGGAAACAGGGGGATGGTTGATTTATAGATTACCGAATAACACAGCCCACGTGGGACCGATGGATTGTTTCAAACGTAGGTTAGATTAGTTTGGGTGGATATAAATTGGTACAGCTTCGTATAGGCCCGTAGGCCTATACGATACCTGATAGGGGCCAAAGGGCCAAAGGATACCTGATCAACCAGGCTGTGACTCATACGTCAGGCTGCGAGCAGCCGCGTCTAACAGCCTGGTTGATCAGTCCAGCAACCAGGAGGCCTGGTCGACGACCGGGCCGCGGGGACACTAAGCCCCGGAAGCACCTCAAGGTAGCCTCAAGGTAGGCCTACTGTGTTTCCGTCATCCTTATGTTCTTAAGGACTAAACTTTAATACACGTGAATATTTACGCTGTGGTAGATATCATTATATATGCGACGCAAAAAAATGCGAGGGCAGATCGATAACAACCTTCGTTGTTAGACTGTAGAGTTTATAAATCCTACAATATATTGTATTAAACAATAATTGTATTCCCCCATAACTGCACAGACAAATGATTATTGCTTTTCCTATTTTTTGGTATAATTATTCACAACCTTAAAATTATCATTTACATCAATATTAATATTATTGATAACATAAATAGGTATTTAAATATTTTAAATAAATGATTTACAAATTTATTTAAGTACTTCTTCTTTTCATAATTTGACACACATCAATGTTGGTAAATTTTCGGAATTACAGCTTTGCTAATCTTGCAAAGATCTTAGCTTGAAATATTGTTACAATACAAATTATTGCAAGACGTGCTGGTTATTGTAAGCCTTTTACCTGTACTTGCTGAAGTGAATGTATATTCAACGTCTTATGAAGACAAGGAGCTGGGATATGAGGACAAGGAGCTGGGATACGAGGGTAAGGAGCTGGGATATGAGGGTAAGGAGCTGGGATACGAGGACAAGGAGCTGGGATACGAGGACAAGGAGCTGGGATACGAGGACAGGGAGCTGGGATATGAAGACAGGGAGCTGGGATATGAGGATAAGGAGCTGGGATACGAGGATAAGGAGCTGGGATATCAGGACGAGGTGCTAGAATATAGCAGTGCCTAGGTGATGATAGCGGTCCAAGTTATGATAACCCCCATAACTCCAAGTTATGAGGTTAGCAGCCCAGGTGATGATAGCGGCCCAGGTGATGATAGCAGCCCAGGTGATGATAGCGGCCCAGGTGATGATATCGGCCCAGGTGATGATAGCGACCTAGGTGGTATTAGCGGCCCAGGTGATGATAGTGGCCCAGGTGATGATAGCGACCCAGGTGGTATTAGCGGCCCAGGTGATGATAGCGACCCAGGTGATGATAGCGGCCCAGGTGGTGTTAGTGGTCCAGGTGATGATAGCGGCCCAGGTGGTATTAGCGGCCCAGGTGATGATAGCGGCCCCAGGTGATGATAGTGGCCCAGGTGATGATAGCGGCCCAGGTGATGATAGCGGCCCAGGTGATGATAGCGGAAAGGTGATGATAGCGGAAAGGTGATGATAGTGGCCCAGGTGATGATAGCGGCGAAGGTGATGATAGCGGCCCAGGTGATGATAGCGGCCCAGGTGATGATAGCGGCCCAGGTGATGATTGCGGCCCAGGTGATGATAGCGGCCCAGGTGATGATAGCGGCCCAGGTGATGATAGTGGCCCAGGTGATGATAGCGGCCCAGGTGATGATAGCGGCCCAGGTGATGATAGTGGCCCAGGTGATGATAGCGGCCCAGGTGATGATAGCGGCCCAGGTAATGATAGTGGCCCAGGTGATGATAGCGGCCCAGGTGATGATAGCGGCCCAGGTAATGATAGCGGCCCAGGTGATGATAGTGGCCCAGGTGATGATAGCGGCCCAGGTGATGATAGCGGCCCAGGTGATGATAGCGGCCCAGGTGATGATAGCGGCCCAGGTGATGATAGCGGCCCAGGTGATGATAGCGGCCCAGGTGATGATAGCGGCCCAGGTAATGATAGCGGCCCAGGTGATGATAGTGGCCCAGGTGATGATAGCGGCCCAGGTGATGATAGCGGCCCAGGTGATGATAGCGGCCCAGGTGATGATAGTGGCCCAGGTGATGATAGCGGCGAAGGTGATGATAGCGGCCCAGGTGATGATAGCGGCCCAGGTGATGATAGCGGCCCAGGTGGTATCACCCGCAGAGACCGTTGATCAGTGGGTCTTATAAAACACCGGGAAATGTACGTATATGTCCACATTTAACGGACACGTTTGAACGGTTTATCATAGTGTATACTTCACTTGTATATTTGCATACTTCAGTGTAAGTATGGATTGAATTGTCTGCTCATACACACACTTACATACGCTCAGGGGTCGTAGTCCTAAAGGGCCCAGATTTGATTCCCGGCTGAAGCAGAAACGAATGGAGGGGAGAGTTTTTTCACCCTGATGCTCCTGTTCACCTAGCAGTAAATAGGTACCTGGGAGTTAGACAGCTGCTACAGGCTGCGTCCTGCTGATGTGTGTGTGTGTGTTAAAGAGAAATAAATGTAGTGGACTTAATAGAGGAAAAATAGACTGGTTTGAAAGGCGGGGTCCGAGAGCTAACAGCTCGATTCTGTAGGGACAAATATTAGTATATACACACACGCAGTAGTTTCGAAGCGTTATATGACAAAGAGTGCTGGGAAGACGGGACACCACGAGCTTAGCTCTCATCCTGTAACTACAGTTAGGCAATTACACACACACACACATTTCATATATATGAGAGAGCCCAGTAGGCTCAGGAACCTATACACCACACACACGCACATTATATATATATATATATATATATATATATATATATATATATATATATATAATATATATATATATATATATATATTTATATATATATATGATAGTGGCCCAGGTGATGATAGCGGCCCAGGTGATGATAGCGGCCCAGGTAATGATAGCGGCCCAGGTGATGATAGTGGCCCAGGTGATGATAGCGGCCCAGGTAATGATAGCGGCCCAGGTGATGATAGTGGCCCAGGTGATGATAGCGGCGAAGGTGATGATAGCGGCCCAGGTGATGATAGCGGCCCAGGTGATGATAGCGGCCCAGGTGGTATCACCCGCAGAGACCGTTGATCAGTGGGTCTTATAAAACACCGGGAAATGTACGTATATGTCCACATTTAACGGACACGTTTGAACGGTTTATCATAGTGTATACTTCACTTGTATATTTGCATACTTCAGTGTAAGTATGGATTGAATTGTCTGCTCATACACACACTTACATACGCTCAGGGGTCGTAGCCCTAAAGGGCCCAGATTTGATTCCCGGCTGAAGCAGAAACGAATGGAGGGGAGAGTTTTTTCACCCTGATGCTCCTGTTCACCTAGCAGTAAATAGGTACCTGGGAGTTAGACAGCTGCTACAGGCTGCGTCCTGCTGATGTGTGTGTGTGTGTTAAAGAGAAATAAATGTAGTGGACTTAATAGAGGAAAAATAGACTGGTTTGAAAGGCGGGGTCCGAGAGCTAACAGCTCGATTCTGTAGGGACAAATATTAGTATATACACACACGCAGTAGTTTCGAAGCGTTATATGACAAAGAGTGCTGGGAAGACGGGACACCACGAGCTTAGCTCTCATCCTGTAACTACAGTTAGGCAATTACACACACACACACATTTCATATATATGAGAGAGCCCAGTAGGCTCAGGAACCTATACACCACACACACGCACATTATATATATATATATATATATATATATATATATATATATATATATATATATATATATATATATATATATACAGTATATATATAAGGTCAAATAACCCAAGTTGTTTATTTGAGTACATATGAGTGTATATATGTGTATGGTGTACGTGTGTATGTGTATGGGAGTGTATATATATATATATATATGTGTATGTGTGTATGATGAACGTAGTAATAGTAGAAACAACAGTAATTTTAGATCACTTCAATATTTTATAAAAGCAAATAAAACCTACAAATAAATGTTATTAATATTATTATCGACTCATATTATTCAAGTGATTTGGATCATGATTATTACTTTAAATCAAAATAATTACCCAAATTATTGCAATAATTATAATTATTATATGTATTATTTTATGTATTTATGTATTATTAATAATTATTAATGTAGTCTAATACTGAGCATACTTTTATGTACAGTCACACTGGCTTAGCTCTTGCTCCTCATAATCACCTTATCTTCCCCTGAGTATGATAATTATAATAATAATAATAATAATGATAATTATGATAAATATTCCAAATGATCAGAATAATTATATCATTTATATTTTGTAATATATTTTTGTTCTTTCCAATTTAAATTTTCTTCTATTTTTTTTTTTTGGATTATAGACATTCATAAAATTAAAAGTTCTGAATATTATTTGTTTCTACATCAATAAATATTTGGTCATGGGTTAATTATAGATTTTAAATACTTTTATTTGTATGCATGAAAAGTATTATAATTATGAATACTATCATTATTGACCTTTAATTATTATTGTATAACTAATAACTCTGTTCCTTCTAAATTGGACTTTTAAATTATTGTGTTAAAACCATATCAATTATTTTCCAATTTATGGTTATATATTGCCCGAAGTTTAGAGTAGGATCATTACTATTTTTAAAGTATCAATTTAAAAAAAAAATTGTCAATTTTTTTATATTTTCTTTTGGATATAATAATATTTGTAAGGCAATTATTTGATTTGTCAAAGGGACAATGAATGGAGTTCCTTAATCCTTGTTCTCTGTATATATATGTCATGTATATATAATATCGAAAGTATATATATATACTGTATATTTGGTATATTACACTTATACTGTTTATATAAAATTCATATGTATATATTAAGTGTTAATATTCACTGTATTTATGAGTGTTAATTATTATATACCCAATTTGTATATAATTAAAGATCTTATTAAATAATCATATAATAGAATAAATTGTGACCTTTGTATATCTTTCAGGTGATTGATGGAGATATGAAATATTTTGTCAAGAAATACTCTAAGGATATTAAGGATAAAATTCTTTATGCAAGATAGAAAATTTAATATATAGATATATATAATAATATACAGGACTATGTACATTACGTTTTGTATATTTACACAGAAAGACTTAGATTTGTGACTTGAGAACCTGAGTACAGGAATGTGGTGGGCGGGGCGGCGAGGACTACGCCGCCCACTAAAACCGAAGGCCTCACCGAGACATGGTAGTGGGCGGGAGAGACGTGGGCGGCATCGGTGGGTGGGGAGGCAGTGGGCGGCCCAGGCCTTGGGAGAAGAAGGGCGTCACTAGCAGTCGTGAGAAGGGCTCGGGGTTGAGGGCGGCTAGAGGCAGCGAAGGCAATGGGCGGCACGTGGGCGGTGAAGTGGGTGGCGGAGTGGGCGACCGGTTTCTCCCCATGATGGCGTCGATGGTGAAGGCTGGCCGCGGCGCAGGGCGGGTCAGGGGCGGCGACGGAGGCGCTGCCGCCACGGGTTTGACGGGTGTGGGCGCCAACACGCCGCCCATGGGCGTATGGCCGCCCGAGGGTGGCGACGCGGGCGCGAGGGTATTCCGTAGCTGCCGCAGGAAGTCCGCCTGTTGCGTGAGGGCGTGGTGGTGGTGGTGGAGGTGGGCGGGCGGCAAGTATGGGTGGTGGGCGTAGGGCACAGGGCGGTGCAGCATGGGCGGGTGCGGCCCGAGCAGCATCGCCGCCGCCGCTGCTTGGTGATGGTGCTGCAGCTGCTGGTGGTGCTGGTGCAGCTGCTGCTGGTGCTGGTGCAGCTGGTACGGGTCCACCATGCCGGTCGCCAGGAGGGAGAACACATGCGGATCGTTCAGGAAATCGGGATGCTGCCGCTTGTACCGCTTGCGGCGCCGCAGGAAGGAACCGTTGTCGAACATATCTATGGCACCCGGGTCCAGCGTCCAGTAGTTGCCCTTGCCGGGGTTGCCGGGCTCTCGTGGCACCTTGACGAAGCAGTCGTTGAGGGAGAGGTTGTGCCGGATGGAGTTCTGCCAGGCGGGGAACTTGGCCTTGTAGTACGGGAACCGGTTCATGATGAACTCGCAGATCTCGCTCAGCGTCACCCGCTTCTTCGGCGCCTGCACGATGGACATGGTGATGAGGGCGATGTAGGAGTAAGGCGGCTTCACCGGCCCGCCGGTTTTCTTGTCCTCGACGTCCGTCTGTCCTTCAGGGGCGTCTGTGGGCGGGCGGGGGTCATCATCGTCGCTAAAATGGGCGGGAGGAGCCTCGATCCCTGGCGACAAACACTCGGCGTCGGACATGTCCGCCTCACACACTGGCATGTTCCTGCCCGGCCCCACAACACTACCACAGCACAACGCTCCGATAAACGACTGTCCAAGCGACACACACTCGCCTCTCCTCTCAAAAACTCCGGCAACTTGGCTCAGAAGACGGAGTGCTCTTCTCTCAGGAGCTAGCTGATAAATAATGATGACAAGTGTAAGGACGAGACCATTTTTACAAGCCACCACACTGGCCTCCCTCCCCAGCTCGACCGCGAGAACCAATCACCAGCTAGCTCACCGCCAATACGCTCCACCCACTTAACCCTCGGACCAATCAGATTCCCCGCTCAGCCGCTAGACTCCACCCACATCCCGCTAGACTCCACCTACATCCTACGTGCCAATAAACGCAGCTGACTGCCTTGTAGCCCCGCCCATAGGGACGTGGTGGGCGGGGAGCGCGGTGAGTGGCGAAGATGATTAGATTTAGTCCCATCTGTTGTTTGCAGACAGAGCACCTCCATTTATCCATGAATTATTTGCTAGCGAAATGGAGCAAATCACTTTGAGGGCTGAATAAAACCATTATCCCCGCCACCCCTAAAGTCTCCCGCCACAAAGACTCCCGCCATTTTTGTTCACAGCGGCAGACCTGAACAGCCTCGCTTAAGTCTTACCTATAGACTCATTCCTCGCTCTGAACACTGTACTCGGTACTGAACATCACTGAACACATAATGAACACCATCTACTGCAGTGCATATTGTACACGGTACAATGTTCACTGCAATGTTCAATCTCTTTGTACATTGAACAAAGGTAACTGAACTGAGCACAACTGATCACGATTGAACATAATAATGAACACGACTGAACACAATAACGAAAATCAACTGATAAATTCAAAATAGTGAAGACAATCTGAACACTGAATACAGTTAACTATTCTATGTTCTGAATAACGTTACGAACTTGACTCTTGTGAATGAACAAATTATATTAAACATCATTGTTCACTAGAGAGAGTAATGAACACTTGAATAGTGAACACTAGATAGAACAATGAACACTACTCAATACCATAAACAATGTTCACTACACCATTGAACGCTGTCATTAATGCAAGAGTGTTCACTGCAATGAACACTGTGCATTGAGAACGGTAATGAACATACTGAACAGTGTCAACAATCAACATCACACACAACGTTTAAAAATGAACATGTATTACAATGTTCACTTAATTGAACAACTAAAATCTCACTAAGCACTGTGTAATGAAAAAAATTGTATTCAGTGAACACTTGAACAAATTAACAATTGAATAACAAGCTAATTGTTCAACGTTACTCGAACAAAGAACACCGACCAGAACAGTGAATCATGAAAAATAAAGAACATAACTTTTAAGAGGGTGAACAATATATAACATCGTTGGAACAGTGAACAGAGTGAACAACATACTATTAATTGTATCGGAGCTGATTATAATATATATATATATATATATATATATATATATATATATATATATATATATATATATATATATATATACATATATATATATATATATATATATATATATATATATATATATATATATATATATATACATATATATATACATATATTTTTTTTTTTTTTTTTTTTTTAATAGGGAAGGGAGTACCACCTCTGGCTGGAAGAAGGGGGACCCATAGCCTCGGAGGAAACCACACATAACGCATTGGAGGGAATGTGCATATACATATAAATGTGAATGTGCGTATATACATATATATATATATATATATATATATATATATATATATATATATATATATATATATATATATATATATATATATATATATATATATATATATGTCGTACCTAGTAGCCAGAACTCACTTCTCAGCCTACTATGCAAGGCCCGATTTGCCTAATAAGCCAAGTTTTCATGAATTAATGTTTTTTCGTCTACCTAACCTACCTAACCTAACCTAACCTAGCTTTTTTTCGCTACCTAACCTAACCTTACCTATATATATAGCTTAGGTTAGGTTAGGTAGGGTTGGTTAGGTTCGGTCATATATCTACGTTAATTTTAACTCCAATAAAAAAAAATTGACCTCATACATAGTGAAAAGGGTAGCTTTATCATTTCATAAGAAAAAAATTATAGTAAATATATTAATTCAGGAAAACTTGGCTTATTAGGCAAATCGGGCCTTGAATAGTAGGCTGAGAAGTGAGTTCTGGCTACTAGGTACGACATATATATATATATATATATATATATATATATATATATATATATGTTGTACCTAGTAGCCAGAATGCACTTTTTGGCCTACTATGTAAGGCCCGATTTGCCTAATAAGCCAAGTTTTCCTGAATTATTATATTTGCTCTAATTTTTTTCTCATGAAATGATAAAGCTACCCATTTCATTATGTATGAGGTCATTTTTTTTTATTGGAGTTAAAATTAACATAGATATATGACCGAACCTAACCAACCCTACCTAACCTAACCTAACCTATCTTTATAGGTTAGGTTAGGTTAGGTAGCCGAAAAAGTTAAGTTAGGTTAAGTTAGGTAGGTTAGGTAGTCGAAAAACAATTAATTCATGAAAACTTGGCTTATTAGGCAAATCGGGCCTTGCATAGTAGGCTGAGAAGTGCATTCTGGCTATTAGGTACGACATATATATATATATATATATATATATATATATATATATATATATATATATATATATATATATATATATATATATATATATATATATATATATATATATATATATATATTGCGCCAATGTTTGCTTTGTTTCACTGACGTAAACTAATAGTTTGCGTCAGTGAAACTAATTTTTGCAACAGTCTTTGCGTCAAACCAAACTATTATTTTGTGTCACTATTTGCGTCACGAAAAATGTACATTTTTGCTTCATTATTTAGGTTAACCAAAAGGACAATTTGCGTCAGAACGCGCATCAGCCAAGCCCATATTTTGCATCAGTCTTTGCGTCAACCCAATTCATATTTTCCGTCAGCACGCGCGTTAAATAAACGAATATACTGCGTCAATGCGCTTGAAGCAAACTCATATTTTTGCGTCAGGCAAGCACAATATTTGCTGTAAATACCTTTCTCTTTATAAATACAGTAACGCAGTTTAGGTCAATGGTCAGAGGTTGGCCAGTTTAAGGGATTTTTGGTAACCGAAAACTTGAATAAGTTGAGCTAAGTTGTTATGGAAATTTAGGGTAATTTAGGTTGCCTAAACCTTAGGTAGAGTCAAGTTCCTATATTAGTAGTATAGTGGATTGTATGGTTTTAGGACAATTTTTTATTATATATATATATATATATATATATATATATATATATATATATATATATATATATATATATATATATATATATATATATATATATATATATATATATATTATATGTGTGGGTGTGGGTTTGGATGTGTGTGTACTCACCTAGTTGTGCTTGAGAGGGTTGACTTTTGGCTCTTTGGTCCCGCCTCTCAACCGTCAATTAACTGGTGTACAGGTTCCTGAGCCTACTGGGCTCTATCATATCTACATTTGAAACTGTGTATGGAGTCAGCCTCCACCACATCACTTCTTAGTGCGTTCCATTTATTAACTACTCTGACTCTGAAAAAATTCTTTCTAACGTCTCTGTGGCTCATCTGGGTACTAAGTTTCCACCTGTGTCCCCTTGTTCGTGTCCCACCCGTGCTGAAGAGTGTATCTTTGTCCACCCTGTCAATTCCCCTGAGAATTTTGTAGGTGGTTATCATGTCTCCCCTTACTCTTCTGTTTTCCAGGGACGTGAGGTTCAACTCCTTTACCCTTTCCTCGTAGCTCAATCCTCTCAGTTCCGGGACCAGTGTATGGCATACCGCTGAATCTTCTCTAACTTTGTCTTGTGTTTAACTAGGAATGGACTCCAGGCTAGAGCTACATATTCCAGGATTGGTCTGACATATTGGTGTGTGTGTGTGTGTGTGTGTGTGTGTGTGTGTGTGTGTGTGTGTGTGTGTGTGTGTGTGTGTGTGTGTGTGTGTGTGTGTGTGTGTGTGTAAATCACGAAAATTAAAACGTGATGAAAAATGTGACCGTGTCAGACCACGAAGGAATAATTGAAACAGGAATTTCCTTAAGGACTTTCGTATTGAATAATACGGAAGAGCGAAGGATGGAAAGTAGAATGATACATCCTTCCCTAAATACTAAACTAAGTACTAAAAAATACTACATAAACTAAAGCACAGTATATATATATAGTATATATATATATATATATATATATATATATATATATATATATATATATATATATATATATATATATATATATATATATATATATATATATATGTCGTACCAATAGCCAGAACTCACTTCTCAGCCTACTATGCAAGGTCCGATTTGCCTAATAAGCCAAGTTTTTATGAATTAATATATTTAATCTATTTTTTTTCTTATGAAATGATAAAGCTACCCATTTCATTATGTATGAGGTCAATTTTTTTTTATTGGAGTTAAAATTAACGCAGATATATGACCGAACCTAACCAACCCTACCTAACCTAACCTAACCTATCTTAATATGTTAGGTTAGGTTAGGTAGCCGAAAAAGTTAGGTTAGGTTAGGTTAGGTAGGTTAGGTAGTCGAAAAACAATTAATTCATGAAAACTTGGCTTATTAGGCAAATCGGGCCTTGCATAGTCGACTGAGAAGTGCGTTCTGGCTACTAGGTACGACATATATATATATATATATATATATATATATATATATATATATATATATATATATATATATATATATATATATATACACATCCAACTGGGGTATACCAACCTTCGATTTTGGTAGTATACCACAGAGTATACTAATATTTATGATATTATTATTAACAGCAATTATTATTTAAAATACAAGTAATACATACAGTTGTAGTACAAATAATAATATTACAGCCAGCAGACCAAACCATCTAGTTCAGGTCTGACAACTGCCGTAATTAAAAATGACTAATAACTGAAGCAAGATTAATAAAAATACAAATACACTGAACGATTTCAAAAAAATAGTTTGATAATAAAAACGCGCAAAATTAAAGAACTCATTTTGGCAATAAATTTGTAAACTAATTTCTACGAACTTTTCCTCGTCTCAAAATGGTATTCAGGCTTTTATACACTCTAAATTCACCCTAATGATGTAGTGACACAGAGGCGAAGACTTCACGTTGCTGATGCTCTGTTTATTCTATTTTGGGCAACTGGTGTTAGGAATTTGTGTAACCACTTGGGGTGGATGGTAGAGCGACGGCCTCCCTTCATGCAGGTCGGCGTTCAATCCCCGACCGTCCGCGAGTGGTTGGTTACCATTCCTTTCCCCCGTCCCATCCCATATTTTTTTCCTGACCCCTTCCCAGTGGTATATAGTCGTAATGGCTTGGCGCTTTCCTCTGATACTTGCCTTACCTTCCAGGTGTTGGGTAACTGGTACTCACCTAGTTGTGCTTGCGAGGGTTGAGCTCTGGCTCTTTGGTCCCGCCTCTCAACTCTCAATCAACTGGTGTACAGGTTCCTGAGCCTACTGGGCTCTATCATATCTACACTTGAAACTGTGTATGGAGTCACCCTCCACCACATCACTGCCTAATGCATTCCACCTGTTAACTACTCTGACACTGACAAAGTTCTTTCTAAAGTCCCTGTGGCTCATGTGGGTACTCGGTCTCCACCTGGGTCCCCTTGTTCGCGTACCACCCGTGCTAAACAGTTTATCTTTATCTACTCCTGACAATTCCTCTGAAAATTTTGTAAGTAGTGATCATATCTCCCCTAACTCTTCTGTTTTCCAGTGTCGTGAGGTTCAGTTCCAGTAATCTTTCCTCGTAGCTCATTCCTCTCAGCTCGGGGACTAGCTTGGTGGCACACATCTGAACCTTTTCTAACTTCGTTTTGTGTTGATGGACTAAATGCGAACTAGGTAGGGGGGTCTGACGGCTGAGTGGACATCGCTCGTTGTTCGTAGTCATAAGGGTCCGGGTTTGATTCCCGGCGGAAGGAGGAAACAAATGGACAGAGTTTCTTTCACCTTGATGCCCCAGTTATCTAGCAGTAAATAGGTACCTGGGAGTTAGATAGCTGCTACGGGCTGTTTCCTGGGTGTGTGAGTGAAAATTAGGATTAAGGACTTGCCGGAAACGCTACTCGTGTTGGTGGTTATCTTGAGGTTATCTTGAGATGATTTCGGGGCTTTAGTGTCCCCGCGGCCCGGTCCTCGACCAGGCCTCCACCCCCAGGAAGCAGCCTGTGACAGCTGACTAACACCCAGGTACCTATTTTACTGCTAGGTAACAGGGGCATAGGGTGAAAGAAACTCTGCCCATTGTTTCTCGCCGGCGCCTGGGATCGAACCCAGGACCACAGGATCACAAGTCCCGCGTGCTGTCCGCTCGGCCGACCGGCTCCCCAAGTGGCTGTACAAGACTGCAAGAACTCTTGCATATATAAATAAATGAATAAATTAAAAAGATGTGGACTCCAGACCTCCCATTTGGGCTGAATAGTAGAGCGAAGATCTCTCTTCATGCAGGTCCGCGTTCAATCCCCGACCATTCAAGTGGTTTAGCACCACTCTTTTCCCCCCGTCCCATCCCAAATCCTTATCCTGACCACTTCCAAAGGCTATACAGTCGTAATGGCTTGGCGCTTTTTCCCCCGATAATTCCCTCCCTCCCCTCCGCTATCAAACACCCCCCCACCCCACCCCTTCTATGCTGGAGCTGCATACTCTAGTATTGGTCTGACATATGTGGTCTCCAAGGTTTTGAATGATTCCTTAACTAGCAACTAGTGTTAACTAGTGTTGGGGTAACTGGTGTTGGGGTAACTAGTGTTGGGGTAACTGGTGTTGGGGTAACTAGTGTTGGGGTAACTGGTGTTGGGGTAACTGGTGTTGGGGTAACTGGTGTTGGGGTAACTGGTGTTGGGGTAACTAGTGTTGGGGTAACTAGTGTTGGGGTAACTGGTGTTGGGGTAACTAGTGTTGGGGTAACTGGTGTTGGGGTAACTAGTGTTGGGGTAACTGGTGTTGGGGTAACTAGTGTTGGGGTAACTGGTGTTGGGGTAACTGGTGTTAGGTAACTAGTGTTGGGGTAACTGGTGTTGGGGTAACTAGTGTTGGGGTAACTGGTGTTGGGGTAACTAGTGTTGGGGTAACTGGTGTTGGGGTAACTGGTGTTGGGGTAACTGGTATTGGGGTAACTAGTGTTGGGGTAACTGGTGTTGGGGTAACTGGTGTTGGGGTAACTAGTGTTGGGGTAACTGGTGTTGGGGTAACTGGTGTTGGGGTAACTAGTGTTGGGGTAACTGGTGTTGGGGTAACTGGTGTTGGGGTAACTAGTGTTGGGGTAACTGGTGTTGGGGTAACTGGTGTTGGGGTAACTGGTGTTGGGGTAACTAGTGTTGGGGTAACTGGTGTTGGGGTAACTGGTGTTGGGGTAACTAGTGTTGGGGTAACTGGTGTTGGGGTAACTGGTGTTGGGGTAACTGGTGTTGGGGTAACTGGTGTTGGGGTAACTAGTGTTTGGGTAACTAGTGTTGGGGTAACTAGTGTTGGGGTAACTGGTGTTGGGGTAACTGGTGTTGGGGTAACTGGTGTTGGGGTAACTAGTGTTGGGGTAACTGGTGTTGGGGTAACTAGTGTTGGGGTAACTGGTGTTGGGGTAACTGGTGTTAGGTAACTAGTGTTGGGGTAACTGGTGTTGGGGTAACTAGTGTTGGGGTAACTGGTGTTGGGGTAACTAGTGTTGGGGTAACTGGTGTTGGGGTAACTAGTGTTGGGGTAACTGGTGTTGGGGTAACTGGTGTTTGGGTAACTGGTGTTGGGGTAACTGGTGTTGGGGTAACTAGTGTTGGGGAAACTGGTGTTGGGGTAACTGGTGTTAGGTAACTAGTGTTGGGGTAACTGGTGTTGGGGTAACTAGTGTTGGGGTAACTGGTGTTGGGGTAACTAGTGTTGGGGTAACTGGTGTTGGGGTAACTAGTGTTGGGGTAACTGGTGTTGGGGTAACTGGTGTTTGGGTAACTGGTGTTGGGGTAACTGGTGTTGGGGTAACTGGTGTTGGGGTAACTAGTGTTGGGGTAACTAGTGTTGGGGTAACTGGTGTTGGGGTAACTGGTGTTGGGGTAACTGGTGTTGGGGTAACTAGTATTAGATAACTAGTGTTAGATAACTAGTATTAGATAACTAGTATTAGATAACTAGTATTAGATAACTGGTATCAAACAAGAACTTTGTTTACCAACAACCAAATTAATCAATCCTAAATTATAACAAAAAATCAAAATAATAATTAACATTATACCAATTACATATCAATTAATTTATTATTAATATTATCAATATTATTTAATCGCTCCCCAAAACTCTGCTAGGATATTACCACTGACTATCGTTCACCTGACTCTGCCTTATCGCTCACGACTCTCCTAGCTGTAGCCTCCCCCAACAAACGAACCTTAATGGGAAATACGCGACGTCAAACGAAATTAATGTCATTAATGCAAACAAAGAGAAATTATAATTAATACGAACGCGTACCGATTAATTTATTAATAAATTGTGACTCCAGTAAAGTCAGTTGTAGTTAAAGAGTTCAGTAAAGTCAGTTGTAGGTGAAGAGTTCAGTAAAGTCAGTTGTAGGTGAAGAGTTCAGTAAAGTCCGCTGTAGTTAAAGAGCTCAGTAAAGTCAGTTGTAGGTAAAGAGCTCAGTAAAGTCATCTGTAGCTAAAGAGTTCAGTAAAGTCAGTTGTAGGTGAAGAGCTCAGTAAAGTCATCTGTAGTTAAAGAGTTCAGTAAAGTCCGCTGTAGTTAAAGAGCTCAGTAAAGTCAGTTGTAGGTAAAGAGCTCAGTAAAGTCAGCTGTAGTTAAAGAGTTCAGTAAGAACATAAGAACATAAGAACAAAGGTAACTGCAGAAGGCCTATTGGCCCATGTTACGGCCCTCTCGGGACGCAACGGGGTTCTTACTCTGATGTTGTTAGAGGAAGTTGTATCCGGCCCCAAGCCAGTAGAGGCTATCAAGGGATGCGATCCGTGACGCAAGTAACTTAAAGGGAGTAGGGAAAGAAAGGTAAGAACTTAATATAATATAATATAATATAATATAACCTTCACCATTTAAATATATAAAAGTAAAACGTACACAAGGGGGAAGGGTATTAACACTTTACAAAGGGGATCAACACTGTAGTCTTCTGCTGGAGACTATGGATCCTCGAAGCTAGGTGCTGAGTCCGCGGTGCTTTCTTCGTGGCCTCAAGACGTGTCCTCTGAGAACGCCGAGCCTACCCTGGCCACAGGTCAGCCACAACACAGGTCCACTGGGGGCACCGTCGTGGAGGCCGTCAACCACACGTCCAGCAGGTCTGCTGGCAGGTACTGAGCCACCAAGGCTGGTACGGCCACTCCACGAACGATATAAGGGGTACGCCCTAGACAGGAGTCTCGTGTGATATCACCAATCACCCTCCTGTCCTCAATACCCCAGTGGATTATCGTCTCCAACCGTCGGTCCCGGGTAAATCCTTTCACTGCCACTCCACTGGCAGGCTTAACACACCACAGTGTTCTTCCGGGGGGACGACGTCACAACAGCTGCAGCAAACTTCACAGTATGGAGACTGGCTGCCTCGGGTAGACTGACTCCACTTTCAACACAGTGGTCCCAGGTTGGCTCTGTAAGCAGACACGTCATTAATAACCGGGACACTAATACACCACACTCACAGGCTCAGATACAAACGCCCGACATATCCACTCCCTAGATGGCGCTGTCGTCGGAGCACCACCTCACCAGAGGTCAGGAGCGGCGGTGTTGAGCGCTGAACCAGACTGGAAACTGGTCCTCGAGGCCAGTACACGCTGTCCTCACTAGGTGTCGTCGTTCGTTTGGCGGGGGTTTCGGGAGCTGACCCACAGATGGCGTGTTTGTCACTGCTCCAGGCACGGACGCTGGATCCGGGTTCGTAACACCTCCCCACCAAAAAGAATTTGGTTTGGGGTTCTATAAAAAACACAAACCAAATTAGCAGGGCGACACAACTCCAAATGGACTTACTTATACTATGAACTGGAGTCATGAGGCTGTCTTGTCCACAGAACTTTTCTACTAGCCATATCCGGCACAACGGGAACTCGCAGATAGAAGGCAATGATCTGCCTGACGTAATCTTCCACGTCTCCACTGCGATGTCAAGCAGGGGCGTCATCTCACATCTCTCGAGTACGGATTGGTTTCGACGCGATCTGGGGTGACTCGACACTTCCTTATGTCGTGGCACCGATGATGGCTGACCACAGACGGTATTTCTAGTACCGATCCGGTGGTCCTTCAGGGAGACAGGAACCTGGAATACAGGGGTCAGATAATTCAGAGTGATCGCGACAGTGGGTAAGTCAATACTTACAGCATACTCTACTAGGTTCACACCTAGTCCCAACAGGGCTGCTTTCACACCGAAGATGGCATTCACTCTGCCACCGTCAGGTCGACCAACGTTCCGCATAACGCTGTGTTGAGGCTCAGCAATCACACGGGGGGTGTCAACCTGCCGGAAACAGTCACTCATTTTATCATCTGTCGTACCTCCTGTATCATCTATTACCTCCCAGGTCCCTTCTTCAACTGCAACACCTGCAGTACTAATCTCCAATCCCTGGGACCTCTTCACGATGTTCATGGGAGCCATCATTCGTCGGGTCGTCCACCGGTCCTTACTGAGAACACAGAGAGCACATAGGAGAACAAAACAAAATACCGATAGGAAACATTTGGCAATTCGAGGGATAAGTTTCTTGAGCTTGTCATGTCCATAGCCGGCACCATTCACTAGCCTGGCTTGGACCAAAGAGGGCACTAGACCTTTTGAACACACCTCACATACCTCTGACGTCTGGGGAATCTCTGGCTGGTCCACAACACGCTGCAACTTGCCATACCGCAAGCACACCTCAGCCTTCGCTCCAGACTCGTTGGTATCCGTGGGTGTCTGCACACAAGGCCTCTCTTCTAGTTCAGGTACTTCTGCCATTGTAACCTCATGTTCCTTGTCAAGAGAAGAATCAGGAGACACTGCTAGATAACTGTCGATCTCAATCTGTAGGCGAGAGGACAAATTAAACATAGTTACATCCGGGTCTGTCTTTACCTGGACATTACCATTGCCTGTAGACACCTCTGACTGTCCTGTTCTGGCTGACTCGTCTGCTATCTTGGGATGATTGGTGCTCCAATCGGTCACCAAGTCGTTGGCTAGTACCACGTCGATCCCAGCCACAGGGAGGGTATCGACTACTGCCAACTCACATGTGCCGCTGAAATAAGGCGAGTCAAGATGTACTGGCACAAAGGGGGCGATGTACTGCGTCCTAGGAAACCCAACCAGGATCACCTCTGGTCTCCCATCCACACTTACTCCCTCGGGTAACGAGCTCTTCACGATCAGGGACTGGGCTGCTCCACTATCTCTGAGCACTACAATTGATCTACCAGTATGACCACTCGTTACATACCCGCATGAAGTGTGAGGGGCAAACAAACTTGGTCCTTCCTGCGTCATCGTAGACTGGTTTCCTGCTGGTGGTGTAACACAGCTCATCAACATCACCTCCCTTCGTGCGCTGCCACCTCTTCTGCCTCGGCACCTAGCAGCTATGTGTCCCTTCTGGCCACAAGTCCAGCACACCATATTCCTCCTCGGGCTCCGGTGTTTCGGACTGCTAGGACTTGTTCTTCGAGGGCTACTTGGGGGAGTCTTCTTAGCGCTTCGTGGGACGGGTCTTTCTTCTTCTTCGTCGTGAGGTCTGTCAAACCGGCGCTGGTAATTCCTCGGGACGTACTTAGCAGACGGCCTATGAGTCAGGATATACTCTTCAGCCATGGTGGCTGCTGCACTCAAGGTCTCTACCTGCTGTTCCTCTAAGTACGTCTTCAGGTCTACAGACAAACAATCCTTGAAGTCCTCGAGCAGAATCAGCTGCTCGAGGTCTTCCTTGGTCTCCACCTTCCGAGAGGCGCACCATTCTTGAAAAAGTCGCTCCTTGATGGTGGCGAATTCGGTGAAAGTGTGCTCTGAGGTCTTCTTCAGGTTTCGGAACTTTTGCCTATATGCCTCAGGTACCAATTGGTACGCCATGAGCACCACTTTCTTCACCATATCGTAATCGCCGGAGTCGTCAAGGGATAATGTAGAGTAGGCAATTTGGGCCTTCCCAGTCAAGACTGACTGTATCATGATGGCCCAATTCTCCCTTGGCCACTCCAAAGAGGCAGCGACTTTCTCGAAGGCTGCGAAGAACTTCGAAACCTCTCTCTCGTTGAATTTGGGGACCATTTTGATATTCCTTACCGGATCGAAACCGCTTACTCCAGTTTGTCTCTGTCCAGCGCCTAGTCGTAATACTTCTAGTTCATGTTGTCTCTGTCTTTCTTTTTCTTCTCTTTCTCGTTCTTCTCTCTCTCGTCTCTCTTCTCTTTCTCGTTCTCTTTCTCGTTCTTCTCGTTCTCTTTCTCGTTCTCTTTCTCGTTCTCTTTCTCGTTCTCTTTCTCGTTCTTCTCGTTCTCTTTCTCGTTCTTCTCTTTTTTCTTCTCTTTCTCTCTCTTCTCTCTCTCGTTTCTCTTCTCTTTCTAATTCTAAACGCCTCATCGCCAATTCCTTTTCTTTCATCTCCATTTCTTTATTTTTCATCTCTACTTCTTTATCTTTTAATTCTCGTTCTAATTCTAACTTCTTCCACTCTATCTCGCGATTGATCTCTAGGGCACGCATTTTGACTGTTAGGAAGCTGATATTAAGCTCACCTGCATCACTGTCAATGTCACTGCCCTTATCTTCCTTTTCTGTGGAAGCTATTTCCTCACCTTCCCTTGTACTAGGAGTCTCGCCTTCCTGTTTCTCTTCTGCCTTCAGGTGCCGGTGAACCTTGGACAAGATCTCCACACGGGAAT
Source organism: Procambarus clarkii (assembly GCF_040958095.1). Lineage (NCBI taxonomy): Eukaryota > Metazoa > Arthropoda > Malacostraca > Decapoda > Cambaridae > Procambarus > Procambarus clarkii. The sequence goes on from NC_091169.1 coordinate 28,254,992, forward strand.
CACTGGCACGGATCTTGATCTCCAGGTAGGCGCTCACTAGTACAAGTTCCGGTTTGCTCAGATACTTTAATCTGGCAAGACAGTCCACTCTGTTCAGAAAAGCCTGAACATCGTCCAGATCATCGATGGTAGCTTTGTCTGCCATTGTCACAGATGGAACACTTTACACTTAACACCTTGCTTACACGTTAGCACTTAACACACCGAGCACTGTTCTACGCCAATATTGCACTTTATCGCACCAAACACTGCACTTGCCAATATTGCACGTAATCACTTCGGGCACCGCACTACCCAATATTGCACTGAGTCCAAGCGAACACTTCGCTCTACAATATTGCACTGAATCACTGAGCACCGCACTAGTCAATATTGCACTTAATCGCTTAATCACAGTGAGCACCGCACTGCACAATATCGCACTTAGTCACTCTGAGCACCGCACAGGACGTATAACGTCACAATCGTCACACACAGGGGGAATTATATACAGGGATTACGCCACTTCACCACCCCTGTCAAACATACTTAACAAGGGGACGGATCCCGCTGGGGATGCCAATTATGTTACGGCCCTCTCGGGACGCAACGGGGTTCTTACTCTGATGTTGTTAGAGGAAGTTGTATCCGGCCCCAAGCCAGTAGAGGCTATCAAGGGATGCGATCCGTGACGCAAGTAACTTAAAGGGAGTAGGGAAAGAAAGGTAAGAACTTAATATAATATAATATAATATAATATAACCTTCACCATTTAAATATATAAAAGTAAAACGTACACAAGGGGGAAGGGTATTAACACTTTACAAAGGGGATCAACACTGTAGTCTTCTGCTGGAGACTATGGATCCTCGAAGCTAGGTGCTGAGTCCGCGGTGCTTTCTTCGTGGCCTCAAGACGTGTCCTCTGAGAACGCCGAGCCTACCCTGGCCACAGGTCAGCCACAACACAGGTCCACTGGGGGCACCGTCGTGGAGGCCGTCAACCACACGTCCAGCAGGTCTGCTGGCAGGTACTGAGCCACCAAGGCTGGTACGGCCACTCCACGAACGATATAAGGGGTACGCCCTAGACAGGAGTCTCGTGTGATATCACCAATCACCCTCCTGTCCTCAATACCCCAGTGGATTATCGTCTCCAACCGTCGGTCCCGGGTAAATCCTTTCACTGCCACTCCACTGGCAGGCTTAACACACCACAGTGTTCTTCCGGGGGGACGACGTCACAACAGCTGCAGCAAACTTCACAGTATGGAGACTGGCTGCCTCGGGTAGACTGACTCCACTTTCAACACAGTGGTCCCAGGTTGGCTCTGTAAGCAGACACGTCATTAATAACCGGGACACTAATACACCACACTCACAGGCTCAGATACAAACGCCCGACATATCCACTCCCTAGATGGCGCTGTCGTCGGAGCACCACCTCACCAGAGGTCAGGAGCGGCGGTGTTGAGCGCTGAACCAGACTGGAAACTGGTCCTCGAGGCCAGTACACGCTGTCCTCACTAGGTGTCGTCGTTCGTTTGGCGGGGGTTTCGGGAGCTGACCCACAGATGGCGTGTTTGTCACTGCTCCAGGCACGGACGCTGGATCCGGGTTCGTAACAGCCCATACGAGGCAGCTCCTATTCTATAACCACCCAATCCCACTCATATACTTGTCCAACCCGTGCTTGAAACAATCGAGGGACCCCACCTCCACAATGTTACGCGGCAATTGGTTCCACAAATCAACAACCCTGTTACTGAACCAGTATTTACCCAAGTCTTTCCTAAATCTAAACTTATCCAATTTATATCCATTGTTTCGTGTTCTGTCCTGTGTTGATACTTTTAATACCCTATTAATATCCCCCCGGTTATGTCCATTCATCCACTTGTAAACCTCTATCATGTCACCCCTAACTCTTCGCCTTTCCAGTGAATGCAACTTAAGCTTTGTTAATCTTTCTTCATATGAAAGATTTCTAATTTGGGGAATTAACTTAGTCATCCTACGCTGGACACGTTCAAGTGAATTTATATCCATTCTATAATATGGCGACCAAAACTGAACTGCATAATCTAAATGGGGCCTAACTAGAGCAAGATATAGCTTGAGAACCACACCAGGTGTCTTGTTACTAACGCTGCGATTAATAAATCCAAGTGTCCGATTTGCCTTATTACGAACATTTATGCATTGATCATTTTGTTTTAAATTCTTACTAATCATAACTCCCAGATCCCTTTCGCAATCCGACTTCGCAATCACAACACCATCTAGCTCGTATCTTGTAACTCTATCATCATTACCTAACCTCAGAACTTTACATTTATCAGCATTAAACTGCATCTGCCAATCCTTTGACCATTTCAAAACCCTATCTAGATCAACTTGAAGTGATAGTGAGTCCTCCTCCGAATTAATTTCCCTACCGATTTTCGTATCATCGGCAAATTTGCAAATGTTGCTACTCAAACCTGAATCTAAATCATTTATATATATTATAAACAACAGAGGTCCCAGGACAGAGCCTTGAGGCACTCCACTTACAACATTTTCCCACTCTGACTTGATTCCATTTATACTAACTCTCTGTTTCCTTTGGTATAGCCATGCCCTAATCCAGCTTAATATAGCACCCCCAATACCATGAGACTCTATTTTTTTAATCAGTCTTTCATGTGGCACTGTATCAAAAGCTTTGCTAAAGTCAAGGTATACAACATCGCAATCCTTACCACTATCAACTGCCTCAACAATGCTAGAATAAAAAGATAACAAATTTGTTAAACATGAACGGCCATTTATAAAACCATGTTGCGACTCAATTATTAATTTATGTTTTTCAAGATGAAGACGAATTTTATTTGCTATTATAGATTCGAGTAACTTTCCCACAATAGACGTTAGGCTAATTGGTCGATAGTTAGACGCAAGTGATCTATCTCCTTTCTTAAAAACTGGTATCACATTAGCAACTTTCCAAAACTCTGGCACTCTGCCTGACTCTATTGATTTATTAAATATGGTTGACAGTGGTTCACAAAGCTCCTCTTTGCATTCTTTAAGCACCCTAGCAAACACTTCATCCGGCCCTGGGGATTTGTTTGGTTTGAGTTTTACTATTTGTTTAAGAACATCCTCCCTGGTAACTGCTAAACTCGTCAACCTGTCCTCGTCCCCACCCACATAGACTTGTTCGGCTGAAGGCATATTGTTAAGTTCCTCTTTAGTAAATACAGATACAAAATATTTATTAAAAATACTACTCATCTCTTCATCACTATCTGTTATTTGACCTGTCTCAGTTTTTAATGGACCTATCCTTTCCCTAGTCTTAGTACGATATAACTGAAAAAACCCTTTAGGATTTGTCTTTGCTTGCCCTGCTATGCGAACTTCATAGTTTCTTTTTGCTTTCCTTATCTCTTTTTTAACATTTCTAACCAGTTGTACGAATTCCTGTTCTAAAGTGACCTCCCCATTTTTAATCCTTTTGTACCAAGCTCTCTTTTTACCTATAAGGTTCTTCAAATTCTTTGTTATCCACTTTGGGTCATTAGTATACGATCTATTCAATTTGTATGGTATACTACGTTCCTGTGCTTTGTTTAGAATATTCTTAAATAAGTTATATATTGAATCCACATCGAAATCCCCATTTAAGTCACCTATCGCTGGGTTCATGTCTCGCTCCAAGACCGGCCCACACCCCATACCCAAGCCTTTCCAATCAATTTGACCCAAAAAATTTCTTAGGCTATTAAAATCAGCTTTTCGAAAATCTGGCACTTTAACAGAATTTTCTCCTACTGGTCTATTCCATTCTATGCTAAATCTGATTTCTTTGTGATCACTGCTCCCTAGCTCACTCCCTATTTCGATGTCATTAATTTGCGTTTCCCTGTTAGTTAACACTAAATCTAAAATATTTTTTTCCCGTGTTGGTTCCTTAATGTGTTGCGTAAGAAAGCAATCGTCAATTAATTCTAGAAAATCTTCTGCTTCACTATTCCCTGTTTTGTTCAACCAGTTTATTCCGCTAAAATTAAAGTCACCCATGACATAAATACTGTTAGATCTAGATGCTCTAGATATTTCATCCCATAGATGCTTTGCTTCCATTCTGTCTAAATTTGGTGGCCTATATATTACTCCTATTATAATATTATTAGCTTTTTAGTTTAATTCAATCCAAATAGTTTCTGTGTGTGGCTCTGTTTTGATTCCCTCTTTGAGACTACATTTCAAATTGTCCCTAACATATATGGCTACTCCACCTCCTCGTCTAATATATCTATCTGTGTGAAATAGTTTAAATCCATATATTTGATATTCAGCTAATAGTTCTCTATTTTCTACATTCATCCACGTTTCGGTAAGTGCAATAATATCTATTTTTTCTGTGCAGACAAGAGCATTTAATTCGTTAATTTTATTTCTTAGACTTCTACTGTTAGTGTAATATACCCTAAGTGAATTGTTATTTTGCGGACCTTCTCTTTCCCTGATCGTTTTGCCAATTCCTTTCTCCCACAAACACATACTTTTATTACCTCCTTCCTCCAAATCAATTCCCATACCTCTATCTACTAACAGTTTAAACCCAAACAAACACCTCTAACCACTTCTTCTAGCGAGTTCGCAACAGCAACAACCCCAGCTCTCGATAGATGCACCCCATCACGAGCATACATTTCATTTCTTCCATAGAAGTGTTCCCAGTTGTCTATGAAAGATATTGCATTTGATTTGCAATATCTTTCCAGCCGGCAATTGACACCAAGTGCCCTCGATATCCATTCATTTCCCACTCCCTTTCTTGGAAGAATGCCACATATGATCGGGATTCCTCCCTTGCTCCTAACTAACTCTATGGCTGTTTTATACCTCTGAATCAGTTCCTCACTCCTGACTCGACCAACATCATTTCCTCCCACGCTAATGCAAATAATGGGATTGTTCCCATTACCAGCCATAATATCATTCATGTTGTTTATAATATCACCAATGCCAGCTCCGGGATAGCAAACCCTTAACCTGTTCCCCCTATCTCTAGCACAAAACGTTCTATCCAAATACCTTATCTGGGAATCTCCCACAACTAATGTTTGCTTAGGTACTTCCTTTACTTTCTGAGGGGCCTGCGCTTCCTTTCTCTTCGTTGCTTTCCCTTTTGCGCGATCCACAGTCTCTCCACAGCACTCGTCCTCCAAAACGTCAAATGAATTTGAAGTTGCTATGGCGTTTGAAGGCGGCTTTATCAAAGTCTTCTTAAGGCCCCTGTCTTTCGCAACTCTCCAAGACGAGGTCCCTTTACTGCTGGTCTCCTCCTTCGTTACTTCTCGTTGTTTTTTAAGCTGACGCACCTCCTCCCGCAGAGAGTCCAACTCTGTCCTCAGGGCTCCCACTAGAGTCACCAGGTCCTTCACTACAACTTCCATATTGCTATGATAATATAACAACACTCAGGAGCTCCGGTTAACACAACCTCTCACTGTGACTTCACCTGACCGACTCCAAGTCAGTTGTAGGTAAAGAGCTCAGTAAAGTCAGCTGTAGTTAAAGAGTTCAGTAAAGTCAGTTGTAGGTAAAGAGCTCAGTAAAGTCAGTTGTGGGTAAAGAGTTCAGTAAAGTCAGTTGTAGGTAAAGAGTTTAGTAAAGTCAGCTGTGCTTAAAGAGCTCAGTAAAGTCAGCTGTAGTTAAAGAGCTCAGTAAAGTCAGCTGTAGTTAAAGAGTTCAGTAAAGTCAGTTGTAGGTAAAGAGCTCAGTAAAGTCATCTGTAGTTAAAGAGTTCAGTAAAGTCCGCTGTAGTTAAAGAGCTCAGTAAAGTCAGTTGTAGGTAAAGAGCTCAGTAAAGTCAGCTGTAGTTAAAGAGTTCAGTAAAGTCAGTTGTAGGTAAAGAGCTCAGTAAAGTCAGTTGTGGGTAAAGAGTTCAGTAAAGTCAGTTGTAGGTAAAGAGTTTAGTAAAGTCAGCTGTGCTTAAAGAGCTCAGTAAAGTCAGCTGTAGTTAAAGAGCTCAGTAAAGTCAGCTGTTGTTAAAGAGCTCAGTAAAGTCAGCTGTAGTTAAAGAGCTCAGTAAAGTCACCTGTAGTTATAGAGATCAGTAAAGTCACCTGTAGTTATAGAGTTTAGTAAAATCAGCTGTTGTTAAAGAGCTCAGTAAAGTCAGTTGTACTTAAAGAGTTCAGTAAAGCCAGCTGTTGTTAACGAGCTTAGTAAAGTCAGCTGTAGTTAAAGAGCTCAGTAAAGTCAGCTGTACTTAAAGAGTTCAGTAAAGTCAGCTGTAGTTAAAGAGTTCAGTAAAGTCAGCTGTAGTTAAAGAGTTCAGTAAAGTCAGCTGTACTTAAAGAGCTCAGTAAAGTCAGCTGTAGTTAAAGAGTTCAGTAAAGTCAGCTGTAGTTAAAGAGCTCAGTAAAGTCAGCTGTAGTTAAAGACTTCAGTAAAGTCAGCTGTAGTTAATGAGCTCAATAAAGCCAGCAGTAATGAGAGAAGTCAGTAATCCCCAGAACCTTAAGTAAAGTCAGTTGTAACTAAAGAAGGCATTAAAGTCAATAATACGTAGAGAAGGCAGAAAAGTCAATAAAGACGTGAAGTACCCAGAAGACAAAGTTGCTAGGATAAGTCTTAGTAAAGCCTAGTAGTGGAGGCTGGGAGGAGATAATCCTAGGGATGATCCCATCTTATTTATCTCCCGCACAGGATGTCCCAGCTATCCCAGCTATCCCAGCTCCCAGCTATCCCAGCTCCCAGTTCCCAGCTATCCCAGCTCCCAGCTATCCCAGCTCCCAGCTATCCCAGCTATCCCAGCTCCCAGTTGAGCTGAGATTCAGCCTGCGTGGGACCTCCTGGTCTGACGTAGGTTGTGTACAGCGATCTAAATGCCTCCTTATTTAGTCTCCTGCATGATGATGTTTTGGGCCCAGATTCACGAAGCAGTTACGCAAGCACTTACGAACCTGTACATCTTTTCTCAATCTTTGGCGGCTTTGTTTATAATTATTAAAGAGTTAATGAGCTCCGAAGCACCAGGAGGCTGTTTATAACAATAACAACAGTTGATTGGGGAAGTTTTCATCCTTGAACACTATTTATTAAACGTAACCAAAGCCGTCAAAGATTGAGAAAAGATGTGTTTACTAGTTGTGTTTTTTGCGGGGGTTGAGCTTTGCTCTTTCGGCCCGCCTCTCAACTGTCAATCAACTGTTTACTAACTACTTTTTTTTTTTTTCTACACCACACACACACACCCCAGGAAGCAGCCCGTGACAGCTGACTAACTCCCAGGTACCTATTTACTGCTAGGTAACAGGGGCACTTAGGGTGAAAGAAACTTTTGCCCATTTGTTTCTGCCTCGTGCGGGAATCGAACCCGCGCCACAGAATTACGAGTCCTGCGCGCTATCCACCAGGCTACGAGGCCCCTGCCACCAGGCTACGAGGCCTCTGCCACCAGGCTACGAGGCCCCTGAGGCCTCGTAGATGTACTCACCTATTTGTACTCACCTATTTGTGCTTGCGGGGGTTGAGCTTTGGCTCTTTGGTCCCGCCTCTCAACTGTCAATCAACTGGTGTACAGATTCCTGAGCCTACTGGGCTCTATAATATCTACATTTAAAACTGTGTATGGAGTCAGCCTCCACCACATCACTGCCTAATGCATTCCATCTGTTAACTGCTCTGACACTAAAAAAGTTCCTTCTAACGTCTCTGTGGCTCATGTGAGTACTCAGTTTCCACCTGTGTCCCCTTGTTCGCGTCCCACCAGTGTTGAATAGTTTATCCTTGTTTACCCGGTCGATTCCTCTGAGGATTTTGTAGGTTGTGATCATGTCTCCCCTTACTCTTCTGTCTTCCAGTGTCGTAAGGTGCATTTCCCGCAGCCTTTCCTCGTAACTCATGCCTCTTAGTTCTGGGACTAGTCTAGTGGCATACCTTTGGACTTTTTCCAGCTTCGTCTTGTGCTTGACAAGGTACGGGCTCCATGCTGGGGCCGCATACTCCAGGATTGGTCTTACATATGTGGTGTACAAGATTCTGAATGATTCCTTACACAGGTTCCTGAACGCTGTTCTGATGTTAGCCAGCCTCGCATATGCCGCAGACGTTATTCTTTTTATGTGGGCTTCAGGAGACAGGTTTGGTGTGATATCAACTCCTAGATCTTTCTCTCTGTTCGTTTCATTAAGTACTTCATCTCCTATTCTGTATCCTGTGTTTGGCCTCCTATTTCCACCACCTAGTTTCATTACTTTGCATTTACTCGGGTTGAACTTCAACAGCCATTTGTTGGACCATTCACTCAGTCTGTCTAGGTCATCTTGTAGCCTCCTACTATCGTCCTCAGTTTCAATCCTCCTCATAATTTTTGCATCATCGGCAAACATTGAGAGAAACGATTCTATACCCTCTGGAAGATCATTTACATATATCAGAAACAGTATAGGTCCAAGGACTGACCCCTGCGGTACTCCACTCGTAACGTCTCGCCAATCTGAGACCTCACCCCTCACACTGACTCGTTGTCTCCTGTTACTTAGGTACTCCTGTATCCAACGGATACAGGAGTATGATGTGTATGTGTGTGTGTGTGTGCGTGTGTGTGTGTGTGCGTGTGTGTGTGTTTACTAGTTGTGTTTTTGCGGGGGTTGAGCTTTGCTCTTTCGGCCCGCTTCTCAACTGTCAATCAACTGTTCACTAACTACTTTTTTTTTTTTTTTTCCACACCACACACACACACACACACACACACACACCCCAGGAAGCAGCCCGTGACAGCTGACTAACTCCAAGGTACCTATTTACTGCTAGGTAACAGGGGCACTTAGGGTGAAAGAAACTTTGCTCATTTGTTTCTGCCTCGTGCGGGAATCGAACCCGCGCCACAGAATTACGAGTCCTGCGCGCTATCCACCAGGCTACGAGGCCCCTGCCACCAGGCTACGAGGCCCCTGCCACCAGGCTACGAGGCCCCTGCCACCAGGCTACGAGGCCCCTGCCACCAGGCTACGAGGCCCCTGCCACCAGGCTACGAGGCCCCTGCCACCAGGCTACGAGGCCCCTGCCATCAGGCTACGAGACCCCTGCCACCAGGCTACGAGGCACCTGAGGCCTCGTAGATGTGTGTGTGTGTGTGTGCGTGTGTGTGTGTGTGTGTGTGTGTATGTGTGTGTGAGTGAGTGTGCGTGCGTGCGTGCGTGCGTGCGTGCGTGCGTGCGTGCGTGTAAGACCGTAACGTCACCTCTCCCAACACGTGCTAACCATAAACAACAACAACAAACCCCCGATAAAACATAGAGGAGAGACAGTCAAAATAATATAATTTATCGACCTACACGAACAATTAAATCAAAGGGAATCTTATCTTATTTTTGCCTGGAGATTTTAATTTACAATCAATCCGGATAAAAGGGTACTGACGGGAATATTAAACGGATAATTAATCTGGTCTAATTACGTCCAATTACATGACGCAAGAAATCAAATAATTGCAGAAGCGGCAAGAGAACAAATCGATAAAAAAAATGACTAAACAATCACAAAAAAACAATCTATTACAAATAGTTAGTTACGCGTTAAAAAAAAAAAAAAAAAGCAATCCGTTCACAATTTACAGATATAATTTTGTCTCTAAAATGCATTTAAAATTGTTTAAATATCTATTGAACAATATTTCGCTGATATTAATTGGTAATTATTACAATCATTTTAACAATTGAGAAGCAGTATATATTTTCTGATAGTTATTTTGTAAGTGATGGTGTGTACTCACCTATTTGTGCTTGCGGGGGTTGAGCTCTGGCTCTTTGGTCCCGCCTCTCAACTGTCAATCAGCTGGTGTACAGGTTCCTGAGCCTACTGGGCTCTATCATATCTACATTTGAAACTGTGTATGGAGTCAGCCTCCACCACATCACTGCCTAATGCATTCCACCTGTTAACTACTCTGACACTGAAAAAGTTCCTTCTAACGTCTCTGTGGCTCATGTGGGTACTCAGTTTCCACCTGTGTCCTCTTGTTCGCGTCCCACCAGAGTTGAATAGTTTATCCTTGTCTACCCGATCGATTCCTCTGAGGATTTTGTTGGTTGTGATCATGTCTCAATAGTTTATCCTTGTTTATCTCGCCTGACAGCTGGGTGGACAGCGCTTCGGATTCGTAGTCCTGAGGTTCCGGGTTCGATCCCCGGTGGAGGCGGAGACAAATGGGCAAAATGTTTCTTTCACCCTGATGCCCATGTTACCGAGCAGTAAATAGGTTCCTGGGAGTTAGACAGCTGATACGGGCTGCTTCCTGGGGGTGTGTAACAAAAAGGAGGCCTGGTCGAGGACCGGGCTGAGGGGACGCTAAACCCCGAAATCATTTCAAAATAACCTCAAGATACCCTCTCAATTTCCGTAAGATTTTTGTATGTGGTGATCATGTCTCCCGAGCTCTTCTGTCTTCCAACGACCTGAGGTGCATTTTCCGCAGCCTTTCCACGTAACTCATGCCTCTTCGTTCTGGGACTAGCCTAATGACATACATCTGAACGTTTCCCAGCTTCGTCTTGTGCTTGACAAGGTACGGGTTCCATGCTGGGGCCGCATACTCCAGGATTGGTCTTACAAATGTGGTGTACAAGATTCTGAATGATTCCTTACAAAAGTTCCTGAACGCTGTTCTGATGTTAGCCAGCCTCGCATATGCCGCAGACGTTATTCTTTTTATGTGGGCTTCAGGAGACAGGTTTGGTGTGATATCAACTCCTAGATCTTTCTCTCTGTTCGTTTCATGAAGGACTTCATCTCCTATTCTGTATCCTGTGTCTGTCCTCCAGTTTCCACCGCCTAGTTTCATTACCTTACATTTACAAGGGTTGAACTTTAGTAGTCATTGGTTCGACCATCCATTCAGTTTGTCTAGGTCCTCTTGTAGCCTCATACTTTCTTCCTTTGTCTTAATCTTCCTCATAATTTTTGCATCGTCAGCAAACAATGAGAGGAACGACTCTATACCCTCTGGGAGATCATTTACATTCATCATAAACAGTATAGGTCCAAGGACTGACCCCTGCGGGACTCCACTGGTGACCTCCCGCCAATCTGAGACCTCACCCCTCACAGTGACTCGCTGTCTTCTGTTGCTTAGATACTCCCTTATCCAAATGAGTGCCTTTTCTTGCACTCCAGCCCGCATTTCCAGCTTGTGCACTAGTCTCTTGTGTCGTACTGTGTCAAACACTTTCTGGGAATCCAAAAATATGCTGTCTGCCCACCCCTCTCTTTCTTGCATGATTTTTGCCTGGTCATAGAATTAAACTAACCTGTGAGGCATGATTTACGCGCGCGCGCGCGCGCGTGTGTGTGTGTGTGTGTGTGTGTAATTACCTAAGTGTAGTTACAGGATGAGAGCTACGCTCGTGGTGTCCCGTCTTCCCTGTACTCTTTGTCATATAACGCTTTGAAACTACTGACGGTCTTGGCCTCCACCACCTTCTCACCTAACTTGTTCCAACCGTCTACCACTCTGTTTGCGAAACAGTGTGTGTTTGCGTGTGTGTGTGTGTGTGTACTCACCTAGTTGTACTCACCTAGTTGTGTCTGCAGGATCGAGCATTGACTCTTGGATCCCGCCTTTCGAGCATCGGTTGTTTACAGCAATGACTCCTGTCCCATTTCCCTATCATACCTGGTTTTAAAATTATGAATAGTATTTGCTTCCACAACCTGTTCCTGAAGTGCATTCCATTTTCCCACTACTCTCACGCTAAAAGAAAACTTCCTAACATCTCTGTGACTCATCTGAGTTTCAAGCTTCCATCCATGTCCCCTCGTTCTGTTACTATTCCGTGTGAACATTTCGTCTATTTCCACTCTGTCAATCCCTCTGAGTATTTTATACGTTCCTATCATGTCCCCCCTCTCCCTTCTTCTTTCTAGTGTCGTAAGACACAGTTCCCTCAGGCGCTCCTCATACCCCATCCCTCGTAGCTCTGGGACGAGTCTCGTTGTAAACCTTTGAACCTTTTCCAGTTTCTTTATATGCTTCTTCAGATGGGGACTCCATGATGAGGCGGCATACTCTAAGACTGGCCTCACTACTCTCACGCAGTGTAAAGCGCCCTAAATGCCTCCTTCCTTAGGTTTCTGAATGATGTTCTAACTTTTGCCAGTGAAGAGTACGCTGCTGTCGTTATCCTATTTATATGTGCCTCAGGAGATAGATTAGGTGTTACGTCCACACCCAGGTCTCTTTCACGCGTCGTCACAGGTAGGCTGTTCCCCTTCATTGTGTACTGTCCCTTTGGTCTCCTATCTCCTAGTCCCATTTCCATAACTTTACATTTGCTCGTGTTGAATTCCAGTAGCCATTTCTCTGACCATCTCTGCAACCTGTTCAGGTCCTCTTGGAGGATCCTGCAATCCTCATCTGTCACAACTCTTCTCATCAACTTTGCGTCATCCGCGAACATCGACATGTAGGACTCTACGCCTGTAAACATGTCGTTAACATATACAAGAAATAGAAATGTGTGTGTACTCACCTATTTGTGCTTGCGGGGGTTGAGCTTTGGCTCTTTGGTCC